>NC_056076.1:52079837-52409837 GCF_016772045.2 Ovis aries | reverse complement strand
CGCTTAATGAGATGTTGAATGCTAGGGAGAGTGACTCCTCCGAACAAAGGAATCCCCCATGTACTGCAGTTCCATCTCCATGGATGCCACTACTAGCAAAGGGTCCCAGCTCCATCCAGCAGCCATGGGCGGGGCTGATTTCTGTGCCTTCTGTGTTCGGTCACCCTTGCCACAGATAGTTGCTTTTGAAAGAGGGAAGCTGTGCTAGCATTAAAGCATTCTCTTCTCTTCGCCGTATTCCCGGTTTGACATCACCTAGCGCCTTATTGGTTTGTGATTGCACTTTCCAATGTACATGGAATTCTTAGTGCTGTGAGTTACAGGGTGGGGAGAGGTGAGTCAGGGGCTATTCCACTTGCTGGAGGCATGTGGGGAAAAGAGCTGAGCTCTGGGGTGGAGCTTTCCAAACACAGAAATGGCTATCTTTTTTAGAAACTATAATTTGACAGCAAAACCACTGACGATTGTTGCCAGTGAACCAAGATTCACTTGATGGCTAAAAGATGACAAGTCCATCAGTTTTCTGAGATCTTTAGCATTCGTGGGGTCTTTGGATTCATTTAATTTAGCTCCATCACTTTATAGATGTGCAAATGAAGGTGCAGAAAGGGGAGATGATAGCATGAATGAGGGGACATAGCTAATTAGCAGCAAAGATGACAATTCCTTATTCCTTGCCCAGGTCCTTCCATCAGTGGTGCTGGCTTTACTGAAGAAGGAAAAGGAAAAAAGATGTGGCATCTCAGGTGCCAGCCCTCCTCCTCCTGCCCATGGGTACTGGTTATTCCTACAAAGGACTGGAGGAGAAAAGCTTCCGGATGGAGGATGAACTGAATGAATGGATGCTACTGATGAATCCCACAGGGGATAAGCTCTCAAATATGTGTATAGGTAGATAGCCAGATACACAAAATTCGGGACAAAAGGAAACTTTAAGCGCTAAAATCTATGATTTTATCCATATCTACCGGTCTATCTGTCTATCTATGTTTACTGGAAGAAGCATAGTTTCCAATGATTTGAAAATTTCAAATCGTCCCTAAGGAAGAGCCTGGTCAGAAATACTTAAAACTGCTTAGTTCTGAAAGAGTTCCTGAAAAGTGAAATTGAAATTCATCTCAGTTAAACTTTAGAAATGGGAAAGGGCAACAGAGACTTTTATGTTTAGCAGGAATAAAAGGAGAGTTGCAATCAATCAGATGCTTTTAGAAAAGTAAACAACCTAGTAAGGAAGAATGGCCAATCTATAAAAATAAGCAGAAAACAGCTATAAGGATCATTAACAGGAGAGAACAAACAGCAGCGTGAAACTACAGGCATGCTCACCATCAAACTGCAGAAATTTAAGCTCTGAGAAGGCAGGGCGTGATGTATTCATTAAGAAGGGTAACAGAAGGAGGGGGCAGCCAATAATGAAATGACTGATGAGTTCAATTTTAGTTTACTTTAAATTGACTGAAAACTACCTGAGTGGAAAAGGAACTTCAACTTTAAAGCAGTAGATGCTGAGCTGCTCTCTAAATAGCAAAATAGGGAAATGTTGCTGGCAGTGTCTATACTGACAGTACAGCCTCAGCTGGGTTCTGTCTTTTGTCCTGCGCACAAGTCAATTTTCAATAAAATATCCAGGAGCCTGATAGTTATAAAACTTTACGTTCGTTCACTCAACACATTACTCTGTGCCACCTCCTGCTAACAGATGAGGTAGTGCAAAGGGCAGAAATGGATGCAGTCTCTGTTTTCTTGGAGTTTAGAGTGTAGTCAGGGAAGCAGGGAGGATTTAGGACAACACAGTCCTGACGAATGTATACTTAAGTAATTGAGTAATTTGTTCTGAGAGGAACACAGGTCTCTGGCAAGGTATGATCAAGACCAGGAGTAGAGCCTGTAATTTGGGGAAGACTCATTAGAAGGAATGGAGAAGGCAATGGCAACCAAGTCCAGTACTCTTGCCTGGAAAATCCCATGGACCGAGGAGCCTCGTGGGCTGCAGTCCATGGGGTAGTGAAGAGTCGGACACGACTAAGCGACTTCCCTTTCACTTTTCACTTTCATGCACTGGAGAAGGAAATGGCAACCCACTCCAGTGTTCTTGCCTGGAGAATCCCAGGGACAGGGGAGCCTGGTGGGCTGCCGTCTATGGGGTCGCACAGAGTTGGACACAACTGAAGCGACTTAGCAGCAGCAGCAGCATTAGAAGGAAAGATCCTGATGATGTTGACATGGGAAAGATGGCCAGGAGCCACAGGGTGGAGCTGGCATGGGAAATTCCTCTAGGGAAAACATGCGAAGGGCTTGGATTGGAGTAAAGGACTCCCTTAAGGTGGACAGGGCCTGATGGGGGATGTTTCCTCCATCTTAATGCCACTGTTGCAAGATTCAGCTTTCTAAGAAGATTTCATTGAGGACAATTTGAGAAGCATCTCAAATGCACTTGACCTCGCCAAGTCCTCCATTTGGTCAATCAATTCAGTCAGACATTTTCCCAATTGAGGTGAAAGATCAGCAAATTTCAAAGCATAAACCAAGTTACACTGAGTTGAAAAACAAGTCACCCAACCTGTCCTTCAGACAAATGGTGACAAAATTAGTAAAATCCAGCCTAAGCCTGGAAGCCACAGCACAGGCAGGCCTGGGAAGCCTTCCTGTTCTGAGAAAATTGGCCAGGAAAAGGGCTAGGCCCACAATAAGGTGAGCATTTTTCCCACATAAGACTCCTTCAGTTAGGAAGGCTGGGACACAAAAGAACAATATCCTATTCAAGTAGGAGCTGAGAAGGAGCAACTGGCTGCGCCAGGTGATGTCTTTTCTGGAAATGATCCATTTTCCAGACCTCTTATTCAAATAACCAATTTTATTTCTATTCTTTGTGCATCTACCCCCTAAGCTTCTTATTTTTTACTTTCTTTCTCTATTAGTCAAGCCTTTGGCTAGCCCGTTGGCATGGGGAATGTTTAATATAAATACAATTAAATAGCAACTACTTATTAGCAATAGTAAATGACAGTTAGAAAACAGGGCCCCAAATTTATTTATTTTTAAAGCATTGTATTATTAAAGCATTGTATTTTTAAAGCAAATATAATTCTCTCTCTCTCTATCCTCAAGCCAAAGTTTGTGTAGAAAAACACGCTTTCAAAGAGGTGCTAGAGGTTAATGGCTTAAGATGCCTGATAGATGTCAGGAGAAGGAACCCTTGGGGGGAGGGTCTCTTCCCCAGAGCATAGCTCAAAGAAGGATCAATTGAAAATGAAGATCTAGAAATAGCATACTAAGGGCACACGACCCAAACTTGCAAAAGTTTCTAGAGTTTACGCACCTCTTGCAGGTATGTGTTTCTAGAATACTAGTTAGAAGGAACACTCCATAGGTCACTTGGAACATGAAGTAAACGGCCTTCTTAAAGTCATGGACGGGTGATTTTCCACATACATTTTAGTCAGCTCACATGAATCAGAGAATACTATGTGAGCATCACTTTCTATAATGTCATTATCTTTTGTCAATATCTTTTGATATTTAATGGCTTCTGGACAGACCTTTGTTGGGGGAGGGAGATTTTAATATAAATTTCTGAGGACAGTTGCTATTCTTCCTGCTTAGTTAATTCTTAGAGTATCTCTAGAAAGAAGCAACAAGAGGTTCAGACTTGGACCAGAAGATAATGACATTATAGAAAAGGCAGAGGAACAAGAGATCAAACTAGCAAGATCTGCTGGATCATCAAAAGAAGGAAGAGAGTTCCAGAAAAACATTTACTTCTGCTTTATTGACTACGCCAAAGCCTTTGACTGCGTGGATCGCAACAAACTTTAGAAAATTCTTAAAGAGATGGGAATACCAGACACCTGACCTCCCTCCTGAGAAATCCGTATGCAGGTCAAGAAGCAACATTTAGAAATGGACATGAAACAACAGACTGGTTCCAAATCAGGAAAGGGGTACATCAAGGCTTTATTTTGTCACCCCGGTTATTTAACTTATATACAGAGTACATCATGTGAAATGCCAGGCTGGATAAATCACAAGCTGGAATCATGACTCCCAGGAGAAATATCAATAATCTCAGATATGCAGATGACACCACCCTTACAGCAGAAAGCAAAGAACTAAAGAGCCTCTTCATGAAAGTGAAAGAAAAAAGTGAAAAAGTTGGCTTAAAGCTCAATATTCAGAAAACTAAGATCATGGCATCTGGTCCCATCACTTCTTGGCAAATAGATGGGGAAACAGTGACAGACACCATTTTCTTGGGCTCCAAAATCATTGCAGATGGTAACTGCAGCCATGAAATTAAAAGATGCTTGGTCCTTGGAAGAAAAGCTATGACCAATCTAGACAGCATATAAAAAGCAGAGACATTACTTTGCCAACAAAGGTCCATCTTTTCAAAGTGATGGTTTTTCCAGTAGTCATGTATGGATGTGAGAGCTGGACTATAAAGAAAGCTGAGCGTCGAAGAATTGATGCTTTTGAACTGCGGTGTTGGAGAAGACTCTTGAGGGTCCCTTGGGCTGCAAGGATATCAAACCAGTCAATCCTAAAGGAAATCATTTCTGAATACTCATTGGAAGGACTGATGCTGAATCTGAAACTCCAATGCCTAGGACAACTGATTCGAAGAAATGGGTCATTGGAAAAGACCCTGATGCTGGGAAAGATTGAAAGCAGGAGAAGGGGACGACAGAGGATGAGATGGTTGGATGGCATCGCAAACTCAATGGACATGAGTTTGAGCAAGCTCTGGGATTTGGTGATGGACTGGCATGCTGCAGTCCATGGGGTCACAAAAAGTGACTGATGTTCCTTACTATATGCCAGATACTACATTTCATAACTGTATAGTTTTAATGAATCAGTTGTGTCCACTCTTTGCAATCCCATGGACTGTAGCCCACCAGGC
Source organism: Ovis aries (assembly GCF_016772045.2). Classification (NCBI taxonomy): domain Eukaryota; kingdom Metazoa; phylum Chordata; class Mammalia; order Artiodactyla; family Bovidae; genus Ovis; species Ovis aries. Next base: position 52,404,934 of record NC_056076.1, on the reverse strand, counting down.
TCCTCTGTCCATGGGACTTCCCAGGCAAGAATCTTGGAGTGGGTTGCCCTTCCCTTCTCCAGGGGATCTTCCAGACCCAGGGACTGAACCCAGGTCTCCTGCATTGCAGGCAGATTCTTTACTGTCTGAGCCATTAAACTTCATATCAACCCTATATTGTTCTTCTCATTTACACTGAGGAAGTTGAGATTCGGTAAAATAAAGTCAGTTGCCTGAGTCTGGAATAAAATAAAGTCAGTCTGGAATCTAAGAGGAAATACTGAGTTTTTGCCTCATAACACATCATACCTATCTTAGAATTATTCTAATTCTAAGGAATTCGATCCCCAGAACCCTAAAGCCTTTCCCTACCTTGGTGTATTAATGTCTTGAAGAAGCTACCTCTGGACTGCCCACTCACTCTCTGTCTCTCTTTGATTATAACTGGATAGGTTTCTACAAACATGTTTGAGTAAGTATGTTTTTATTTCTATACATGTTTTAATTACATATTAAATGTGTTGCTCTTAGTCATTACTTTTTGAAGTATTTTATCTGTGGTCTCTTCATTTGTGATGTTTCATCGTTTGTGAGTCTCCCCCACCAAGTAAACGGTTACTGGGCTCTAACTGGCCTAGACCTTTTCACGGCCACATTTCCTTAGGAATTTAGTGACAGCTTTTTCAACTAACAATGACAGCAGCAACATCTACAAGATCAAGAGCAATGTCTGGAGCTTACATGGCAAAGCCAACAGATTCAACAGTAGCTGAGTAACTGTTTTTTCTTCCCCGTTTTAATGAAGAACCTACATCAAATAGAAAGAACATTTCTACCACTGCTGACGACAAAGCTAAAAGAAATCACTGAGCATAATACACTGATAGGCCAATTTATAGACTGTGTCACTCTCCTATGAAACCTTTGAAAAGTCCAGTTAATACAAATTTCTTCCAGTTCTTGAAAAGACAGAATTATTTGACTCCTGGCAGGCAAGCTTTCTCCTAGATCTATTCTTTCTCATAGTACTATCACTCTTGATGGCACTGATTTAAATGTATTTGTTCAGGGACACAGCTGAAAATAAATGGCTTCAGAGAGTGAACAGAAACCTTACCCAACGTTTGGGAGGTCAGCTATCGCCCATGTGTTTGCACTGGCGCCCAAGAGACAGCCACAGCCCACTCTCACCGATGCCCACTTTAGGTCAATGTCAACAACAGCCACAGCTGCAAGGACACAACGCCATGGAGTGACCCAGAATCGGGAACAAAGGGCTTCAGCTCAGCCCACCTCTACCGAAGAAAGACCAGTTTCCGTGACTAACAGGGTGGTCTCGCTCCTTATTTCCCTTCTTGTAAAACCGCTAGGATTCTCTCTTCTTCTGTTGGCCTCTGATCTCCCAGGATTCTGAAGCTTCCTTTTGGTAAACGGGGCAAGTAGGGAGAGAGTGGGGGTCATCGGGCAAAAAGACACAGTCACCAACTGCAATTGACCCAGAAGCCCACGTTATTAAAAAAAGTCCGAGGTTCTCAATGACTATATGACGGGGTCACTACAGATGAAGGCAAGTTCATAATAGGCACATCTTGGTAGCCAGATGCCTAGTTTACTGAGAAATAAATAAATAATATATGTGTTATATTATATATATATACATATAGAGAGAGAGTGCAAGTGAGTGAGTACAAGCAACCAATATGGCCAGGAAGACAATGACATATTTAAAAGAACACTTTGCTTACAATGTAACAGACATTGGGTAGTGGTCCCCTGGCCCATGACCGGTTTGCATAATCTTTTCCTAATAATGATCATAACTACATTTGGAATCTCATACTAAAAGAAAGTTTCCAAGTATTTTAAATGTTTTATAAGCACAAGGGAAAGATCTCTGAAGATTCTGCTCTTTGGGAAAAAGAGAACTCTCCAAGGTCATCCTAATTGCAATGCTCTAATTTTAGGAAGGAGACAGAGCAAAAGGCGAGCTGTGGACCTTCCCTACAGTTGATACAATCTCGAATGTGAAGACAGAGACCAAGAATCAGAAAGTTTAAAGGCAAGAACCTTGTTTTAATTGGGAAGTTCCACAAGCACACCAAATACCTTATGAGGCAAAGACATCAGATTATGCAGCATACCAAAGTTTTCTGAAGGAAAGAGAGAGGGTCAGAGGGAACAATGAACAGATGGGCCCCCAGGGAGGCTGCTGAAATCCACAGGAAAGCAGGCAGTGAGTGACCCGGGGAAGCTGAGGACTGTTGGTGAATGGATCGTGTGCAGGAGTGACCTCGAATGCACGGCAAGTGCATGAGCAAACTTCAGCTCTGAGGCCAGAGAAGAATAATTGTGTCTGAAAGCCACTTTCTCTTCACTCCAAGGAGAGTCACTTTTCCTTCCTGTTTCTCAAGAATTAGTTAGCGGATTTTTCTTTTTTTTCCTTCACAGAAATAAGGAGGTTGTTCTCTGCAGGGCTAAACTGAGAAACCCAAACAAACAGTGCTGCTGACCTTATACAGTAAAATAAGTGTGATACCTTCCCCACTTTACATGTGACATAGTATAAACCCACTGTGCTCCTGTTATAGTTTAGAAACCTGAGACTCAAGGAGAATCAGTAAATCCTTTTGATTGTCAATGACTTGAAGGCTTTATTTTCTTGGGTGCCAGAATCACTGCAGATGGCGAGTGCGGCCATTAAAATTAAAAGACTCCTTGGAAGAAAAGCTATGACCAACCTAGACAGCATATTAAAAAGCAGAGACATTACTTTACCAACAAAGGTCCATATACTCAAAGGTATGGTTTTTCCAGTAGTCATGTATGGATGTGAGAGTTGGACCATAAAGAAAGCTGAGTACTGAAGAATTGATGCTTTCGAACTGTGGTGCTGGAGAAGACTCTTGAGGGTCCCTTGGCCTGCAAGGAGATCCAACCAGTCCATCCTAAAGGAGATCAGTCCTGAATATTCATTGGAAGGACTATTGCTGAAGCTGGAGCTCCAATACTTTGGCCACCTGATGCGAAGAACTGACTCATTTGAAAAGACGCTGATGCTGGGAAAGATTGAAGAAGGGAGAAGAAGGGGACGACAGAGGATGAGATGGTTGGATGGCACCACCGACTCAATGGACATGAGCTTTGGTGAACTCCAGGAGTTGGTGATGGACAGGGAGGCCTGGCGTGCTGTGATTCATGGGGTCGCAAAGAGTCGGACATGACTGAGAGACTGAACTGAACTGACTTGAAGGCATTGCTGACATCATGTGTATTCCCAGGTCCCTGGAACTGCACAGGCGTCTTATTTATTTATTCCTGATGTTAACACAGCCCCCGCATCATTTCAGGCCCTCTTGTGTGTGATCAAAACACAGCAGTAACCAAAACAGACCACGTCCTTGCACCTTCGTGGGCTTTAATTCTGGAGGCAGGAGATGGGCAATAGTTAAGCAAAATCACAGAGCCTTTTGCCCCTCCTCCCAAAAGGCTGGTTGGCCATGAGACCAAAATCCTGATATCAAAGGTGGTACAAGGAGGGAAATTTACAGGCTTTCTCTTGCGTGAATATATACCAAAACCCTGAATATGAACAAGTCAATCGAGGGCTATGAGATCCATTACAGTTTTATATAGATGACCCTAGCTACAAGGAAGAAAGCTTGGGAGTGGCATGGGTGGGGTGAAAAGAGAAGCAGAGACCAACTGACATGACAATTGTGATACTGCAGGAGAAAGGTGATTGTGAAAGGTCTGTGAAGGGCATTGTGTGGTAAAGAATATTTGGGGCTCTGCTGCTCTAGTTAAGCTAACAAAGTCCGAGAAGATCTCACTGAAGAGGTAAGATTTACAATGGAAACTTAAACGAGGGAAAGTACATGAAAAGCTGTCCCCACAAGACAAAGACAGTGAACTGTAAGACAACTTGCTTGTCTAAGGAGAAGAAAAGAGGCCAGGGTAAGAGGGATGAACTGAAAAAGAAATGGTTAGTATTTGTTCGGAGCTGCAAGGTGGGTGTCACATTCTCTAAGGCTGTGTGTGTGTGTCTGCTCTTTGTGACCCCTGTGGACTGTAACCTACCCGGTTCCTCTGTCCTTGGGATTTTCCAGGCAAGGTTACTGGAATGAGTTGCCATTTCCTACTCCAGGGGATCGTCCCGACCCAGGGATCAAACCCTCATCTCTTACGTTTCCAGCATTGGCAGGCAGATTATTCACTACTAGCGCCATCTGAAAGCCCTATAGGACCTTGTAGGTCTTGGTAAAGAGTTTAGCCTTCAGATGCAGTGGAGAGGGACTGAAAATTTTAAGAGGGTGGTAATCTGATTTGGCTTTATATAGATGACCCTAGTTGCAAGGAGAAAAGCTTGGGAGTGGCACAGGTGGGGTGAAAAGAGCAGCAGAGACTGCTGCTATTGACTGCTGACATGACTATTGTAGTGTTGCAGGAAAAGACGAGAAGCTTGGACCAGAAAAGTTGGCACTAAAATGGAGAAAGTTGAGAGACTGGAGATTTCTTGTGGAGATGGATCTGGGAGGATCTGCTTATGAACTGAATATGGGGTAGACAGAAGTCAAGAGAGAAACAAAATCTTTTGGCTTTCTAACTGTGTGACACCTGGAGAATGAATGGTATCACAGAAATGAAGAACCATGTTCCAGACAGAGCTTGGGGTGTTGGTAAAGCATCCAGGTGGAGACGTCAATCAGCCAGTAGGGTAAGCTCAGGTCTATGAGGAAGAGAGTGAGGTTGGAGAGAAATACCTTGATTGTCATCAGCTTCTAAGTGCCATTTAACATCATGATGCTGATTACCATGAAAGAGAGAGTATGTGTACTGAGAAAAGAGAGCTCAGAGCAAAACACTTGGGTGCCAGGCATAGGGAAAAGACTCAGCGAAGAACGCAGAAGAGGAATGAGAGACAACAGGGAACCAGTAAAGAAAGTTTTCCAAGGGGAATGTGCACCTGTTTTCAAAGATGCTGGGATGTGAGGCAGGAAGCGGGGATGAGAACTGACATCAGATTTTGCACGTGGAGGTCACTGATGACCTGAGAAGAGCTGCTTTGATAGAGGATTGGGGTGAAAGTCTGGCTGGAGGAGCTGAGAGCCCACAGGAAACGCAGAAATGCAGAAGGTTTGAAGACGGCGTCTCTTAACGTGCTCCGCTGTGAACAGGAGCTTGTACTGAGGAAATGTCTGAAGCAGGGTGTGCAATCAAGAGGTTGCTTGCTTGTTTGTTTAGGTTAAGATGGAAGACACCAAAGCATGTTAGTATACTGATGTAGCAGAGAGAGAAATCAGGGTTCCCAGGGGACTCAGTGGCAGAGAAGGCACCTGCCAGTGCAGGAGCTGCAGGAGCTGCAGGTTTGATTCCTGGGTCAGGAAGATCCCCTGGAAATGGCAACCCACTCCAGTATTCTTGCCTGGGAAATTCCATGGACAGAGGAGCTTGACAGAGGGCCACAGTCCATGGGGTTGCAAAGAGTCAGACACAGCTAAGCACACATAGTCGAGAGAGAAATGAACAAAATGGAAAAGAGGCGTAGGACTTAGAGAAGTGAAGTCAATGAAGGCAAGAGGGTTTAGGATTGGAGTTTGCAAGCTGAAAACCGACTTTGACTCGTAGCAGGGAACACACTCCATTGTTGTAAGAGGAAAGGCAGAGAGTATGGGAAGCATACAGAGAAGATTCTCCATGGTTCCGAGGAACTGAATGGATGAATGAGTGAGTTTATCTGCTTGTTTTCCACAACCTGAGTAATTAAGAATATTTTCAAATTTCACATCATTCATGCACTTCACAGTTCTCCATTCTCTGAGCTCACACAATACTCTTTGCCTAAACCAATTGTCACTTTCCATGCATATCTCTGCCCTTGTTATGTGTTTAAGTCTTTGGTGCCCTGGCTTCTTAATGAGGCATTCAAGGGCACCTATATTCCTGTGCCTCCCCATAGTCATCACTGCATAGCAGAAGTTCAACAGATACATTTACTGACTAACTGGAATCAGTTTTCCAAGGTCCTGCCCCCAAATACCATTAATAATATTAATGTTGCTTCTAGCTCTGATGTTCTACAAATCTTAGTCAACTGCAGATATGTACTTTGGTCACCCAAACAGCAGATATGATTGTAAAACCTCAGAAATCACCATCTTTGAATCTACTTATAAGAGTGTTTCAGCAAAAAAAAAAACAAAACCCAAAGGACTCAGCATATACATAATCACAAAAACCTACAGAAGTTTAGGTGAGAAAAAGAAACTCACCATCTGAATCCTAAGATATTTTCCCCATAACTAAACTTTCACAACCCTCAGTATACAACCGATGCAGCTTCCCAGGTGACACAGTGGTATAGAATTCTGCCTGCCGGCGCAGGAGACTCCAGAGACACGAGTTTGATCCCTAGACTAGGACGATCCCCTGGAGAAGGAAATGGCAACCCGCTTGCCGGGAAAATTCTATGGACAGAGGGGTGTGGCTGGGCGACAGTCCATGGGGTCATAAAGACGTGCGTATGCCTGAGGAGATGGCAGTCAGGACCATGAAGAGTCCCATCCTAAACTAGGTCACAAGACAAGACACTGTTTTACTCACACTCTCACTGAAGATGGGTGTAAAAATGAAGAGAAGAATTCATTTACATTTGGATATTTCTATTGAAATTAATTTATATATGGAATTTTAATTACAGGATGCAAGTCTGTGATTAATTTAATTCTGTTTCGATTTACGAGGATGCACTTGGTTAATGGAGCACCTCTGCAAAAGGGCTTTATTGAGGGATCTCATCTCTATGATTTACTGTCTGAGTATACGTGATGTTCCTTTCATCACATAAGAAATTATTATTTGTCCTTGAAGTTGAATCCATTGCAAGGGTGAGGAGATGATGCCAGTGCTATCGTGTAACCTATTATTTTTGAGGGAAGTAGCAGATTCAGAAGAAAACTTGTTTGGCTTTCTGGTCATAAACCTTTTTCCCTGTGTATTCAATACACACATGTGCATGGCTGATTAATGCTCAAATCCTCGCTGACATTATGATAAGCTTTAAAGCAAGCCTACCTTAGAGAGAGGGAAAGAGCAAGCAAGCACTGCCTTTTCTTACAGAAAAGCTTTCTTGAACTGAAGGTTTGAGGCAAAGGAAAGGAAGACAGGGCAAAACAATGAAAGCAGAGGGCCTGAATATAGAAAAAGAAAACAGAGCATAAGGGGAAAAATACTACCTAAGGAGGTATCCTTGAATAACCTTGTTTAGAAAACTGGCAAATAAGCCCATCTATGTAATCCCGTTATGAACTGTTAGCTTAAGGCTTAGTCAAAGAGAAACTGTGTAATGAGATTAAACCAGTAAGAAAACAGGCTTGTCTGCAGCTTGTTGGGAGAACAAAACAAAGAAAGCAATAAATGAAGAATTACAATCCCTTGCTTCCCCTCCCCCACTTCAGAAGCAAAACAATTAGGAAGGAAGATCTTCTGATAAAGCGAATGCCAAATCCCAGTTTTTCTCCCAGCTGCACTAGAGAAAAGAATGTGTCTGCTTGCATTATTCACTTCCTAATGTTCTTTTTATTATGATGAAAGAATGATGTGATTTTTAAAGGGAAACGCAAGTTCTGCCTAGCATTCCCTTTTCATAGGCGTTCCCTCTCCTGGTACCTAAGAAGATACCTGGTGAAAATATTCTACTTCCCTTTGGTATTTCCTCCCCTCCTCCAAGCCTAAGAGCATCCCTCAAAGTTTTGCATTTTCCTTTTTTTAGATGCAAATACTTGACTCCATTACACCCAAGCGTGTGCTCAGTCGGGTCAACTCTTGGTGGCTCCATAGACTGTAGCCTGCCAAGCTCCTTTTCCAAGGAATTTTCCAGGCAAGAATACTAGAATGGGTTACCATTTCCTACCCCAGGGGATCTTCCGGAGCCAGGGGTAGAATATGCTGCTCTTCCTGCCTCTTGCATTGACAGGCAGATTTTTAACTACTCACCACCTGGTGATTAAATAGCTAAGTCCTGTCCAGCTCCTGTGACCCCATGGACTGTAGCCCACCAGGCTCCTCTGGCCATGGGACTTCCTAGGTAAGAATAGTGGAGTGGGTTGCCATAGGCAATAAACGAATACATGTCCGGGGCAGGGGGTGGGGGGAATGTGTGTGCCCCCAAACCTTATTTACAAAAACAAATGACCACCCTTGGGGCTGTCATTTGCAGACTCCTGGGTTAGATGATAAGAGAAGTAGAAACAAGGTTTGATAGACCTTAGATGAAATTGAGGTCCCTACAGCTGATTCCTGAACTTATTTTTTTATTATACATGTCCTGCATGGATTTAAACCATGGATCTTTCACTAAGGATACTGGAATACATGAGGAAGGTGAGAGTAATTTATGAACAAGTATTTCTGCTCTGAGCACTTTTTGTCGCTTAAAATCAAAGGTGTGGTGGTAGAGGAAGTGCACACAGAAGGAGCAGTGATGGAAAGAGAGAAAAGGCCTCCGAATGGACCAGCTCCGAGCGCCAGCCAGAGAGAAATGGACCTGTCCACTGAGAACACTCTTTCTCATAAGTGGACCGCAGATCAGTAGCATGAGAACTGATATTATGCAGAATCCTTGATTACGTCTTCTTGGTATTGCAGGACAAACATTCCATTCCACATGTGCCTAGCTTCTGACCTCTTTTTGCTGCCTGATCTACTTTTAATCTCTTTCTTCTATGAGTGCACGCTCATGGGATACAAATATGTCTTTATTATTAACCAAGAAAAATAGATTTTAGAAAGCAAACCCATACAAAATAAAGAATGGTTTGTTGGGTTAAAAATCAACAAATTTGGAAGGGGGTGTTGCTCTGGATGAGCTATTTTTATGGCAAGGCAAGTAACTCTGGATACGTAATACAAAGCATGAGTACCTCTTCAAAAGAAAGCTGTGAGAAAGCCTCGGGAATCATAATTATCAGCTCCAAGACAACTCTGGTCAAAAGCAAGGGACCTGTAAACATTCAAGTTCCCACTTAGAATGGTGTCCAGATGCGAATAAGCTGCCATGTGGTCCCTAAAGCCCTAATAAACAGAAGTTCGCATGTAACTGCAGAGGTCCTTTCTCCCTCCAAGACGGGTGGTATGATTTCTTTCATGCAGAAATGCACTTTCCTTCGCAATAATGCCACTGCTCTGCCAGTGGCCAGAAGCAGTGGCATCTGGCTTTCTGAAGCTCAGAAAGCATGTCGGAGTGAGACTGTAAGCTTTGGGCAGAAAGGAAGGAGGCGCAGTGAGTCAGGGAAAAAGGGAGGGGAGAATGGAAGGACTTCCTCCCTTAATTTTCATCTAATGAGCCCTCCTGAGATGCAAACTCTGCCACAGCCTACCTCTATCTGCAGACTTCAGAAGAGGAGGCCTAATCCCGTTTTAAACTCAAGTCCATTACCAGCGCAGTTATGCCAGCTGTGTGTATTAAGTTACTCACAGTATGGTATGATAACATCCATTTCTACAGGACAGCCCTTTTGGAGGAAAACTGAGTAATTCCATTGGATTGTCAGCATTTGGACCCCCGGGAAGTGTCTCAAAATGTATTAACCAAAGTTAAACAACAACAAAAAGCATTGGTAGTGAATGTCAACACTGTGAGAAAGTGGTTCCAGCAGCCACAAGCCACGCTCCATAGATTCCATCCATAGAGACAGCAGTCCTGAAGGCTGGCAATGTGCTCTTGATCTGAGTGACCATTCTTCCACGCCTCCACTCAGCCTTCTTCCGACCACCGTGTGGATGCAAAGAACCAAGAGAGGAAAAATGACAGTTCTGGGGCAAGTCATCTCTGTTAGAAAACTTTACTCTGAAGTTTAAAACAAGCAGTTGGCCTTCAGGATAAATGTAGAGGCCAATGTAAACCCATGACTATATAATTCTTGATGAAAACATTTTCCATGTAGTGCCTTACTACAGTCAATGATGGCTCACTTTGTACATAGTAAGGCCATATAAGACACCTATATTTTTCCCAAATTATCTGATTAGGATGGGGGGAAAACAGCAAAAAAAAAAAAAAGAGGGGCCAGGAAAACTTTAATAGAACTCTAATTTATCCCACTGAAAGAGGAGCTTGGCATATTACAGCCTACTGCTGCTACTGCTAAGTCACTTTAGTCGTGTCCAACTCTGTGCGACCCCAGAGACGGCAGCCCACCAGGCTCCGCCGTCCCTGGGATTCTCCAGGCAAGAACACTGGAGTGGGTTGCCATTTCCTTCTCCAATGCATGAAAGTGAAAAGTGAAAGTGAAGTCGCTCAGTCGTGTCCGACTCTTCGTGACCCCATGGACTGCGGCCTACCAGACTCCTCTGTCCATAGGATTTTCCAGGCAAGAGTACGGAGTGGGGTGCCATTGCCTTCTCCTATAGGGTCACAAGTGTTGGACATGACTTAGCAACTAAATAATGGTATTCTAACATAAAATTTTGGACTTCCCTGGTGGTGCAGTGGTAAAGAATCTGCCTACCAATGCAGGAGATGTGTGTTTAATCCCTGGGGCAGGAAGATTCCCTTGGAGAAGGAAATGGCTACCCCTTCCAGTATTCTTTCCTGGGAAATCCCATGGACAGAAAAATCTGGTGGGCTACAGTCCACAGGGTGGCAAAGAATCAGACTTGACTTCGCGGCTAAACAACACAATGACAACATGCAACTCAAGTTTACTATAGCTAAAGTGTAATTCAAAATGTTCACATAAAGAAAAGCAAAACGAAGATAAAGCCAAACCACTTTGGGAACAAAAATTCTGAGAAGCAAATTCTCTTCACTGAAGACTTGCACTGATTACTTTCTTTATATAGATTTAGGCAGAGATTTAGCGAAACAGCAATCTTAGTACTGAACCTCTTGGAGATCGGCTAAACATAGTTGTCGAGGCATCACCATCACTGCACGGTTACTGGGCCAGCATCTCAGGGTCCTGAATTATGAGCTATATCTGCAGCAATATCAAGAATTTCAAGGAGTCACACTCCCCACTTACTGTAGCTTCCTTCTCCCCTCTACCAAGTAACAGAGAGTAGGATTTAGAAGCTCTGCTCATAATGAGCTAACTTCACTTCAGAGACCAGAAGAGTAAATGCTTGACAGGTGAAGAAACTTACCCACAAGGAGACATGAGCCAGGAGTGAACTCAGCCTCCAAATCCAGGGCTTTCCTTCCCCAAAGGGCGCTAGCTGAGGAACTGGGAGACAGCTCTCTACCGTAGCCCTTTAACTGACGGGTGGATCCGGAAACTGACGGGGGTCTCTGTGTCTTCATTTATGTTAAGGTGGGGGCAGGGGTGCTCCTTGACCCTTCATGTCCCTTTTACTTTTCTAGTGAGATGCAGCCATGTAACCCATGCATTCCACTGAGGAGCACTTTTTTCCTTCTAGCGCGGTTGAAGAGAGTTTTGATAATCAAGTCCAAAGCATAAACTTATGACTGGAGTCGAGGCTAGTTCTCACTGAGGGTCAGGTGCTTTTTCAAGGATAAAGGTTTCCAGTGAAAAGGGTGTGACTGGACTCTGCGGAGAAAATTGATCCATGTGCCATTCTGGCTTTCAGGACACAAATTCCTTCTTCTTAGTAAAGGTTGAAATTTACAGAGGAGTAGATCAGGAACTCTGAATGTGACACAAAATCTTTTGATTTTGATTTTTTAAAAAGTCTCTGACAACGTCTTATTTTATAGTTTAATTTTGATAAAACAAAAATACTGTTTATAATTTCTGGGTTTATAATAAATTGAACAAATGCACTCCCTCTAAAGAATATTGGTTAATGTGATCATCCATACTCAAAGGAAAATGTTTAAATCGCCATGAGCTCCAAGTGCTACAGCTGAAAGGAAAACAACAACAAAAGAAAAGTCCAGAAAGAGCTATCTAGCAGAGTAGCACAGAACTCTATCCTTGATTTTGTTCAATATTTTTGTAAAGAACATGGTCAAATTAGTACATGTCAAAGGAAAAAAAATTGAATGATCTCTAGCATTTCTAGCATGGGATGTTTTGGGAATCTATCCCAAGCAAAACTGTCAAACATATTTATACAAAACAAAATCATCAAGAACATCCACCATTGGATTAAAACAATGGACAGAAAAGCTGAAATGTAATAGAGATAAATGTAAAAAGAGGGGAAAAAAAAATCAATGGGAAAAATATAACCAAGAGAATATTGTCTTAACAGCATTTGAGGTAACGTGATCTAGGGAATTGTTAACCAAAAGTTCTGTCTGAATTAAAAGTCTGAAAAGAAGCTAAAGCAATAGTTGAAATGAGTGAATAAAAGATGTCGGAACACAGCTGGAGAAGTATGCCATTATTGAGCATTGAGCCTTATTTGGAACCTGAGAGATCAAAGATTGTTTCAAGAAAGACGACCAGACCAGTATACCGAGAATAACAAAGTTATATTGTTTGAGAAATGGCTGAACCAAACCGTGGTGTTTCCTTTGCAAAGATGACCCAGTAAGTGAATAAATGAGGAGCTTGGGAGATGATTATTAAATTATTTTTACATATCCAAACAAGAGCCTGGGACCAACGAGTTCAAGTTAGAGAGGGATAGTTTTCAGTGATGATACTTTCTTACAAATGTCCTGTAATAGCAAGCCCACTACTTTAATGAGTGTGGGTCTCTCATGTAAAACATCTGTATAATTTTATATTTAACTATTGAAATGATTTTCCTGTAATTCCTTACCCAATAATCTGTGTGGATTGACTACCATAAAATTAACGTTCACACAATGGGTATTTTGTCAAACCTTTGAGTCAGGCCCTAGGCTATATGTATACTGATCAAATGAATAAGAGGTTTCTTGATCTGACAGTCAGCTTTTCAAAACTAAGTCCATTAAATCTGAGGATCAGAAACTACCTCAAATAGTAAGTAAAATAGCTTCCCTTAATGCATCACTGACAAACTGTAGCATTACTTATGTTTGTTATTTTTTTAAAATCTTTTTACCATTTAGGAAAAATGACTTGTATTTCTTAGGAGAATTTTTTTTTTATCAGAACATCTCTAGATAACAAAGGCAAGACAATAAAAAATAATAAGCAACCAACTGCCCTCATTTCCAAACTGGATCAGAAAAAAAGAAGTTTATAAAATGTGGTCTCCAAAATACATAGGAGAAAGTGAATTCACCTGGGAAATAAACTCAATATACACTTGAGAGTGAAAAATTCTCTTATTGAGTCTCTTTTCCTCAAATGGATTTTCAATGTTGTTCAGAAACTATTTTTTTTTTAACTTTTTATTTTGTATTGAAGTACAGCCAGTTCACAATGCTGTGATAGTTTCTGGTGGACAGCATGATGACTCAGCCATATGTATACATGTATCCATTCTCCCCAAACTCTCCTCCCATTCAAGCTGCCACAGAACATCAAGCAGAGTTCCCTGCACTTTAGAGTAGGTCCTTGTTAGTTATCCATTTTAAATATAGTAGTGTGCACAAGTTGATCTCAAACACCCTAACTATCCCTTCCCCATCCTTCCACTTCAGTAACCATAAATTCATTCTCTAAGTCTGTTTAGAAGTTTTCGTGTTTAACCTCTGATTTCCTAATCAATTCCCCCCGACCCATGTCCCATTCCTCATGACCGTTGTTCTAAACATGTATTATCTTATCTCATTCACGCATTCATGATGCTCAGCTCCCACTTTCTAGAGATATTATATCAGTTAATGAGAAAATGAGAACTACTAAGAGTTTACTCTGCTTTTTTTACACAAATTTACTGTTTCTTTTCTTTTGGGGGGGAGGGTTGTTCCCTCTTAATATCTTCTCTCTGACTCTTGTCTCTTCTCCAAGCCAGAGTACACCCTCCTGCCAGACTCACCTTCCTAAAGGCAAGACTGTGACCATGCCACCCACCTAGTCTAATTCTGTTCAGACCAACCCATTGCCCACAGTAAAAGGCATTATTAGGCCAGCCTGGTATTTAGGGCCCTTAATGTAATCTCTGATCAACTTACTTTTCTGCTCTCTTTTACAAATCACCCTGAGGCATCTAATTATGCAGCACGCTGCTCACCTCAAAAAGTTAAGTCAAGTGTTCTCTTGCTCGCATGTTCAGAATCATACCCACCTCCCAATATCCTCACCACCAAACAACTGACATCTAAGGAACTTTTTCATCATTTTTAACTTCCCAAATGCTTTCCTCCTGTTCAAAGGCAAATAACATTTTTTTCCTCCCATTGCCCCAGTGTTTATCTGTTTCTATTTGGAAATAGATGGATATGTGTTTTATAACCTCTACTAAATTATAAACTTGAGAGCTATGCTGTTTCCTGAATGTTCCATAGCATCTGGTTCTAATAGATATGGAGTGCTTGTTTGGGGGTCTTTGGGATGGTTATCATTTCCTTTTCCCTTCCTAAAGCAAATGCTGGGCTTCCCTGTGGCTCAGTGGTAAAGAATCTACCTGCAATGTAGGAGCTGGAGATTGAATCCCTGGGTCAGGAAGATCCCCTGGAGGAGGGCATGGCAACCCACTTCAGTATTCTTGCCTGGAGAATACCATGGACTGAGAAGTCCACAGGGTCTCAAAGAGTCAAACACAACCGAAGCAACTTAGCACATATGCAGTTCAAATGTCACTGTTTATCAAATGGGCCAAACCCAATAAGGAGACACTTAAGAGTCTTTATTTTTCTCTAAACTCTGCCTTCTAACCTCCTCCGTCATATCTTCCTCAATTTCTCCTTGATGACACTTCTATCATACACGGCTTCCTGGTCACTTTCAATTATAAAAACAATCTCATTTAGGTAAACAACTCTGATTCATTTCCAGGTATTAAAATATGACAGGCTGGTCTAAATCAAACTGAGACCTTACACCCAGCCTGTACTCTCAAGGTCATAAAACACAAGGAAAGAATGAAAACCTGTCACTGACTAGTGGAGATGGGAAGATGGGACAACTAGATGAAATGTGGTATGACAGCTTGAATTCTAAACAGAAAGAGGGAAACCTGGTGAAATCTATTAGTAAATAAACTCTGGAATTTTGTTTTTAGGAGGGAACCAATGTCAGTTTGTCAGTTTTGAAAAGTCTATATGAGATATGTATAGATACAGGCATAGACATCTATTTTTGCATGTATCTATATAGATAATCAATCTACATAATTTTTTAAAATTAAAATAATGAGATCTTACTTCTGGTCTAAACATTTCCCCGCTTCATGCCCATTTCCTGCTTTGACCACTTTTGCTATTCTTTCATTAATGTTTGCAGACTCCTAGCAGGATCTCCTTAATAATTCAGAGAAACTCATCTGTCTTCCAACTTGCTTGATAATTAAAGAAAGCCCCATTCACTTTCCTGTTACATACAGGAAATTGGCATGTACTGCAGTTAGGGATCCTCAGTGAAGACAGACTTTCTGATGGACGCTAAGTAAAACACTTAATATGACCCTAGGCAGTTCCAAAAATACAAGACACTGGCACAGGGATATTAAAATCTGAATAGATACTGGTTTGAGATTAGTTCTGCCTAAAGCCAGGGAACAGATTAACAGCTTCTTAAAGTGTCGTATTATTTCCATATGTATTTTGTGAAAGTCATTTTCAAAAGTGGAACATTCCCACTACTCTGAATCTTGAAAAGAGAACTACAAGTGTGTTTAAACGGCAGAGTAGCTTGAAACCTCAAAGGATGTGATTCAAGAGCAGGACTGAAGGAGAGAGTTACATAAATCTGTCAGTAACTGACAGAAGTCCATCAGATCCGAAGGATCCTCCACAGAATGTCAGTGGTTCCAGGTTACACTTCATTCAGAAGCACTTTTCCAAAGCTTTGGAGCTAGCTTGTATCTCTTGGAAATGATGCTTTGACTAGCAATTAATATTTTCCAATACAGCTAGTGTTTCAATGATTTGCAGCTATTGACTTTTAAGAGAAATGTGATCACATAGAAAGAACTCTGACATTTCCATGACATTTTCTGCTTAAAGGGGGGGAAAAAAAGATTTTCCTTTCTTTCTTTTAAATTCAATGCTGAGTTAGAGATGAAGCAACAAAAGAGAGGTGGAAGCTTTTGCCCACAAATAGTATTCCCTTAGCTGCCACTATGGATGCCAGCCCTCAATGTTCATTTCAGTGCTACTGTTTTCTCAAACTCTTATGTTCCCCTGATACCTTCCCCAGAGGATACGTTATAGAGATGTGTATGTCATCATGCTGTTGATATTTAAGATTTTTCAGATATAACATGCTCTATAGTCAATAGTTTTATTTACCACGGGATTGTCTTCCTGGTCTTGTTTTCATTACTGACAGATAAAAGGTTGGCCAAGTTTCCTTTTTGACTTTTTTTTTTTTTTTAATCCTGATACATTTAAAGAAAAAAAAAGTGACACACAACTTCAGGTTCTGTAAGGAAGGCAAATTATGGAATGCAGAGGTACTATCCTCAAGGGAAATGTCAAAATGCATATCTTAGACAAATCACTGGTGTAGCTGTCAGCCTTCAGAAGTCACCTCTCACTATTTTTAGGTGCAATCGAAAAGGCTAGGTTACTAGGTGTCCCTTTCTTTACTCTCAGAACAGCAGAGATAATGATAGATGTCACTCAAGTTTCTTCTTCAGAGATCTTTGGGCAATGACATCCCTCTGTTTTGGAAGATATACCCAGAGTTCTGATTAAAGGCTACACATTGACTAAGTCACCTTCCAAAAAGATCTATAATGTCTGCAGCTCTGCTTCTAGCACGATCTGTCCTCCTGACCAATTGAGACTCATTATTTTATTTTTGATAATAACATTAAGGAATATTTCTTAAACATATAGGGAGTTTATTTCACAAACAGGAACTCTAGCAGTCAGTGACAACAGCAAGGGTTGCTAAGATTTTACAATCTAATCACAAAAGGCTGGCAGCCAAGCCAGGGAAGCCAATTTGGAAAGTGTGGGTAGTGGATAATCTATTCTGGAACAGTCCAAAATCCATCTGCTCTGAGCGTAACCTCTTGGCACAAACACCAGTACATATTCCAGCATTTCCGTGTTAATTAGGATGATGATTCCATGTGATCTGGATGCAACGTGAAGATGAAGTTGGCTTCCCGGTGTTGGATATGAAAGTCACCAGTGGAGGGAGCAATGTGTGTCCCTCTGTTTGCTCTGAGATGATACGAAAGTCCATCCTCCACCTGAATGTTATCATATAGGTCTGTGATTTAATGAAAGAAACTTGTGGTTCTTTAGGGAACCAGCAAAGAGAAAATGAGGGGATCCAAGTGGTCTAGACAGAAACATCTAAGCCCAGCTCTCAGGCTACTCGGTTTCCAGTTTGCTGTCTAGATACAAACCCTAGAAGTATGCCTTACAGCTGTCATCATATGTTTCTAAATGAAACAATTTCCTGACCATAAACAAAACAACTTCCCTCATATAGAGCATAATTTAGCTGGGATCATCATTACCAATCATTACAAAATAATTTGAAAAACATGTAAAAGAAGCATTCCTGTTAGTGATATCTCCCAGGGGAGGCTTCCTAGCGATATGATGGCTAACACCGAATCCAACTTGTGTGTAAGACTGGAAGTAGAGAGGAAAGAAAAACAGCTTTTTACCACCCAGTATGCTTGACACATGAACCCACTTGCTTCCTACTCTTTGTATACGCAGGAATACCAACAGAATGAAGGACAGGCATGAAGAATGTGATGGGAAACACCCTAAACTGGAGACGATGCTATATGCAGAAGGATTTTTAATTTCTCTTCAACAGAAGTGGGTAGCCATTGACTCATTGACCACTCCAGCTGGGTTGCAAGAGATTGCATAAGGTGAAATATTCAAGCTGATGACATAGGATTAGGAGGTGCCTTTTCTAAAGGAGAGAAAAGTTTTCGAAGTCAAACCCACTTACGGGAGTGATAGGCATGCAATGCAAAAGTCTTATCATTCTCATGGTCCATTCAAGAAAGGAAATAGTATCAGTGGGTCAAAAATCAAAGGGCACGAGAAATCAAGAGGTAAGAAGAGCCTGGTAAGGGAGGCAGCAGAGCTGATGTAGAGCCTTTTAAGCCAAGCTGAAGAATTTAGACTTTACCTTAAAAGTCATTAAACTTTAGTGAAGAGTTTTAAGAAGAGAATGACATAGCCAGATATTCATTAATTCAAAAAATGAAAACCACTCTGTTCATGTGAGGACAATAAATTGTGGAGTAGACAACAGTGGGACATGTGCTAAAAACAAATGAAGATGAGAAATATATTTAGGAGCTAAAATGACTGGAAATTCATAAACAATTTGGCAATTCAGAGGATGGGAGATGAGAAAGATGGAGGAAGCAAGGAAGATCCCCAGCTTTCAGAATTCAGTTGAATGCATGCTGGCACCATCTGACCCAGGGTAAAACACAAGAGCAAGAAGGGTGTAGAGAGAAGATGAGTACAGATTTTTAATAGATTAATTCTGAGATGTCTGAAGAGAAATGAATATGTATATAGACATATCAGTCTGGAATGAAAGTCTGAGGAATCACAGAAATTTGAGTCATGGGCATACAGAAGTATGGCTGAGAGCCCTAAATAAGAGTAAAATTTTAGAAGGAAAAAGCATATAGTGTTTATTACAAATTCCAAAGCCTCCTTTTCCTGTTTTCTCTTCTGCTGTCTAACACATTATCCTCTTAACTTTGAAGTCATTTTCCCTAAAGATCACAAATATGATCATTTATGCTCTTTATATTTCCTTACTATCATACAACGTTTTGGAGTACGCTAATAATGGCTACCATTTTTGAGCCTCTATTATTCCATCAGATTGCATCAGTTCAGTTCAGTCACTCAGTCACCTCTGACTCTTTGCCACCCCATGAATCGTAGCACGTCAGCCCTCCCTGTCCATCACCAACTCCCAGAGTTCACTCAAACTCACGTCCATCGAGTCAGTGATGCTATCCAGCCATCTCATCCTCTGTCATCCCCTTCTCCTCCTGCCCCCAATCCCTCCCAGCATCAGAGTCTTTTCCAATGAGTCAACTCTTCCCATGAGGTGGCCAAAGTACCAGAGTTTCAGCTTCAGCATCATTCCTTCCAAAGAACACCCAGGACTGATTTCCCCTAGGATGGACTGGTTTGAACTCCTTGCTGTTCAAAGACTCTCAATAGTCTTTTCCAACACCACAGTTTAAAAGCATCAATTCTTCGGCGCTCAGCTTTCTTCACAGTCCAACTCTCACATCCATACATGACCACTGGAAAAACCATAGCCTTGACTAGACCCAGCATGTTATATAGTTTAGCTTTAATTACGCCACAGATTTCCAAGGTAGAAATCACTATCCCTATTTTATCAATGAGAAATTAAGGTGTCAAGAGTTTACTTAACTGTCCTAGAGTCCCACAGTGTTAGACCTAGAACTCTAACCTAGGTCTGAATAACTGAAACTTTTATCATCTTGGCACTATATCACGCTGCTGTTATCCATAATTCTTCATTAAAAAAAAAAAAAACTAACAGAAGACATCCAAAATGAGACTAATACAAGAGGGTTTATTTGAAAGTTTTGGAAAAGGGCAATCTGCAGATTTCAGCCAGCTAGGATATGTTACGTATCAGTATAAGGGCTTCCCTGGTACCCTAGTCGGTAAAAATCTGCCTGCAATGCAGGAGTCTGGTTCAATCCTTGAGTCAGGAGGATCTAGAAAAGGAAATGGCAGTCCACTCCAATATTCTTGATTGGGAAATCCCATGGACAGAGGAGCCTGGTGGGCTACAGTCCATGGGGTTGTAAGAGCTGGACACAACTTAACGACTAAACCACCACCACCACTGTATGCTCAGACACACGCTTTGTGTCATAAGTGACTGAAGAATTAGCCAACATATTAATGAAGGGATTGACCTGTTCTTAGAGAACTGAAAAGCATATGTGACAGTCTATAAGTAATTAGGTGTTTAACTATAATTTGTGCCCATCAGTATGGGGCCCCAAGCCTGAGACCACACAGCAGGAGGTGAGCAGGCAAGTGAAGAGTCATCGTATTTACAGTCGCTCCCCACTGCTCGCAGTACTGCTTGAGGTCTAAACTCCCGTCAGATTCTGCATTATGGCAAGTTGTATAGTTATTTCATTATATTCCACAATGTAATAACAATAGAAATAAAGTGTACAATAAATCTACTGTGTTTGAATCATCCAGGAAACAACTCCCCCATCCATAGAAAAATTGGAAAAACCTTCCATGAAATGCATCCCAGTTGCCAAAATGGTTGGGGACCACTGGGCTAGGGAATGGCTATCAAGACTTCAAAGAGGTGTGGTCTTGAAGACCTCCTAGGCATTATTCCGGGCAAGATGGCAGGGAGGGAATTCTGTTCCCACCGCAAAGAGAGAGGAACAGATCAGTCTGGGAGAGGCATACTATGAGCTGAAAACAGGAAAAGTTTACAGTGGTTGTCCAGAGGGAATCACTGGACACTTTGGAGTCCAATAAGTAAAAGTGAGAATTAAAACAATTATACCCTAGATTAAACATACGTGCAAGATTTTATTGATTTTCATTCTAATCACTTTAGCAACAGACATTCTTAAAATTGCTGTTTAAGAGCACACAAACCAGACCAAATGAGCATGAGGAAGAAAGCCAACTCTTTGACAGTGTAAATTTAGGTCAGCAAATTACAGCCTGTAGGCAAAAAATCGAGCGCACCGCCTGGTTTTGTGCAACCCATGAGCTAAGAATGGTTTTTGCATTTTTAAATGGTTGGAACAAACTCAAAAGAAGATTATGCAACATGTAAAAATGTACGTGAAATCTAAATTTGAGGGCTCAAAAATAAGATTTTACTGAAACACAGCCACATCTATTCCTTTGGGTATTCTCTTGCTGCTTTCTTGCTACAGTGGCACTTTTGAGTAGTTGTCACCAAGACTACACGGCCCACAAAGCCTAAAATATTTACTATCTGACCCTTTGAAAGAAAGGTTGCCAATTTCTAGTACAGAAAGTTCCCTGCTAATTTCAGGAGCTACTGAGACTGTTGATATGCATATTTTTCCACGGAAAGAAGCACTTCTATCTTTGGATTCAGTAGGCCTGGTATCTAGTTCTTTGAGTAAAATAAAGAATTTAAGCTTAATATCTCAATAACTTTCAGACCTATAATTATATGATGAATCTTACCAAGTATATACTGAGTTTCCCCACAGAAATACATAGTATTTAAAAGTAAATAATCACTTGTGAATACTTATTTTAAGGAACAGTACATTTACCTATTTTGCTTTTTTAATGCAAAAATTCCTTTAAAACCAGGATCATAAGATTGTTACTTTCAGTTTATACAATGATGATACCACAAGAACACAATGGACCTCATTCTTGTTTTATGAATCTCATTCTTGTAACAGATCTCAGTCATTTATGTCATCTATATATTCTAGCATGCTTCTCCTTTTTTCTTTTTCTAAATCAAAATTCAGAACATACAATTTGACAAAGATTTTTTCAGATCCCCTTCCATATATTAGAAGTAATCAGAACTTCATGGCATATAATACACTGGAAAATATAAAACAAAGTTGTTTTGGGGGGAACCGTAGAGAAGAATGCTTAAAATTTAGATGTCCAAAAAACTATAGCATCAGTGAAAGTGGGTCTTTGTGGGCATTAAGTACAGAGCTGTGATCCTATTAACACCAGGCTTCATCCAGCGGAGCTAACTGACCCACCCACAATTCAGCACTGCATCCAAACCCTGGGAAGCTTAATCAATGTTAATTACAAATGGAGTGAATGGTTTGCTAATGCCACCCAGAAAAAACAGGCATTACACTGAAATATTCATTGGAAGGACTGACTGATGCTGAAGTTGAAGCTCCAATACTCTGTTCACCTGATGCCAAGAGCTGACTCATTGGAAAAGACCCTGATGCTGGGAAAGATTGAAGGCAGGAGAAGGGGACGACAGAGGAGGAGATGGTTGGATGGCATCACTGACTTAATGGACATAAGTTTGAGTAAACTCTGGCAGTTGGTGGTGGACAGGGAGTCCTGGCGTGCTGCAGTCCATGGGGTCACAAAGAGTTGGACACGACTTAATGACTGAACCACAGCACTGAAATAAGGTCAAGATCTCTACTCCAGTCTCAGTCTGACATTCCTCCAAACCCATAAATACACACGGCATTATTAACACAGTTAAATTTCCCTCTTGGCTAAATCCTATTCAGTGTCTTTGCCTTTAACCCTCTGATCTAAAGTTCCTATTTCTAAGAAACTTGTTTCTGAATTCTCTCATATGACAAATTGCATTCCCTGGGTTTGTATCCCTGAAATAGAGGTGAAGCATATTAAACATGAATCAAATATTCCTTTCTGTCAAGAGACAGAAAAACACACCTTTGTATTTATTTACATTTGCAAGTAATATGTCTCAGTCTGTGCATGCCGGGATTCATTTTTTATTGAAATTCGTTGCACTGACTCCAAGTCTGACATACATGCTTCAAACACTCGCTGGGACTCATGAGCTTTGCTAGACTCTCAGGAATCCATGTTCCAAGAATACAGGATACCACTGTGTGCTGGCAGGATTTGACGTAAAGAAGTAGTGTAAAGAGTTGTAAACGCATTTCAAGGCAGATGAGGACGCGAAGCAGAATTTGACTTTTTTCATATCTGACTCTGCAAGTTTTAGAAACTGCCTCCTCCTCAGGCAAATTTAAGAATTTATACTTATCTATGGTGCTTCATGAGTGTAGAGTTTAAGAGCAAAAGTAGCTGCTTTCTAGAAATGGCAGAGTCTGAATCTTTCATCTTATAAAATTCAAACTCATTCCATTGGTATTTGACACCTTCCAGTGACAGGTTCCTAACTAGGTCTACCCAAACTTTATTTACCCAGTAGCAATACCAGTTGCTGATAAGTTCACCTCCAATGACTTCTTTCATAATTTGTCTTCACTCATATAGGTTCCTCTGCCTAGAGGTCTCCCACTCTTCTCTTTAGATAGCTATGTCTTTCTCCTTAGGATTCAATTTCGGGATCATTCTCTCCAGGAAGTCTCTCTATTCTCACCGGAAAGGTCAAGTTCTCTGCAATTTCATCTCCCTCTCTGCTTTGATCTCTTGATAGAAATATTTTGTTTATATACATATGTTCCATTCTAACTACAAAATCCAGAAAAGGTCTGTGTTGCACTGATCCCCAAATCCCCTTTGTCTGCGCATACAAGATGTTCATTAATATTTGTGAGATGGAGCTCCCACTACTGATAGCAGACTATTAAAAAGCAGCCCTCCTGATTTACTGAAGAGGATGGTAAGCAGTATGATACAGATCAAAACACAGAGAGGCAGTGAGGGGACAGGTGGGAATAGAAGAAAGGGGATGTTTATGAGACTGCGTATCAGAAAAGTCACGTTTCTACAAAGACGTTTTCCCTGAAATATCGGAAAATAGCCTTAAAATAGGGTCTGGAGGCTCCAAACAGGCTTCTCAAAGGAGCATGTCTCAATCATTCCTGTATTTACTCCACAAGACACACTGCTTGCCTCGTGCTAATATATCATCAGTCTTTGCCACTGCACATTCAATTTCAAGGCTCAGCCTAACTTGTATCTTCCCCTAAACCTCCCTTTCATTTCTATGATACCCAGAAATTGAATCTTTTTGTTTGATTCCAATGCTTTCTGCATAATTTTTGCACATTATTTCACACTGACTTGCTATCCAGTTATTTTAGTGTGCAAGGACTCTCTCAACTAGGGGCTTCCCTGATAGCTCAGTTGGGAAAGAATCCGCCTACAATGCAGGAGACCCTGGTTTGATTACTAGGTCGGGAAGATCCTCTGGAGAAGGGATAGGCTACCCATTCCAGTATTCTGGCCTGGAGAATTCCATGGACTGCAGAGTCCATGGGGTCGCAAAGAGTCGGACATGACCCATCGACTTTCACTTTCACTCTCTCAGCTATAATCTTATAAACTTAAGGAAATACATGGGTGTTGTCATACTCTTTGTATTCTCTGTGATACAAGCCAAAATGTGGGATACATGTAACCGACTTCATTAAAATTAAAGAAACAAACAAACAAAATCTAAGGAAGATGAGATGTGAGTCACTTGCTTCAGAGAAGACTTTGAAAGGGACTTCTCCATGCCCTGAAGTCTGATTCAGATCTGAGCTACAAACCTCTGGCTGAAAAGACAGTGAGGGTTTTACTACCAAAGAATAAAGCTATATGCTTATTTTAAGACTGCTCATTACCTCCCTGCTTTGCCTAATTAGATGCTGGAGATCCAGTCTTCAGTGGTACCCAGATGTTGCCGAGACTCGCTGTGCTCATTTCTCTCGGCTCCTTGGTGGCATCCTGGGCACAAGGAAGGCATCTCTTCAGGTAGGTGCCAGGTTATAAGTTCTGAGCAGCGGGCCCTGAGCAGAGGTGATGGATGCCACTTCCACTTCAAAGTGGCACCTCTTTCTCTGGCACGGTGGCATGGAGTTCCTATGTGGAGACGGAAGCATCATGCAGTCCTGGAGCCTCTATCAGCATGAATCCTGAGCAAAGCTCCTGCTCATTCAGCTTAGACATACTGTCTTTGCTGTGTTTAGCTACTAAGATTATTTTGCCTTTTCATAATGTTAGAACTTCTAAATGTACAAACTAGGCTTAGAAAAGGCAGAGGAAACAGAGATCAAATTGCCAACATCTGTTGTATCACACGGAGAAGGCAATGGCACTCCACTCCAGTACTCTTGCCTGGAAAATCACATGGACAGAGAAGCCTGGTGGGCTGCCGTCTATGGGGTCACACAGAGTCGGACATGACTGAAGCGACTTAGCAGCAGTAGCAGCAGCAGTTTTATCACAGAAGGACTGAATATGCACTGGAAGGACTGATGCTGAAGATGAAACTCCAAACTTTGGCCACCTGATGTGAAGAGCTGACTCATTGGAAAAGACCCTGATGCTGGGAAAGACTGAAGGCAAAAGGAGGAGAAGGCGGCAGAGAATGAAATGATTAGATAGCGTCACTGACTCAAAGGACACAAATTTGAGCAAACTCGGGGAGATCGTGGGCTTCCGTAGTGGCTCAGATGGTAAAGAATCCACCTGCAATGCAGGTGACCTGGGTTCAATCCCTGGGTCTGGAAGATCCCCTGGAGGAGGGCATAGCAACCTAATCCACTATTCTTACCTAGAGAATCCCCATGGACAGAAGAGCCTGGTGGGCTGCCATCCATTGGTTCGCAAAGAACTGGACATGGCGGAGCAACTAAGCACAGCAGAGCGCAGCACTGGGAGACAGGGAAGGACTGGGAAGCCTGGCATGCTGCCGCCCATGCGGTCACAAAGAGTCAGACAACGACTTAATTTCTGAGCAACAACTAAGATTTCGGTGTTTGTTACTGCAGTATGACTTGCAGTATGACAAATAGGGCAAAAATTGCTTTTAGTATTTCAAAAAGCTTGAAAATTTACAGATCCCTTCAAAGGTCTACTCCTTCCTTCATCACCCTCATTCCTGGAAGTTTCAAAATGGGTTAGAAAGGAAGGAAATCAGAACAAGTTTTATCACAGCCTGGTCAAAATTTGCTTTTCAAACATTTCCACTGACCTCAGTTAACCCGGTATGCTTACTTCATATGCTGGTCCTCACACCATATTTCCATAATGTGTTCCAAAATTACCGTGGTAGGGTAAAAAGATTCCAGTATAAAGAGACAAACTAGATATGGTCTCTCTTAAAAATCTATATAAGATACAAAATATCTCAATTCTCCATTTGAATTCTACCCTCCATAAAGATCAAATTAAAACCTTAAGTCCTCTATGAATCCCTCCTTAATTGAAACCTAGTTAATAGTGATCTTTATCTGCTGTGAAATATCTTGGCATCCATCAAATATACATATATGCATCTTGTA
Source organism: Ovis aries (assembly GCF_016772045.2). Taxonomy (NCBI): domain Eukaryota; kingdom Metazoa; phylum Chordata; class Mammalia; order Artiodactyla; family Bovidae; genus Ovis; species Ovis aries. Next base: position 52,379,008 of record NC_056076.1, on the reverse strand, counting down.
TGTGCTTCTCCTCAACTAGATCATCCATCTTTGAAGATAATACATATGTATGTGTCTTTTTTTTTTCCTCATAGGGTACTAAGTAATAACTATTGTTTCACATTGCCTACTTTGTGCCAGACAATATATTTGGCCTTTAAATGCATCATTCTTTGTATCCTTACATAACCCATTATTTTTTTTTAATGGACTAGACAACTGGATCTGAGAGTTTAAGCAATTTACTCCATGTCTCATAGGGAGTAAATGGTAGAGATATGTGGTACTGATTGCTTTGTGCTCACCAAAATGCAATTGCTCTTCCTCTAGAGCACACAGCTGGACTATGTTTTCCAGCATTCTTTCACTTCCTTCAAGTGGCAATTTCTCAAGGTTCTAGAAAATATATCATAGATTACTTACAGACTTAGCTCATCAAACCTATCCACAATATTCCATTTCCCTCTGTCATTCCACTGGATATGACAGCTTGAAAATTCCGTGTTGAAATGGTAGGGTCTTTCAGAGTCTGCAGACACTGCTAAATGCAATCAGTGACTACATGGAAGAGACCCCCACCTCATCCATTGCCAAGTGCAGTTTACACTATCAGAATATGCACTCCTACTGTGTTGTCACTATCACTTGGGGGGTTTTATTTGCTACAACATTTGGCCTATACTCAGTAATACAGTGGAGAAGGGGATGGCACCCCACTCCAGTACTCTTGCCTAGAAAATCCCATGGATGGAGGAGCCTGGTGGGCTGCAGTCCATGGAGTCACTAAGAGTCGGACATGACTGAGCGACATCACTTTCACTTTTCACTTTCATGCACTGGAGAAGGAAATGGCAACCCACTCCAGTGTTCTTGACTGGAGAATCTCAGGGATGGGGGAGCCTGGTGGGCTGCCATCTATGGGGTCGCACAGAGTCGGACATGACTGAAGCGACTTAGCAGCAGCAGCAGTAATACAGGCTAGGATTAAAACTTTGATCTGTAAAACCTTAAATGCCTTTCCATCATATACATCCAGATATTTTAAATATTGCATCATTAAAACTGCATTGATTTACTGATGAAAAGATATGTGTTAACAGCTTAGAATCAAACTATCTAGAAATTTAACTACTTTAGATATTATAATTTCATAGATTCCAAGTTTCCAAAGTTTGAAATCTTCCCTACCCATTTCACACAAAATAAAAAGGAAAAAAACCAACAACTTCATATGGTAAAAATATATCTTAATATAGTTCACTTATCAACTACTTATCAATTCTCAAAGAAGATATTCAACTATTATTCACTTCTTTTTAAAATTTGTTGTTTAATTGGAGGAAAACTGCTTTACAATGCTGTGTTTCTGTTTTATTTATTTATTTTTAATTGGAGGAATGTTATTCACTTCATTAAGGTCAGATAATTTAAGTATGACTTGGAAACGCTAAGCAGATTTCAAATGATGATATCAGGGGAAATAAAATTCATATTTCACAGCCAATGTGAATACATCTTAACTTCTTGGCAATTAGATAAATTCCAAGTGAGAAATAATAGGCACTTTAAAAAAAATTGCCATCAGTGAATTAGAGATTTATTGAATGATTAAAGGGTGTCATATATTTAAATCACAAGGATATACATTTGTATTCCTAATATAATCATTGCCATATGTGCTACTTCACAAACATCCAGTTCTGTTCAGATGTCAGTGCATTCTTACCCTCCTGAAGCTGGAAATAGCCTTGACTTAGTTTGACCATGGGTCACACACTAAACTCCCTACTTTCAACTGTTCAGCACCAGTCCCCCTTGCCGTAAAGATTATGGAAGCCATTTGACAACAGGATGCCGTACGCTCTGCGCAGTCTGGAATGCAGCGGACAGTCCAGCTGCTCTGAGGGACGGATGCCACAGAGAGACGCCTGGGCTCAGAGTGGACACTGCATGAGGAAGAGATGAAGCTGTGAAGTATTGGGCCATTGATACAGATGTCAAAGCATGTAAAACAGTATTTGAGCTGCCAGAGATTTAGTTCATTTTCTAGAGGATGAATGGATAGCTACCTTCCTTTACAACCATTTATAAATATTACAAACATATATATATATATATATATACATACAAACATATACGTGTGTGTGTGTGTGTGTGTGTGTGTGTGTGTGTGTGTGTGTAATCTATCCTTATGGCGTCTTCTAAAATTGAATTTTCAGACTGACAAAGAACTTGATGAGCCTGTTACATTGATTCAACTGCTTAGGAGTTTCTACTACTATTCTTGAAAATCAAGTGATAGAAATAAAGTTTGCAGAAGACATTCACTATAAGCAATACTGAAATATTTTCTGGAATCCTCTAATTAAAGTGAAATACAGAGCTCCAGATTAAAATACAAGTGATCTGAATAATGTAAGCTGTAACATTTTGTTCAGTTTCTTTAACTGACAGCAGTACCATGCATCCAGCCCCAACTACAATCCCTATCAATCTTCATAAGACTTCTGACTGGGTTTCAGAAGCAAGCAACTGTGGACTGAACGCGGCAATGAAATCTAACTATTTCTGTTGTCCTTAATCAGTGATGTCCTCACTCAGGTAGCAGTCACCTCTGATATGTCAGATGTAGTCCAGCCATTAAGTGCAGCCCAGTAAAAGAGCTATATCAGGGAAAGAAGTATCAACTACTGAATCAGAAAGTATGAGTTCCATTCTCTATCTAGTATTTAAATAAGAACACAAGTATATTGCTGAATGCTGCTCTTCATATACAATTATAAATCTGCCATATTCTGGGTTTCTTATTTCATACTGAGCAGGACTTCTGACTAGACTATGTGGAGTTCTACAGGTCTCTCTTATATGCAGAGTACATTATGCAAAATGCCAGGCTGGACAAAGCACACGCTGGAATCAAGATTGCCGGGAGAAATATGAAAAACCTCAGATATGCAAATGACACCACCCTTACGGCAGAAAGCAAACAGGAACTAAAGAGCCTCTTGATGAAAGTGAAAGAGGACAGTGAAAAACCTGACTTAAAATTCAACTTTCGAAAAACTAGGATCATGGCATCCAGTCCCATTACATTCTGGAAAATGGATGGGGAAACAGTGGAAACAGGAACAGACTTTATTTTCTTGGGTTCCAAAATCATTGCAGATGGTGATTGCAGCCATGAAATTAAAAGACACTCCTTGGAAGAAAAGCTATGACCAAACTAGACAGCATATTAAAAAGCAGACTTACTTTGCTGACAAAGGCCCCTATAGTCAAAGCTATGGTTTTTCCAGTAGTCATGAATGGATGTGAGAGTTGGATCATAAAGAAAGTTGAGCACCAGAGAACTGATGTTTTCAAATTGTGGTGTTGAAGAAGACTGTTGAGAGACCCTTGAACTTCATGGAGATCAAACTAGTCAATCCTAAAGGAAATCAGCCCTGAATATTCATTGGAAGGAATATTGCTGAAGCTGAAGCTCCAATACTTTGGATACCTGATGCGAAGAACTGACTTATTAGAAAAGGCTCTGATGCTGGGAAAGATTGAAGGCAGAAGGAGCAGGGGACGACAGACGATGAGATGGTTGGATGGCATCACCAACTCGATATACATGAGTTTGAGCAGGATTCAGGAGTTGGTGATGGACAGGGAAGCCTGATGTACTGCAGTCCATGGGGTCACAAAGAGTTGGGTATGACTGAGTGACTGAATTGAATTGCAAGGTCTCCTATAGTGCCACAACTTTTTCTGCTGCTTGCTGTAGCAGCAAGATCTGAAGCAATGGCAATCTTAGTGACTGTGGAAGCAGTCAGGAAACCCTAACAAATTGAATGCAATAGCTTATTAGTTGTAATTGCTGTCTCTTTCCTGGTTTAGTTGTACCACCTTAAAAGCAATGTCATGTAATAATAAGAGAATCACTTCTACTGCCTGTTGCAAAATTGTCACTAAGGCTCTTTTTTCTTCTGGAATATTAGAAATACTACATTAAGAACAGTGTTTTTCTTCCATCCTAGTGTTTAATTATTTAAATGTTTTCACATGCATTTTCATGTTTGTGTTCTCAAACAAACCTAATAAAGTAATTTTTTTAAATTTAAATTTACTTATTTTAATGGGAGGCTAATTACTTTACAATATTGTACTGGTTCTGCAACACATCAACATGAATCCACCATGGGCGTACACGTGTTCCCCATCCTGAACCCCCCTCCCACCTCCCTCCCCATATCATTCCTCTGGGTCATCCCAGTGCACCAGCCCCAAGGATCCTGTATCAAAGCTGGACTGGCAATTCATTTCTTATATGATATTATATATGTTTCCATGCCATTTCCCCAAATCATCCCACCCCCTCCCCTCCCACAGAGAATAAATCTTTTGAGACATACAAACAGGAAACAGTAACCTCTGCTCTTGAAAAGTATATAACACAATTGAAGAGAAAGTTTACACCAGGGGTCCCTAACTTCCGGGTAACAGACGAGTACCAGTCCCTGGTCTGTGAGCAGCTGTGCCACATGGCAGGAGATGAGTGGTGGGTGAGCAAACAAAACTTCACCTTTATTTATAGCCATCCCTCTTCACTTGCATTACCCTCTGAGCTCCACTTCCTATCAGATCAATGGGGGCACAATAAATGTAATGTGCTTGAATCATCCTGAAACCATCCCCCTGAAACCATCTGTGAAAAAAACTGTCTTCCATGAAACTGGTCCCTAGTGTCAAAAAGGTTGGAGACCACTGATTTACACATGGTCGTGTAGACCACGTATATGTCAAATAGGACTGTAAAAAACGTAACAAAGCAAAACAACAGCAGAGTAATAGAATGAATGATGATGCTGAATGGCTATTCAATCCATGTCCTTTATTTTTGCCTCCCACTATAGAAAAGGCAGAGGAACCAGAGATCAAATTGCCAACATCTGCTGGATCATGGAAAAAGCAAGAGAGTTCCAGAAAAACATCTATTTCTGCTTTATTGACTATGCCAAAGCCTTTGACTGTGTGGATCACAATAAACAGGAAAATTCTGAAACAGATGGGAATACCAGACCACCTGACCTGCCTCTTAAGAAATCTGTATGCAAGTGAGGAAGCAACAGTTAGAACTGGACATGGAACAATAGACTTGTTCCAAATAGGAAAAGGAATACATCAAGGCTGTATATTGTCACCCTGCTTATTTAACTTCCATGCAGAGTACATCATGAGAAACGCTGGACTGGAAGACACAAGCTGGAATCAAGATTGCTGGCAGAAATATCAATAACCTCAGATATGCAGATGACACCACCCTTATGGCAGAAAGTGAAGAGGAGCTAAAAAGCCTCTTGATGAAAGTGAGAGAGGAGAGTGAAAATGTTGGCTTAAAACTCAACATTCAGAAAATGAAGATCATGGCATCTGGTCCCATCACTTCATGGGAAATAGATGGGGAAACAGTGGAAACAGTGTCAGACTTTATTTTTTTGGGCTCCAAAATCACTGCAGGTGGTGACTGCAGCCATGAAATTAAAAGACGCTTACTCCTTAGAAGAAGAGTTATGATTAACCTAGATAGCGTATTCAAAAGCAGAGACATTACTTTGCCGACTAAGGTCCCTCTAGTCAAGGCTATGGTTTTTCCTGTGGTCATGTATGGATGTGAGAGTTGGACTGTGAAGAAGGCTGAGCACTGAAGAATTGATGCTTTTGAACTGAGGTGTTGGAGAAGACTCTTGAGAGTCCCTTGGACTGGGAGGAGATCCAACCAGTCCATTCTGAAGGAGATCAGCCCTGGGATTTCTTTGGAAGGAATGACGCTAAAGCTGAAACTCCAGTACTTTGGCCACCTCATGCGAAGAGTTGACTCATTGGAAAAGACTCTGATGCTGGAAGGGATTGGGGGCAGGAGGAGAAGGGGACGACAGAGGATGAGATGGCTGGATGGCATCACGGACTCGATGGATGTGAGTCTGAGTGAACTCCGGGAGTTGGTGATGTACAGGGAGGCCTGGTGTGCTGCGATTCATGGGGTCGCAAAGAGTCGGACATGACTGAGGGACTGAACTGAACTGAACTGATAGAAGCAGGGCTTCCCTGGTGGCTCAGACAGTAAAGAATCTGCCTGCAATGTGAGAGACCAGGGTTCTATCCCTTAGTTGGGAAGATTCCCTGGAGAATGAACTGGCAACCCACTCCAGTATTCTTGCCTGCAAAGTTCCTTGGACAGAGGAGCCTGATAGGTTACAGTCCATGGGGCTGCAAAGAATCAGACATGACTCAGCATCTGAGTGACTGAGCAGGCAGACACGTAGAAGCAGGAGAGCAGGGCTTCCCTTTCGAGTTTCTCTTGCAGCTAGACATGGTCAGATGATACGTGAATGATGCGTGATTCTGGTCAATGAGATCGAAATGGAAATCTGGGGAGGGGGATTTCTGGTAAAATCTTCTCCTTCCTGATACAAAGGGCCAATCAAAGATGGTCCAACCCTCATCCATTCTCTGTTCTTTGGACTCTGAGCTCAGAAATAATGGGAAGCTGCCCCTGTCACTTTTCAAACATGAGAGACAGGCCATTGCTGAAATAATTACAGGATCTTCATTCCTCCTGACTTCTTCCTGAGTGGGAAAAAATAAGCACTTATTGGTTAAGCTGTTGCTGTCTGTTACAGCTGAATAAAACAGGAACGGGTACCCATAAAAGCTATCAGACACTCAGCTCATCCCTCTTCTGTGAGAAGATTACTGACTAGCTGATCATCAGAGATGGGACCGGCTGGTTGGGATAATGAAGTTGATGATGAAGCAGACACTTGGTTGAATTGATAAGATGAAACAAGTTTACTGAAATCCTCAAATGCCAGGGTCAGGTTTTTAGTTCTTAAACAGCAGAGTTACAAAAACAAAATACATTTAAAAAGGAATCTAGCAGTGGTGAGTGAGAAAGACTGCTGAGCTAATTAAGAACTTTTCTACTTATTTTGGATGCCATCATTTTTATCTTTTAGACATAATATAACTTATGGTCAAAGATGAAAGTTCAGAAGAAAATACAGTTATGACTTTCTTAGTAAACATACACAAACTCAAAGTTAAAAATGAAGAATAGCACAAGTTGTGTAAATTACATAAAGAAAAGCTGATGTCCTTCTCTGTAAGATACTGTAGTGAAAGTTAGCTTCTATCTGTTTAAAGTTTTACTCTTCATTGAATTGAAAAAAAGTATTTTGTAAGGCCAAATGTTTGTGATATTGCTTCCTGCTGTTCTTTTTCTCTCTTTATTTAACTTCATATATTTTTTTGAAGTTTGTTTTTGTGATGTATGCCATTTTTTAAATCAATTTATGATTCGGGTTCAGAGAACATATGAAGTCTGTGTGAGTATCTGTGTATTAACTTCACTATATTTTCAGGTTTTCTCACTGGTGGTTGTGACAAAATAACACGAAAAACCAACTTTTTAAACTATCTTTTGTTTGTTTTTTTTTTTTTTTTTGTCTATGGTTTTTAAGAAATCTATAAAGTTCTCCCATTTCATTAGTTTTCCTATCCTCCTTTTCATTACTAGTTTTTCCAAATGCTATGTCTAAAGACAATTAGAGCTGGGAGGGACTTAGAGAGTGTATACCCTGCTTCTTGATCCAGTGACTAAGAAAGCAGAGACCCACAGCTGGATAAAAGAGTGGCCAAAGGTCCTAATTCTAGTCAGGAGATCTGGGACTAGAACCACTACATCATGACAGTTCCTTCCAAACATTAGCAATGCTTTAGTTTACCCTTGGTTGTTTTATTTTAAATATGGTTGTTCTAGTCCCCCTGGTTCAATCGCTGGGTCAGGACGATCCCCTGGAGAAGGAAATGGCAACCCACTCCAGTACTCTTGCGAGGAAAATTCCATGTACGGAGGAGCCTGGTAGGCTACAGTCCATGGGGTTGCAAACAGTCGGACTTGACTAAGCAACTTCACTTTCACTTTCACTTTGTTCTAGTCTCCATCACTGGAGGTTCTGATTAAGCAGGTCTAGAGTTGGTTCCCAAAACATGCACCTTAAAGGGTTTTTTTTTGTTTTTGGTGTTTTTTTTTTGCGTTATTCTCAAGCAGTAATCTGCAGGCTACATGTTGAAAAGAACTGAATTTTGACTCCTCTAAAAACATCCCTTAGGTTATATCTCCCTGTCAACAAAAATGTCTGACTTTTTGGTAACTATTGATCGAAAGGTAAGAAAAACCTGTCTATCCTCTAAAATACATATTATGTCAGCAATATTTCCAGCTTTAGATAATATTTTAAGTTAACTTTGACAACAAGCCACACCCCTTAATTATGCAAAGCAATGTTTAACATACAAATGTAAGGCATGTGGAAGGGAGGTACTCTCTGTCAGGGACTGACAGTCAAAATAAACCAAATCAAGATAAATAGCAGATAAAAAATTAGTCACTTGTGATAAATCTTGTCTATTAGAGCCTCCTTAATTGCAAAAATGTTATACCTCTTCATACGTTTACACTGGATTTCCTTAGAGCACAAATATGAAAAGGTAACACATTTATGAAAATACATTATTTTAATAAAGACAAATACTTAAAGAGCTGCAGTGAGTGTATTACATACAGAATTGATGTAATTTAGGTTATTCTTGGCAGGTAGATTGTGTATATTGTACCAGATGTCTCTGATTTCTTTATGGCAGTGACTCAAATTGTCAGCATAATATTGAAGGGGAAAAACGATCACTCAAAGAAACACTTTGTACAGTTGAACCTTATTTTCACCGTCAATAACTTATACTTTGTTATGGGGAAGCAGACCATGACATTTGGGAAAATTAACAATAATTAGGGATATGGTAGAAGATCTTGTGTGATTAAAACATAAGCTGCAGAGAAAGACACATTTACAAAAATGTCCAATACACTGAATAAGCTAAGGCTTTCTATATTATCTACCACACCTACAAAAGCATTTGGGTAACTAACAAAAGTTTCAGCAAATTTTCACATATTCAAGTTAACACTGTATTCAGCAGGAATCAGACCCTTCTTTAGGGTGAGAAATATGAGAATATTTTAATTTTAAGAATGAAATAGGTATTGGGTAGGTTCACATGTGTATACTGCATATGCAAAGATGTAAAATTCCCTTATCTTTAATTTCCTTGCAAATTTGCAATGATGAGTTTCATCCAAGTAAGTGAAATTCACCAAGAGTAAGTGTGTACTGCATAGGAGAAATGATAAAGTCATTACTTCATTATAAGAGAAGCTATAGTGTGGAAGTTACAAAGAAACATGTTAATTGGGTATTTCAGGACTTAAGTATTTACCTGACTGTGGAATATATGAACTTTAGAGTTAACTTTGCATATGATGTAAGCAAACCAAGAGCCAGAACAATATATACAAACTGTGATAATACAGAAGTGCAACACATCTATGAACACACACAGGTACCCCACAGAAATCCTACCAACTTTTAAAATAAAAACTGATAATATAAAGGAGCAGTTTATGTAAATGTCCATGGTGTTTTAAGCAATCATTAATACTAGCTGAAAAGCTCATTAACTCGCCAACACTTCAGAGAAGAAAATGCCACATACGTGTGGCATTTAAGTGTTAGTCACTCCATCATGTCCAACTCTTTACAACCCCATGGACTGTGGCCTGCCAGACTCCTCTGTCCACGGAATTCTCCAGGCAAGGATACTGGAGTTGGCAGCCATTCCCATCTCTAGGAGATCTTTCCAATCCAAAGATTGAACCTGGGTCTCCTGTATTGCAGGTAGGTTCTTTACTGTCTGAGTCACCAGAGAAACCCAGCAAATGTAAAGATATCCCATTATCATCATACATGCAGAGGTGTAAGATTTCATAAACACAAAACATAACCTCATCTCTGAAATAAAGTCGTATACTTCAGTCTGGTTTTAGAAGAATGCCTATACATTTTCAAAGTTTCCTTTTCAGAAAAAGGCAAGTGACACCCTCTTTCCAACAGCTGATGCTTGAAACGTAGCATTTCCATGGTGTTATGCCAGACATATAAATGCATTCCCTATGATTACCTAAAATGGAGGGGCACACTGAAGAATGGTTCTACAAAAATCTGATCAACTTTTAAGCGGTTGCACTCTTACAGCAAACCAAATAGAAATAAAATAAAGACCAGTTAGATTATAAAATGAAATAGCTAGCCTGCAAGCACTTCTGATGAAAAATTTGTCCCTATTCTGAAACAACTTCAAAATTAAGAGGTCATCTATTCTACTCATGTTTTCCATTTCTTGTGATAGGAGGCACATGAGGTAAAAATAAACCAGTAAGTAGTTGGTTAACATTTCCTCAGCCTAACAAATGCACACCATGTAGAGCTAACTGAATAAACCAAACATAACCAGTCACTGGAGAAACTTTGATTCAAAAGTAAGCTTTGGGCCAAAGATACTAAAACTTTCAATCTGTTAAATATATACTTCTTTCCTGGAGCTATAGGCCTTGACATTATTTCTCTCACTATTAAAAAAAAGGAACACAATAAATTTGGATATAGACTGAAGTCTATATTTTCCATTTCAAAACTGGAAATTTCAGAACTGCCATTTCTAAGTTTACAGTGTCACCGTGACAAGTTTTAAAAGTGATGGTGCTGAGGAATGATGCTAATAACACTGGTTTTCTTTTGAGAGCATATACAATGAAAGCAAATGGCTCTGAGATGTCTCCTGGTCTTCTTCCTAGGAAAATTCTAAGACTTAAATTTAAAAACAACTGTGGCACAATCATTACTTTCTGAAATCTTACAACAACTTTTATCTTTTGAAGACACGAAGGTCAAGTCAAATGGGAACTACAATAACATATACAGAACCTTCTCCAAAAAAGAGTTTACACAAAATATAAATATACCAGATGTTAAAATTTGGTAGAAATATGCAGCTTTCCCAAAGTAGCAGAAAGTACTGTATATGTAAGTTTTGCGGCAGTCCCTGGAAATATCCCCTAGGTAAAACTTAACCTAGAAATAAAAACCAACCATACATTTTCAATCAGTAATTTTTAGAAAGAAAGAAAAAAAGACACAAGCTAATATACTTGAAGGTGGGTACTATACACGAAACTATTTTCTTAGCCTTCGGGTAGAAAGGCCAAATTACTGAAATAAAAATACAGAGAGAAAACGTAACAGCCTATTAACTTCAGAATGTTGGTGGGGGGAAGCCCATAGTTTTTAGAAAGGTACAGATAATTTAAATTAGAATGGAAAATGGGCTTTGAACCCTATAGGTATTATTTCCCAAGAAAATAAGTTTCCAAAGTGCAAAATCACAGCTTAAGAAGTCCTGTTTTTACCTTAGCAAGCAAACAACATTCTAGAACAAATCCAACTAAACAAAAAATTAAAAGGAAAGAGAAATAGTGTCAAACATCCTTATTTTGTCACTAGAGGCCTCAGAACTAAAAGTCAAAATACAAGAGAAAAACTGAATAAATGTACATGATTGACAGTCAAAGAGAGCAAACTAACAACAGATTAGCTGTTTACAATGGCAGCTAAGCAAGAAAATCTGGAAACACTTCTCTTCTGGAAAAAGGAGGCCGTATCCTACAAAGTTAGGTCAAATTTTCAGATATATAAATGTCAGAAATGTATATCAATATGATGGCAAATTAAATGATGATCACACCTGTATGAGTTGCGGCCCAGGGAAGGCCACCCCAAAATGTGCCTCAACGGCATATGGCTTATTTTGAATTAAAGTTACTTAAGAAATGTTCAATGCTGGAGGAACACACTCTCAGTTCTGTATTCCTGACAGCAGAAGATGAATCTCCCACTTGAACTCCTGGTATCAGAGGTTGAGAGTCACCCTTACTGCCAAAGATGAAAGTGGGTACCAAGAAGCTTATAGAAACAAATTTTGTGTTTTCTTAATTTACTACCTAAGCCCAAATTCTGCTTAGATTCTTTCCTAATTGAGCAACCAAAACCAGAGTGTCTTTCTCCTGTCAATTTTCTTATAGATGTACTGTTCATCTAAAAAGTATAAAAGCTGCTTGTATTGTCCATTTATTTCTAAGAGACCGCCATGTGCATGAATTAAGATGTGTTTCTTTTTCAGTTATTAAAGTGACTTTGTGTCCAGCCACAGCAATTTAAGGATAGAGGGTGACATTTCCTCTTCAACAGAGGATAAGAGATTTATATAGGCATGCAAATAAGCATTCAATAATATATAGAATGTAATAGATTGTTTCTTTTAAAAGTTACTAAATTAATGCAGGTAGGTAAGATTTCCCTCCTCAGAAAACACAACTTAGTCAAATAACTCTACCAACTTATCATGACATATTTGAGCTTCCTTTCTGAAATTAATTATGCCGAAGTTTATGCTCTACATGAAAAACTTTCTCTTTCTTATGCCACCTTAATTTTAACCAAAATAGGACCTCTTATCTCCTATTCTTGGCACTGCATACCTTTTGGTTATATCCCCAAATCATTGTATCCACTAGAGGAAGGAATTTTTAACACTGAAGTTCAAAGAATGTATACAAGGTAAAGAAAAACTAAAAAGGCAGTCAACCAGTTTAAAAAAAACAAAAAAACAAAAAAACCATAACCAACAATGAATAAGTTTTTTATGGACGAAATTACAAAGCTTTATTGAAAGTGAACAAATAAGACCCAAAGAATGGAGAAATATATGCGATAGTCATCGATGAGAAGACAACACTGTAAAGATGTTTACGATCTCCAAATCAGCCTATTAATTCAAAACAACTCTATTAAAATACAATGAGTTTTTAGCGGTAGCAAAATGAGGTACTTCCAAAATGTCTATACAAATAAAATGGTTAAAAAGGCAAAAACATTTTTTTGGGGGGGAAGTTTGGGCTATTTGTTCTCCTCAAATATCAAGAAACTACAATGATTTAGAAAACATAGCAGCAAAAAATGATATGACAGAAGCAGAAAAATTATCCAGAAGCAGAGTCACACGTACACACAAACCTGGCAGAGGATAGAAGTACAACTCTGAAACAGTGGGGAAAATACAGCCTTTTCAATAAATGGAACTGGTAAAGTTGGTTATCAGTGTTAGGGAAAAAAACCCCAGAAAACTAGATTCCAATTTCACCCAATTCTCAAAACTCTATTCCAGGTGAAATTCTAACTGTGATGAATGAAATTCTGAGACTTCAGGGAAACAAATGAATTCTGTGTGTGTGTGTGTGTTGTGTGTTCAGTTGCTTCATTTGTGTCTGACTCTGGGCAACCCCTTGGACTATAGCCTGCCAGGTTCCTCTGTCCATGGGATTCTCCAGGCAAGAATACTGCAGTGGGTAGCCATGATCTCCTCCAGAGAATCTTCCTGACCCAGGGATCGAACCCAAGTCTCATGATTCCTGCAATGCAGGTGGGTTCTTTACCACTAGTGCCACTTGGGAAAGCCCAAATGAACTATAAGAAAATAATTTAATGGCTGTGTGTGTATATATATAAGACTTTCATTAACAAAGAAAAAATAAAAGCAAAAATCATTTTGTAAAAAAGGGTGATAACTATAACTCTACTAAATTATTCAAAAGCTAGGTTTTAAGTACTATAAAAAGAGAATAGTACAATGACCAGAGAAAATAGGAAGAAAGAGAGCAATTATTTAGGCCACGGGCAGCTATGTACAACACAAAGGCCAAGTGTAATTGCTGCCAGTTCTCAGATGGTCTGTGGAGCTCAGATGTTGTGTGTATTTTTAAATATTTGAAAAAAATCAAAAGGGAACTAATGTTTCTTGACACGTGAAAATTTGTGAAATTCAAATGTAGGTTATTGGAATACAGCCACACTTCTCCACTTCCACATTGTCTGCTGTGGTTTTCATGTTATAGCAGCAGAGTTGAACAGTTATGATAGAGTCCATATGGACACAAAGCTCAAAATGTTTCCTGGCTGGCCCTTCCGTGAAAAAGTTTACAGATCTATGGTTGAGAAAGCACTGCACGGCGGTGGTATGTGCACTACTCACAACAGCCTATGGTCACGACCATTCCTAACACACTCACACTAGTCCAGGGGGCCCCAACCTATTTGGCACTGGAGACGGGTTTCATGGCAAACAATCTTCCCATGGACGAGGGGTGGGAGGATCACTTCACGGTGACGCAAGCACATTACATTTATTGTGCGCTTTATTCTTATTATTATTACATCAGCTCCACCTCAGATCATCAGGCATTAGATCCCAGAGGCTGGGGACCCCTGCTCTAGTCTTTCCTTCAATGTACCAAGCACACTGCCATGCAAGTGACCCATCCAAACAAAATTCACAATCAAATTTGCAGTCAAATATGAATTTCCATATTCAAATGGTCACACTTACCATGCATCCTAGAACAGAGTCTGAGCCTCACGACACACACAGGAGGCCCGAGGCTGGCATGTCAGGCTTATCGTTGGCCACTGCTCATTGCCCAGCATCCACTCTTTGCCCCATATTATCAGCTGCTTATAGTATTTCATTGATAACTTCTGTCCTCCATGCTTTCCTGAGCCTCCACACAATGTTTAGACTCCATCTTCTGCTGGGAATGCCTTCCCCATCATATTGCCCACCAAACTCATCCCTTTTTCCAGATGCAGCTGGTACCCCATTGCCATCAGGAAGCCCCCCTGGGTGCTTGCGTGGAACTACTGTCACCTTCTCGATACTTTCTTTGCTCCTTGCATGCATGTTATTTATACCTGGCCTCAGCATTCAGCACAATGTCCAACACATACAGTAAAGAGCAAAAATAACTACACTCAAATGAAATGTTATTGATTTTGCATTTCCTCCCCCAAATTTATAGCTGTAAGTAGGCTCAGAGAAATTAAATGTCTTGCTTAAGGGCCATACAAACTAATGGAAGTGACTGGGCTGGCATCCGAGCCCAGTTTTTACCAAATTCACCATTTTCACTGACTCCAATATGTTCACATCTCCCAGTGTCATGTTCCTAGCGTGTAGCTAATACGGTTGCTCAGGTACAGATGTGAAAAGCCAGGTGATGAAACATTATAAAAAAGAACGAGGAGGAGGAGTTAGACAGATGAACAGAAAGACATTCCAGTGGTCTAGCGCTATTAGAAATCAGACAAGTTCAGGAACTCTGGAATTTCTTCATTGCTCCCCACCCTGGCAAAGATGCCCTCACAATCATGAAACAGAGAAGAGACCATCAAGAAGACTCTAGAGCATCCTGTTCAATGTCCCACTTTAAAGCATGAATGATAATAGCCTTTGGGTTCCTGCAAGCTATTTCCAAAGGAACGATTCTTCCATTTGCTGCCAACATGCAGGGAAGAAGAGGGTATATTGGTTCCACAGTTCCTGTTTTGATCTTCGTCCTAAAGATTTTGGTATCTCACCAGCTAATCTTTTTAGCACCCTAAGCCAAGGGTTTGGTCTCTAATAATTCCTTTGCTTCCTCTTTAATCCTAGACCGATTTTGGCAACTAAATGAAAGGCTGAACAGGAAAAAAAAAATTAAGTATCTAATTGGTGTGACCACATATTTTCTGCTTTGTGAACAGCAGGAGCTGTAATATTGACCTATCACCACTGGTGGACAGTGAAATGTCAAGACAAGGTTGCAACAATATTCTCTGTAATAAAGCGATGCTGAATACCGAGTCAAGCAGGCTAGTGGAAATCAAGTGAGAATGAAAACGTATAAACACTTCTGATTAACAGCCAATGGCACCAGCTGGAGCAGACAGAATAACACGAAGGGTCAGCTACCATGCTGATGGTTTAGCAAGGCAACCTCGTTAACAGCAAGATGAAACTTCATTTGCTCAGAATTTCATAGGCTGTTTCAAAGACAGCCTCCTGCAAATTGACTTTAGGAGATGGAATTGCATTGAGCTTGAGTATTCTGGCAATAATAGAAAGAATTTCTCCAAGTCCTACTTGGTGCTTGTGGAGATTCAAACTCAAAAGGAGAGCAAAAGGTAAAACAAAACAAGAAAAAAAATCCCAAAAGCTCTATGAAAAACAATGCCTATCTTTAAAAATAAGTGGCTGAGTGTACTTGGTAAAATGTTCAATTAATATCTGGGTAAGGAAAGCGGTGCTCAGGAGAGAACAAATATGGAGACTCCTGAATATCTCATGGCATTCAGATTTAACCAGGGAAAAGAGTGTCGACTTGAGCTCAAAAAGTGGCTGTGAAAGACAATTTTAGCCTAGCTGATAAAATTCAGGATTTCAACCCTGCATATGTATAGAGTCGCCACATTGGCAGTGCAGAAAAGTTGAAAGTGTATCAGGAAGTATTCTCATTCTGATATTGTGAATAGAACCAGCTAGCTCTATTCTCTGTCTCGCCGTAGGTCATTTTATTACTTCAGACTTCAGTTTTCCAATTGCAAAAAGAAGTTGTGTTTGTCAGAATCACCTAGTTCAGTTCAGTTCAGTTGCTCAGTTGTGTCTGACTCTTTGCAACCCCATGGACTGCAGCACAGCAGGCCTCCCTGTCCATCAGCAACTCCTAGAGTTTACTCAAACTCATGTCCATTGAGTCAGTGATGCCATCCAACCATCTCAGCCTCTGTCATCCCTTTCTCCTACTGTCCTCAATCTTTCCCAGCATCAGGGTCTTTTCCAGTGAGTCAGTTCTTCGAATCACGTGGCCAAAATAATGGAGTTTCAGCTTCAGCATCAGTCCTTTCAATGAATATCCAGGACTGATTTCCTTTAGGATAGACTGGTTGGATCTCCTTGCTGTCCAAGGGATTCTCAGGACTCTTCTCCAACACCACAGTTCAGAAGCATCAATTCTTCGGTGCTGAGCCTTCTTTATAGTCCAACTCTCACATCCATACATGACCACTGGAAAAACCATAGCTTGGACTAGACGAACCTTTGTTGGCAAAGGAATGTCTCTGCTTTTTAATAAGCTATCTAGGTTGGTCATAGCTTTTCTTCCAAGGAGCAAGTGTCTTTTAATTTTATGGCTGCAGTCACCATCTGCAGTGATTTTGGAGCCCCCAAAAATGAAGTCCGTCACTGTTTCCATTGTTTCCCCATCTATCTGCCATGAAGTGATGGGACCAGATGCCATGATCTTAGTTTTCTGAATGCTGAGTTTTAAGTCAACTTTTTCACTCTCCTCTTTCACTTTCATCAAGAGGTTCTTTAGTTCTTCTTTGCTTTCTGCCATAAGGGTGGTGTCATCAAGGGGACATTTCATGCAAAGATGGGCACAATAAAGGACAGAAATGGTATGACCTAACAGAAGCAGAAGATAATAAGAAGAGGTAGCAAGATTACACAGAACTATTAAAAAAAAATGACCCAGATAAGCATGATGGTGTGATCACTCACGTAGAGCCAGTCATCCTGGAATGTGAAGTCAAGTGGGCCTTAGGAAGCATCACTACAAACAAAACTACTGCACATGATGGAATTCCAGTTGAGCTATTTCAAATCCTAAAAGATTATGTTGTGAAAATGCTGTACTAAATATGCCAGCAAATTTGGAAAACTCAGCAGTGGCCACAGGACTGGAAAAGGTCAGTTTTCATTCCAATCGAAAAGAAAGGCAATGCCAAAGAATGCTCAAACTACTGCACAATTGCACTCATCTCACATGCTAGTAATGCTCAAAATTCTCTAAGCCAGACTTCAATAGTATGTGAACTGTGAACTTCCAGTTAGTTGGTCAAACTGGATTTAGAAAAGGCAGAGGAACCAGAGATCAAATTGCCAACACCTGCTGGATCATCAAAAAAGCAAGAGAATTCCAGAAAAACATCTATTTCTGCTTTATTGACTACACTAAAGCCTTTGACTGCGTGGACCACAATAAAACTGCGGAAAATTCTGAAAGAAAAGGGAATACCAGACCACCTGACCTGCCTCCTGAGAAATCTGTAGGCAGGTGAGGAAGCAACAGTTAGAACTGGACATGGAACAAGAGATTGGATCCAAATTGGGAAAGGAGTACGTCAAGGCTGTATATTGTCACCCTGCTTATTTAACTTATACTCAGAGTACATCATGAGAAACACTGGGCTGGATGAAGCACACGCTGGAATCAAGATTGCCAGGAGAAATATCAATAACCTGAGAATCACCTAGGGAACTCATTAAAACACAGATTGTCTGGTCCCATCCCTGGAGTTCTTAATTTAGTAGATCTGGGTTTGGACAACAAAATCTGCACTTTTAGCAAGCTGCTAGTGATACCCATGCAGTTGGCCTGGGAAACAAATTTGGATAATTACTGGATTAAATAATTCCTAAAGTCTCTCACATTCAGTGTGCTCCAAGAATGCTGTTGAACTCACTAGTGAAGTGATGGAATTTAAACCATCATCTGAAATGGCAACACACATATTGGATTACTTGAGCACATTACATTTGAAATATATTCACTGGGTGAGTGTGTCTATTATCCAGTAGCAGAATGTAATTTCTATCACTTAGAAATTCTTATTGGTAGAAGGTTGTCTAGGAAAGAAGGTCATTATTAGGTGAACACTATAAAAAAATGACATGAATGAGGGACTGTTACTTTCTAGATCTCTTCCCAAAAGAAAGTAAGTGCTGAGTAATCCAAATCAAAGCCAATGGTTATAAAACATACACAATTCCATAAAAGCTCTAGTCTGTACAGGTTATGACCTTTTAAAAGTGCCTGAATATGGATCAAAATGCTGGTATTAAATCTGTCGCCTTTAAAATAAGTATCCAAAAGAAGAACGAAAAGGAAAGGCACTTCTTGAATAAGATTTCTTATGGCTGAACTTTGGAATTCAGAATCTCTGGTCCTGAAACTACTACTTGGGCCCATCCTTACTTGGTCTCACTAACAGATTTACATGTATGTGAAATTCAGTGTTTTCAGAGATCTACCCCAGAAATCTATACCTTCACAAGGGAGTGAATTGAAAATGACCTCATACCAATTGAGACAGAATCAATAAAATGTGATTGTAAGTAGCTATAATGCAATTACTATTTAAAAAAAAAAAAAAACACCAGAAAAACACTGACAGGTAATGTTGTTTAGTTACTGCTGCTGCTGCTAAGTCATTTCAGTCGTGTCCGACTCTGTGTGACCCCATAGATGGCAGCCCACCAGGCTCCCCCGTCCCTGGGATTCTCCAGGCAAGAACACTGGAGTGGGTTGCCATTTCCTTCTCCAATGCATGAAAGTGAAAAGTGAAAGTGAAGTCGCTCAGTCGTGTCCGACTCCTAGCGACCCCATGGACTGCAGCCTACCAAGCTTCTCCATCCATGGGATTTTCCAGGCAAGAGTACTGGAGTGGGGTGCCATTGCCTTCTCCGTGTTTAGTCACTAGGTCATGTCCTACTCTTTTGTGACCCCCATGGACTGTAGGCCACCAGGCTCTTCTGTCCATGATTTTCCAGGCAAAATTACTGGAGCGGATTGCCATTTCTTTCTCCAGGGGATCTTCTCAACTCAGGTATCAAACCTACATCTCCTGCTTTGGCAGGCAGGTTCTCTATCACTGAGTCACCAGGGAATGATGGGAGAATCAAGTGGGGACTTGTATTTTGAGGAGGCTGAATTTCCAAGTGAAGGGTCACTCTGAGGATTAGATGGACAGTGGGCATCTTTTGGAATGTATGTATGATTTGGGGCAAAGGAGAAGCACATTTCTTAGAGCAGCAGGAATAACAAATGTATCTATATAATGAGGCAGTTCAGTTAGGAAAAGGAAATGTAACACCTGAAATAGAAAAGATACTTTGGTCTGGGAATTTTAACATATATTCTAGGGAAACTGTTCTAATTAGGATCAAGGTGTGATCCTAAACCCAAGACAAAGCTGGAGCACCCACTGACTAAATGACTTTATTTCCAGGGACCATCAAAACTTTCAAGAGCTCATTCAACTAAGAACAAAGCAGGATCCCCAAGTTCAGTTTGGTTATGGAAGGTCTTGGTCTTCTTTCGAGATGGATTTAAAAAGTCCCAGAAATACATGATTCTCTTTTAAGCAAAGACTAGTTTCTGTAACATGTGAACTATGCATCTTCACATTTTTGTACTTCAATTTGTTCTGAGCTGACCTGGTGGTCCAGTGGTTAAGTCTGCCTTGCAATGCAGGAGACGCGGGTTCAATCCCTGGTCCTGGAAGATCCCACATGCCTCGGGGCAACAAAGCCCATGACCCACAACTACTGAGCCTGTGTGCAGCAACTACTGAGTCCTGTGCACCTGGAGCCTCTGCTCTGCGACAGGAGAAGCCAGCACGTCACAACTAGAGTAGCCTCCGCTCCCCACACCTAGAGAAAGTCCATGCGCAGCAACGGAGACCCAGTACAGCCAAAAAGGAATAAATAAATACGAAAAGGAACGTGCTCCTGCTTCCAGGGCATGCCTGGATGTGGCACAGGAGACACTGGCAGGTTGAGGCAACACAGAAATGCAAAGAGGGAAGTGGTGTTCAGTGCTCAGTCGCTTCTGTTGTATCCTTTGTGACCCAACGGGCTGTAGCCCGCCAGGCTCCTCTGTCCATGGGATTCTCCAGGCAAGAATACTGGAGTGGGTAGCCAGGCCTACCAGGGGATTTTCCCGAGCCAGGGACTGAACCCAGGTCTCTTCTGTTTCCTGTACTGGCAGCTGAGTTCTTTAGGACTAGCACCGCCTGGGAGGCCAGGGAGTGGAGTATCCCTAGCTAAAGGCTTTAGAATAGAAAATACCCTCTTCTTCGACCTTTCAGAGAAGATGCTCTTATACACCTCAAATTAAGAAGCTCTCAGAGAAGCAGAAGACCTAGAAGTCTGCCTGCAGTAATGTGGGGTGAGAAAGAACAAAGCCAAATAAGAAGGTGGCAGTAGCAGGAAAGGGGCAGGGAGGCCTCAGATCCCACCTTCTCTCTAACAGGCAGTGTACATGTAAGGTCAGCAAGGAGAGGTCACTAAGATACATCCAGACTGAGGGGGAGAGGTGTCAAGAGTCCACACCCAGGGGAGGGCTTGGGGTTCCTGGCTTAGAAAAACCAACTAAAGTCACAGGAGTCAAGACTGAGTCAAGAGCAGCTTTAAAGTGGGAACCTGAATACCTCTACTGACAGACTCATTCTCTTTCTGAACCATTTTAATAAAAAAAATTTTTCCCCTTTCTCTCTCTCCCAACCCCAAAACATTTCTAAACTATTTTAAAAATAGTTACCTAGGTTGTAACTCTGTGATTTAATAAAATATTAGAGTTAGGTAGAGGCAAATTTTGTAACAAAAGCAAGGAAATGTAGTTACTTACATTCTTTTTATATTATTTTTTGTAATTATTCTGAAGACCCATTTAGGACATTTATATTAAATCTAGAAGGGACAGTAATCTTAGATCACACTAAGAATAAACTAAATCTGAAAAAAAAAAAAAGAATGTTTCAGTGAGCTAAATGTATATGATGATTTTAAGCATTTGTTCATGGCTAAATTTTGTTTCCACTGCTTTTTTAAGAAGCTAGGAAATGTTGCTTTGCTGTACACCTGAAACTATCACAACATTGTTAGCCAACCATACCCTAATATAAAACAAGGTTTGAAAAATAGCAACAATTTGGAATTTCACATGCAAAAAAAAAAAAAAAAAAAGTGGGCGAACAGTACTCCTGAAAAAAAAAAAAAAACAAAGAAAAATAGTAGCTGTTTTTTAAACTATACAGAGGATATAAAGGGCTTCCCTGGTGACTCAAACAGCAAAAGAATCCACCTGCAATGTGGGAAACCTGGGTTTGATCCCTGGGTTGGGAAGATCCCCTGGAGGAGGGCATGGCAATCTACTCCAGTATTCTTGCCTGGAGAATCCCCGTGGATAGAGGAGGCTTGTGGGCTACAGTCCATGGGGCAAAGAGTCAGACATGACTGAGAGACTAAGCACAGCACAGCACAGAGGATATAAATAATATGACCAATGTTAACCTGCTTAATTAAATTCACCTATTCATTATGTGAACAATTTTTAAAGAACCACCTACAAGTATGTCAGCTCTTGATCTAATGCCATCCACAAGGCAAGTAAACTTATACCTGATACTCATCCAGGGAGTCTTCTTTCTTAGAGTTCTCCTAAAACTATATGCACGTCAAGAAGCAACAGTTAGAACTAGACATGGAACAACAGACTGGTTCCAAATAGGAAAAGGAGTACGTCAAGGCTGTATATTGTCACCCTGCTTATTTAACTTCTATGCAGAGTACATCATGAGAAACGCTGGACTGGAAGAAGCACAAGCTAGATTCAAGATTGCCGGGAGAAATATCAATCACCTCAGATATGCAGATGACACCACCCTTATGGCAGAAAGTGAAGAGGAACTCAAAAGCCTCTTGATGAAAGTGAAAGAGGAGAGTGAAAAAGTTGGCTTAAAGCTCAACATTCAGAAAATGAAGATCATGGCATCTGGTCCCATCACTTCATGGCAAATAGATGGAGAAACAGTGTCAGACTTTATTTTTTGGGCTCCAAAATCACTGCAGATGGTGAGTGCAGCCATGAAATTAAAAGATGCATACTCCTTGGAAGGAAAGTTATGATTAACCTAAATAGCATATTCAAAAGCAGAGACATTACTTTGCCAACAAAGGTCCATCTAGTCAAGGCCATGGTTTTTCCAGTGGTCATGTATGGATGTGAGAGTTGGACTGTGAAGAAAGCTGAGCGCCAAAGAATTGATGCTTTTGAACTGTGGTGTTGGAAAAGACTATTGAGAGTCCTTGAACAGCAAGGAGTTCAAACCAGTCCATCCTAAAAGAGTTCAAACCAGTCCATCCTAAAAGGAGATCAGTGCTGGGTGTTCATTGGAGGGACTGATGTTGAAGCTGGAACTCCAATACTTTGGCCACTTCATGCAAAGGGTTGACTCATTGGAAAAGACCCTGATGCTGGGAGGGATTGGGGGCAAGAGGAGAAGGGGATGACATAGGATGAGATGGCTGGATGGCATCACCGACTCAATGGACATGAGTTTGAGTGAACTCCAGGAGTTGGTGATGGACAGGGAGGCCTAGTGTGCTGTGATTCATGGGACTGCAAAGAGTCGGACACGACTGAGAGACTGAAATGAACTGAACTGAACCGAAAACTGTGATGATTTAGTGTAACTATACTTCCCTGGTGGCTCAGAGGTTAAAGTGTCTGCCTGGAATGCAAGAGACCTGGGTTCGATCCCTGGGTTGGAAAGATCCCCTGGAGAAGGCAATGGCAACCCACTCCAGTACTCTTGCCTAGAGAATCTCATGAAGGGAGGAGCCTGGTAGGCTACAGTCCATGGGGTCGCAGAGTCGGACACGACTGAATGACTTTACTTACTTACTTACTTACACTTTTCTTTAGAGAGGCCAACTCCTTAGTGAAAACAACTATGAAATGGCCTTGGAGATTTCCCTCTAGCCAAGTGCTTACCTCCTATATTGTCCAAGAAAATATATGACATATGTAGCCTGATCTGACCTCTGACACTGAAATATATGACCTTGGAGATTTTTTCTGACATCCCAGGAACTTTCATATGTACTGGAGTATACACTACACGAGGGCAGGAATTTCTGTGTGTTCATATATCTCTGGTGCCTCAATCATGATGGAAGAGTGAATTAGTGCCTTACTCTCTACTGGCCAATGGATTCAATCAGAGAGGGGTGATTTTGCCTCCCGGGGGACACTGGACAATGTCTGGACATAGGCTTGACTATCAAAATGGATAAGGGTTGGTCACCTAGTGGGTAGAGGTCTGAAAGTCCCATTCCCAGCCCCCACATAACAAAGAATTATCCAGCCTCAAATATCAATAGTGTGGGGGATGGGTTGAGAAACCCCAACATAGATCGTTGAACTCTTTTTTATTAAGACTAATGCATTAATAATGGCATCCACTCCAGGATTCTTGCCTGGAGAATCCCATGGATGGAGAAGCCTGGTGGGCTACAGTCCATGGGGTCACAAAGAGTTGGACACGACTGAGCGACTTCACTTTCACTTTCCCTTTGATGACTTAATATCTGATTATATGTGTACATGCTCATTTTTAATTATAAAGAAATGTTTACTCATGGTTTTCAAAATGTAGAGCAAAAGATGAGAGTCTTAGCAACTAATAGATAACAGATAAAACGGTACATTTCCAGCTTAATAGGCTGTTTCTTGATAAAAGACTTCAATCCAAAGTCTTGACTTTAATGATCTGGGTTCTGAGCACCAGTGGGAGCCTCCTGCTAAAGCAGTGTTGGGGAGAGGAGGGTGTAGGCTGTGCCATAGGAACAATTGATTTGTTTACTTCACAATATTCCGACTTGGGCCTTTTCAGACTCTGGCTGGACACTGGCTTCTGAAAAGCTCAGTAAGTGGTAAAGTGGATATCTGAGAAGAAGCTCAGTCAACTTCTGAGCTTCAGCAATGTTTTGGATAAGACACTAGAGGGAATGAAAAAAAGTATTTTCCACAAGATAATTAAACTACATAAGGCAGAGTTGTAGAACTAGCCACAAACCTGTGATAGAATAAGCCTCTGAGGATTTTGGTGAAGGGGTAAACCAAGATATGATAATACTTTCCTTAATCTGAATAGATTCAGCCTTGACAGTACATATAAAATTGTTCTTTAAAATGTTATAAAGTTAGCTATCTGTATGTCTTCTTTGGAGAAATGTCTGATTGATTAATTCTTTGGCCCATTTTTTGATTGGGTCATTTATTTTTCTGGAATTGAGCTGCAGGTGTTGCTTGTATATTTTTGAGATTAGTTCTTTGTCAGTTGCTTCATTTGCTACTATTTTCTCTCATTCTGAAGGCTGTCTTTTTACCTTGCTTATAGTTTCATTTGTTGTGCAGAAGGTTTTAATTTTAATTAGGTCCCAATTTGTTTATTTTTGCTTTTATTTCCAATATTCTGGGAGGTGGGTCATAGAGGATCCTGCTGGGATTTATGTCGGAGAGTGTTTTGCCTATGTTCGCCTCTAAGAGTTTTATAGTTTCTGGTCTTATGTTTAAATCATACAGATGGCTAATGAACACATGAAGAGATGCTCAACATCACTCATTATCAGAGAAATGCAAATCAAACCCACAAGGAGGTACCATTTCACACCAGTCAGAATGGCTGCGATCCAAAAGTCTACAAGCAATAAATGTTGGAGAGGGTGTGGAGAAAAGGGAACCCTCTTACACTGTTGGTGGGAATGCAAACTAGTACAGCCACTATGGAGAACAGTGTGGAGATCCCTTAAAAAACTGGAAATAGACCTGGCATATGACCCAGCAATCCCACTGCTGGGCATACACACTGAGGAAACCAGAATTGAAAGAGGCACATGTACCCCAATGTTCATTGCAGCACTGTTTATAATAGCCAGGACATGGAAACAACCTAGATGTCCATCAGCAGATGAATGGATAAGAAAGCTGTGGTACATATACACAATGGAATATTACTCAGCCATTAAAAAGAATAGATTTGAATCAGTTCTAATGAAGTAGATGAAACTGGAGCCTATTATACAGAGTGAAGTAAGCCAGAAAGAAAAACACCAATACAGTATACTAACACATATATATGGAATTTAGAAAGATCGTAATGATAGCCCTGTATACAAGACAGCAAAAGAGACACAGATGTATAGAACAGTCTTTTGGACTCTGTGGGAGAGGGAGAGGGTGGGATGATTTGGGTGAATGGCATGGAAACATGTATAATATCATGTAAGAAATGAATCACCAGTCCAGTTTTGATACAGGATCCCTGGGGCTGGTGCACTGGGATGACCCGGAGCAATGGTATGGGGAGGGAGGTGGGAAGGGGGTTCAGAATGCGGAACTCATGTACGCCCGTGGCAGATTCATGTTGATGTGTGGCAGAACCAATACAATATTGTAAAGTAATTAGCCTCCTATTAAAATAAATTTAAATTAAAACAAAAACAAAAAAAATTAAAAAAATTTAAAAAAAAATGTTATTAAGTGTTTCAGACAACAGCCAAACACGTGAAGACTCTGCCTTCTCGTTTCTCCATCCTAATTTCCATGAAGAAACCCAGCGGTGAGGCTTTGCCTCTAGTTCCTTTGACTGTTCTGCTCAAGTCACTGACAAAGTCAATGTTTCTGCAAATTGGCTGGGAGGAGGGGTTACTGGGGTGAGCTTTTATGCTATAGATTCCGCTAGGAAACTAATCGCTTGCATCTGATTTCTGTCACACAAATTCCCAAACAGCTCACCTAGTTATAAGCTTTTCTGTACTTTTTGAGCTAGTTTGGCCAAGAAACTTAAAGAAAAGAAGAGAAAACAGCCAAATAATTATATTAAATGAAACTGTAAGACTTCTGAAAAAGACCTCCTACTTTTCTCTGGAACAAGCTCCTTCCTCAGTGCCCCAGGGAACTATCGATCTGGTTATTTTTAGTGATTATTGTTTTGATTCCAGATTCAAATTGAAAAGAGTAGTAGGGAAAATTTGTGGCTCAATTCTTGTCGTATCTCAAACATGTTCCTTTTGTCACTGCAGATTAAAAGAATGATAAAGGTGAAAATGCATAAATAGAAGACTAAAGAATGTTTGTTTTTAAACTTAGCAATGAAATAAAAATGCACTTCCATTTATTTTCCCTTCCAATAACTAAAGAACTATCTATGAGACGCTTAAGAATTTGCAAAGAACAATTTGACAGTGGACAGTAAAGCCCTTAAAGATGTATACACACTTTGACCAATCAAATACATTTTCATGAATTTATTTTAAGGAATTACTTGTCATACAAGCAGGAAAATATGAATAATGAGGGCTTGTGTTTAAAAGTGAAAATTGTGGAAATAGACTTTTATAACTCTATTTCCTGGGGCCAATAATAATTATGCTGTGGGAAAAATGTTCATAATATTAGTGAAAATAATACTTTGGGTTGATATTATTATTTTTTTTAATTTTATATTTAAAAGCCTAGAAGGCTATACACCAAAATGTTAGTGACTTATATAAGCATAGGAGTTAAATTAATAATTTAATCCTTTCAAAATTTAATGTATTTTATTTTTCCTATAATGAACATGCATTATTTTAATTATAAAAACTTCAAAAATGCATAGAATGTTATGACCTTCTTAAGTCACAGAAGTTTAGTACTAAGTGGGGTTGGTTTCTTGAAAGAATCTTTTTTTTTTTTTTAACTTACATCTGATTTGAAGCAATGGTAGGGATTTTCCATAAATTTAAAAATAAATTTTCTTTTGATTGTTCATCTAAAACATCAACATTTTGATAATATAACTGCAGATATTTTGAATGCTGGCTGAACTGAGTTCACTATTGATTCTTAAAGTAACGGCCTATTTGAAGACATTTATCTACTTGTAATCGACAGTGTATAATCCATTACTGTAATAGCTTAATGGAGTTTTAACCAGAAAAAAAAAAAAAAAGCAACTCTTAGATTATAAATGCCTTTTTGGTTATCAAGAGATGGTAAAGACTTATCTGTTTTGTAGAGCTTAATTAAGCACACATATTTATCAAGAACTAAATCTGTGCTCCACACAGACATCAGGGTTATGGCTGGGGACACTGGGAATCAGGGTGCTGCTGAGACCCCAGGGTTGAAGATGACCTATCCATTCTGATGGCCAGTGTCCAGGCTGTGCCACTGCTCAGATGTTTCAAAGGTCACTGTTGCAAAACTTGATCTCCTATGAATTCAACATTGACACCCTGCTTACAGAGACAGAAGATTCAGGAAATGAGTACCTTCTTGCCAACTTTAGGCTCCAGAAGTCCAAAATAATGATTAGCTTCTTAAAGAAATACTATTCTCTCATGTATTCTCAACTTCTTTGGGACAGAAAAATCATTTGTATCCTTTTTTTCACCCCCTCACATGTCTAGTTTTTAGCTGAACATATATTCAGTACCCTAAACCATGTGATAATTTGTTGATTCAGAAAGGAATTATTAACATCCATACTGCACAGATTTGTCATTGGTCAGGCTAATACTCTCAAATGTCTGAGTTTTCCTTATAACTGGTAATGTGGACATATAGCTTGAATGAAGGAAATGAAAACAAACTAATTTTTATACAAAGTAAATAGATGTAATATATTTACACAAAGGCAGATCTGTAGATAATTTTGTACAAAGAAACCCGGGAACAGAATTCCACATTTTATTTTTATTTAATAAAGCATAGTTTTTAAATTATTTTCAAAGAATTATGCTACTTTATCATAGGAAAAACATATTTTAAAATGTTGGAATTTGCCAAAAGTATACCTGTAAGGCTGAGCATCAAATCACTAGCTCATCAACAAAGAATTCAGCAAGGAATCTCTCTTTCCCCTTTTAAGTTATAACCATATAATGTTTACAAACTTTGAGCAGAATTTTAGAACATATCTGTGCTGGCTCAGTAGAATTATGTGAAGGGAAGCAGTTTTAATTCCACATATAGGTCCCTAATAAGTTCTCTGTTTGGCTATTAGTCAATAATTGCTAGAAGGCTCAAATTGATTGGCACTATAAACATAAAAAGGCTTATATGGTCCTTTTATTTCTGAGCTGCATTTAAGAGTAAGTAAAACAATGGTGTGTTATAAGGCAGAATGGAGAAGAGAACTGTACAAAACCCACTTAAGAGGCATGAGTAAACACTGAGCTGGCTTGTCCTTCTCTGCTTTGCAGACCAGCATGAAATAAATGAGAACTATGAATACATAGCCTGAGAACATATCCAAATACTGCACATGGATGGTCTTGCCAGAAAACATTCAAAGGCTTCAAGGAAATTCAACACATAGCTCCATAAGCTCAGAGGGTTTTCTTTCTTGGGAGGATTTATGTTATTTGTGTCAGAGAATATGGCATTCATTCTGTAACAGAAGAAATGTTTGTGACTTTTATTTCTGTACTCTCTTTATCATTCATCAATATCTAATGAGAAGTGTTTGTAGCTCATATATTCTCTAAAGTGTTTTTCTACATATATTTCTAAGACATTTTCCTTTATTGTGATGTCTCATTGAACCCCAAGTCCCAAAATCCCTGCCACAAGTTGCTAAAAAAAACTTTAAGAAGTTGGGACAGATATGGTTCATCGGTCACAAATACTGGAATCATCCATAGTAAACACCTACAATATTTTTCAAAGCATTTTAAAGCTAGATTATTTTAACTAAAACTAAAGGTGATATGTTATATTTCTTCTTTGGATGTTCTCTTTGCAAAGTCAACCTAGTGTCCACGTTGCTATTTTATTGATTTAAACTAACAAATGAATAAGCCAAGAATAATTTCACGTGGTATTTCTTAACCAATAACTCAGAAACTCAGATCTCTGAATAGTAAAAGGAGTAGAAAGGATTCTGTTTGAATATCTTTAATATGAAACACTTTTTTGTCATTTCTCGCTACCTTGACAGTAAAGACACAGTTTGGAAAACTCCAGAGTGTCATCACCTACATGGCAGAATAAGAATTTTCTCCCATCTGCCCCACAAAGAACCAATTTCAACAATCACTCACAGATGAGAGTGGCTTTGTGGAAGTCCTGAAGTCCAGTGGACATGTTCCAGAAAACGATCGGGAGGGGAAAAAAAAAGTGTAGATTGTAGCTGCCTAAGCCTTTGTGTTCTGGTCTTTCTTCACCTGTGCTTGTTCCCACCAGGCCCTCATACATGCGTATGCTCCCTGTCTGGAAGGGCATCTTTCCTGCCCTAATTATCCCTACAGTCTCAGCTTGAACAGCATCCCCAGAAGAAATTTTTCTCTAAGCCCCAGCAACATTAAGAGGACCCCCTATTAAATGTGCTTTTCCTTCCTGTCATTAGCATTGCTAGTCATTAGGTACTCGTTAATTTAATTATTTGTTTTATTTCCCCACTAAAGGGTAACGAACATGAGAATCGACAGCATTTTGATTTTTGTTCACTAGTATAATCCTAGTATCCTGCACAGCCACAACTCCATAGTCACTCAATAACATTTATTGAATTAAGGTACCTCCCGCTTACTTTATGGCTTTTTACAGGCATCCTTACATGCAAACATCAGGTCAAGAGGGAAGAAAGGCTACAGCCTTCCTTAGGTTCAAAACTTCAGTAGATCTATCAAGTCAAGCCCCTTTCATACAGCTGAAGGAATTCATGTAAAGTAACCAGGTATGCTATGCAGTTATAAAAGTAGCTCTCTGTCATTAAAAAGCATGGGGACTTGGTAGAACACAGTCAGTGAATATCCATTTACAGTTTTTCCAAGGTGCAATAGGAACATGATGGAAAACCCTCTGTACTGTCTAGACACAAGGAAGCAATATACAATTCCGAGTATTTGACTTCATTCATGTGTGTGTGCTCAGCCATGTCCGACTCTTCGCAAGCCTGTGGAATGCAGTCTACCAGGCTCCTCTGTCCATGGAATTTCTGAGGCTAGAATATTGGAGTAGGTTGCCATTTCCTAGTAAGATGAAAATGACAAAGTAGAGCTGGAAGAGACAATGACCAGGAACTGTAGAAAAGCTATAAACCAGAGAGACCACACCAAGGCAGAGTGCAACCCATACAACTTGTTTTACGCACAGCAGAAAAAGGTAATCTAAGTCAAGTGTTCTATCAGATTTTCACAGACATTTCTATAACCCAAGAAAAACTTACCCTCTGGGATAAAATTAAGTCTTTACCAGTTTCCATATACACAATGGAGTATTACTCAGCCGTTAAAAGAATACATTTGAATCAGTTCTGATGAGATGGATGAAACTGGAACCGATTATACAGATTGAAGTAAGCCAGAAAGAAAAACACCAATACAGTATACTAACACATATATATGGAATTTAGAAAGATGGCAATGATGACCTGGTATGCAAGACAGCAAAAAAGACACAGATGTGTATAGCAGACTTTTGGACTCAGAGGGAGAGGGAGAGGGTGGGATGATTTGGGAAAATGGCATTGAAACATGTATACTATCATGTAAGAATCGAATCACCAGTCTATGTCTGACGCGGGATACAGCATGCTTGGGGCTGGTGCATGGGAATGACCCAGAGGGATGTTGTGGGGAGGGAGGTGGGTGGGGGTTCATGTTTGGGATCGCATGTACACCCATGGTGGATTCATGTCAATGTATGGCAAAACCAATACAGTATTGTAAAGTAAAATAAAGTAAAAATAAAAATTTAAATAAAAAAATAAAAATAAAAATGCAAGACTCTGTAGGCAAAATGGTCACCAAAAATCTCTTCTATGAACCCCTGCAGTATATAAATTTCCAAAACTTTACAAGAACAATGATCACTCATTAGTTTTGCATCTCTGATTAAGCCATATTGATAAGCAGCTGTGAGGTATCATGGTTAGAGTATTACAATGGAGTGGCCTACCATGCTTTGAATTAAACTTGAATTCTTGCTGTACAATAAGGATGGCAAAAGTCATACACAATCCTTGTCTATATCCATGGGGGTTGGTTCAAGGACTGCCCCCTAACCCACAACCCCTTCACCATCCACCCCCACCGACCCACTTGCCCCATTTTGCAGATACCAAAATCTTCAGATGCCGAAGTCCCTTATATCAAATGGTATAGATTTTGCAGATAAACTATTGGGTTGGTCATCAAGTTCACTGAATCAGTAAATATGCTGTTCACTAAAGTTTATGCAGAAAATGAGAAATATCTTTTATTTTTACTTAAAACCAAATGAACTTTTTGGCCAACCCAATACATATACCCTCCCACATACTTCCATCATCTCTAGATTACTTATAATACCTAATACAATGTAAATACTATGTAAATTATTGCTCATGCATGCAATAATACATGCATGCTTTTAAAAATATTTTTGATTCATGGTTTGTTGAATCTGTTGATACAGAAAGCTGGCTGTATGTCAAATTTAGGCTTATTGCTATTCCCTATTAAGCACAGAAATATAAATCATAATATAACTAGGAGTTTATATTTCAAATAGAAATGCAACATTACCATTGAGAATACAAGTGAAAATTGGGAGAAAATGACTAAATCTATTAATCACTCTTCATTACTACTGATACAGGATTATTCAAATTCAATTCAGTAAGACTCTACTGCTCTACCAAGTGTCTGATTCTCTTAGATGTGACCATGTTGTGTTCTAATTCAGCTACCCTGAAGCTAGTACATGCTTGTAGAAAAGTAGAATGCTTAGTAAATCATTTGTTTAGGCCTTGCTTTCATTTTTATTGTCTACTTTAATTATAAGGGGAGGGCAGGTGGGGTAACTGCCTTCAACTTAGACAAATGTCCACCAACTAACCCCCAAATCTTCGTATCTATCTGCCTAGCATTTCACATCAGGGGCCCATCTGTAGTGAAAATTTTACCTACTGACTCCTATCTAAATGCCTCCTTTAACTAAAAAGTAATTATCCATCCCAATAGAAATATTTAAAAGTCTGAATTTGTATAATTATTAATTATTGCTATGGACAGAAGCCTCCTTTGGCTATTTCAGCTCTGTCTTTCACCCATCTTATTACATGAGTTCTTTTTTTCTAAAAGGAATGTTATAGGTGTCAACTTATATTTGAAAGTGAAAAAAAGTTTTATTCATATCCTTTTGGTTTGGCTCTGTAACAATACTGGGTTTGGGGGCATGACTTCATATAGGACCACAAGAGTGATACTTTCACAGTCCTGATTTCTGTCTCAACTGTTTGCCCAAGGCAAACATTCTTCACCTGGCAAGTTTGTATCCTAAATTGGTTTCTGAGAAGGCCATGGTTAGTCCTGTTTATAAAACTGAGTTTTCGAGCATGCTTTAAGCATTTGAAAATGACATGAGTATGTGTTTTGTAAAAGAATTCAAGTTAGTGACACAGCTTTTCAAGACAGTGTCTGGAAAATGGACTACCTATTCTCCAATGCAATTCTAGATATTTAGTATTTATTGTGTGCTGATGCTGGTTCCAAATAGAAAAGGAGTATGTCAAGGCTGTCTATTGTCACCCTGCTTATTTAACTTCTATGCAGAGTACATCATGAGAAACCTTGGGCTGGAGGAAGGACAAGCTGGAATCAAGATTGCCGGGAGAAATATCAATCACCTCAGATATGCAGATGACACCACCCTTATGGCAGAAAGTGAAGAGGAACTCAAAAGCCTCTTGATGAAAGTGAAAGAGGAGAGTGAAAAAGTTGGCTTAAAGCTCAACATTCAGAAAATGAAGATCATGGATCTGGTCCCATCACTTCATGGGAAATAGATAGGGAAACAGTGGAAACAGTGTCAGACTTTATTTTTTTGGGCTAGAAAATCACTGCAGATGGTGACTGCAGCCATGAAATTAAAAGACGCTTACTACTTGGAAGAAAAGTTATGACCAACCTAGACAGCATATTAAAAAGCAGAGACATTACTTTGCCAACAAAGGTCTGTCTAGTCGAGGCTATGGTTTTTCCAGTAGTCATGTATGGATGTGAGAGTTGGACTGTGAAGAAGGCTGAGTGCCGAAGAATTGATGCTTTTGAACTGTGGTGTTGGAGAAGACTCTTGAGAGTCCCTTGGACTGCAAGGAGATCCAACCAGTCCATCCTAAAGGAGATCAGTCCTGGTTGTTCATTGGAAGGACTGATGCTAAAGCTGAAACTCCAATGCTTTGGCCACCTCACGTGAAGAGTTGACTCATTGGAAAAGACTCTGATGCTGGGAGGGATTGGGGACAGGAGGAGAAAGGGACGGGACGACAGAGGATGAGATGGTTGAATGGCATCACTGACTCAACGGACATGAGTTTGGGTAAACTCCAAGAGTTGGTGATGAACAGCGAGTCCTGGCATGCTGCAGTTCATGGGGTCTCAAAGAGTCAGACATGACTGAGCGACTGAACTGAACTGGACTGAACTGATACTAAGTGCAGCTGGGGACTTGGTATTTATGGAGGAGGGAGACCGGCGCCATATGTCCATGATAATGCTATCGTACCAGAGAGATGTAGCACCAGGCGATGAAGGGAGGCAGACTGTTGTCTGGAATAGTGGTTTGGCTGGATACTTTAAATTAAGCCAAACTCAATTTGGATTTCTTTTCAGTTTATATTAGTTTTGTAACATAGCATCATTCATTTAACTCCTCTATATCTTAACATTTGCATGCGCAAAATAGGATAGATGATAATGCCCATTTCAAGGATATCTGTAAGTAATTAGCAAAATTCTTAATGCATAACAAGGACTCTGTGAATCACTAGCTGATACTATTATAATAAAAAATTATTTTATGTGATAGCTAAGCTCTAGTGATGACAAGTTGTTCATTTTCTTTACGTTCCAAAGGATGCCTAAACACACAAGAGTATTAGGTGACTTAAAACAATCTGTAAATGATCTGTTATTATTTTGCTCTGATACATCTGATATCTATTATTGTTAGAAAAAAGTGTGGTGGGGCAGCCATGTTTACAGAGAAGTATCAGGATGTCACTGACTTTACTCTCAGTTTATAGAAGTATCTATGATATTAACGGAGAAGGCAATGGCACTCCACTCCAGTACTCCTGCCTGGAAAATCCCATGGACAGAGGAGCCTGGTAGGCTGCAGTCCATGGGGTCATGAAGAGTCGGACACGACTGAGTGACTTCACTTTCACTTTTCACTTTCATGCATTGGAGAAGGAAATGGCAACCCACTCCGATGTTCTTGCCTGGAGAATCCCAGGGATTGGGGAGCCTGGTAGGCTGCCGTCTATGGAGTTGCACAGAGTTGGACACGACTGAAGCAACTTAGCAGCAGCAGCAGCTATGATATTAAATTTTCCCTTTGATATACCTTAACAATCAATTTTACTTCTAGGTCTGATGTTTCCTGGATTTTCCTATCATACATTTTTTTCTTTGATTTCACATTATTCGAACTGAAACACAAGCATAGAGAAATAAACTTCAGTTCTTTTATGATTTTTACTTATATGTGACTATATCTGTACATGTATGTCTAAATACTAAAAAAAATTGTATGTAGATAAAATATTCTATATATAGGCAATATTTTCAGTGATCTGTTAAAATTTCTATTTTCTTAGTTAACTGTTATGCACACGTGGGCTTCCCAGACAGTGCTAGTGGTAAAGAATCTGCCTGCCAATCCAGAGAACATAAGAGATTCAGATTTCATCCCTGGGTCAGGAAGATCCTGTGGAAGAGATCATGGCAACCCACTCCAGTATTGTTGCCTGAAGAATCTCATGCACAGAGGAGCCTGGAGGGCTACAGTGCATAGCATTGCAAAGAATTGGCATGACTGAAGAGACTTAGCATGCATGCATGCATATATGCATAAAATTCTTCCCATATATTAATCAAAAAATTATCATGTCTTTAAAAGTTTAGGAAATTCTCAGCATCTTTTATTCCAGTGTAATTTTCTTGTTCCAAAAGTGTTTAATATGTTTCTTTAAATAGTTGCCATTGTAATAATACTGCTTATCAACGGACTTAAGTTGATTTAAAGGTAACAGGCATATTCATTCAAATAATTCAATCCAAATAAATAAAAACAACAGGAGTGGTTAGTGCTTTGATCAGGGGATGAAGATATTTTGGTGAATACAAAACAGGTAATATTGGCCAGACATAAAACATTGTTAGAACTTCACTGTTAGTAATATTCTAGGATGGGAAGAAAGGACAAATTTACATTGTTTTTTTTTTCATTGAATCTTTGTCATAAATATGTGGAATGAGTCCTCTACAGAGGATAAAAGAAAAGCAGAAAATTTTTTTTGATGTCAATGCAGACCAATAGGATAATTTTGACATGTGCATTACAAGGTCATTTCAACTTTCAGTGTGAGGTTGGTCCAGAAGACAGCGGAGGTATCTCTTGCTTTCTCGATTTTCAGAAGACACAATCACTAGCTAACCCCATAAGCCTGCAAAGAATATGTCCTTACTAAATGAATAAGAAGCAGAGTGCAACCATATTTTAATTTAATTTCCCTAAAGCTTTGAGAGCTTTGGGAATTGCAAGGCTGAGTTAACTGCGGGATCTTTGAATACAATTATTTGGAGTGTTAAGGGCAGGAGAAAACACAGGTAATAGCTGTCAGTTTACAGGAAGGGGGCCACAGTGTTGATTCATCTTTCCATTAAAACACATACAGGCTGAGAAGAAGGTGAGTCGCAGTCATAGTGAAATGAAGTGAGGTCAAAGGAGTGAGGCATTGGGACCATGTGGTCTGGAATCCCATGGATAGCATATTGGTCAAACAACAAACCAGAGATTCAAGAGTGACGATCAGAGGTCAATCAAATCATTAGTAAGTTCATAACCACTGTTCAAAAAAAGACAACTGTCTCAAAATGGAGTCACTTATGCTAAGCCCCTGATCACCAAACCAAGACTTAATTCCAGTTTTGGCTCTCCCAGAAATAGAATCTTAAACCCATCAGGAATCACCATATCAGCACTAGTTAGGCAGTCTACTTGATAGACCTTCCTAAAGGAGATTAACATTGCCATAACCAACCCAGTTTTGTTCCTAATACAACCTCATTGTTCCTGCTCTCTTCTTCCTGTAAAAGTCTTCACTTTTGTGCAGCTCTTCAGAACTCCTTTATTTCTGCCAGAAGGGATGCTGCCCAATTCAAATAGATTTTCGTTCAAAGAAACTCTCAGCTTTTTACATATGCCTCAGTGTCCTTCAAAACCATTTACATACCTATAAAAAGTCAAACCTGCCAGCCATCAGGGTGCTGGATTGGATTGAAAAGATTCAGAATGAGCCTCCCCAAAATGTTCCACTTGGGCATATGGATTATGTTAAGCTGAGGACAATGGGGCCCAAAAGACTCAAGAAGAGCTTTTTACCTCCCTCTTAACTGTCTGAAAGAATTTACCATCACCAGAGATAACGTAAAGAGCATGGGCTTGGAGTGATATGCCGGGACAGCTTCATAAAACCTCTGTGCTGAGTCTTCTCTGTGCCCATTGTCTCTGCATGGCCTGGCAAACATTGGTTTACCAAACACATGCTCTTCCCATCTTCTTCTGAATTGTCTTTCTTCCCTTTGAAGCCCCAGACCCCTGCTCAATTCTCAGCTCAACTGAGAATGGAGTAGAAGGCATAGAAGTCTCAATTGCCTAACAGTTGAGGTGTCTCTGAGCCTCTCATTGTCCCTGTGGGGCTCCAGGACATATGCACTTAAATCTGTCTCATGTCAATTTACTGCATAAACCAGCCAAGAGAACCTAGAAGGGTAGAGAGAGAAAAAAAAAAATCATCTCCTACAAGACCAAGAGACTGCCTCCAGTCCCTTGGGCATGTACTCGAAGGGCAGTAATTGTCCTCACAGGTTAGGAGGAGAATCAGGCTTCCCTAAGCTCATCTTTAAAAATATTTGGTGAACTTTTCTAAATCAACCTCTCTCTCTCCAGTAAGGAACAGGTTCTTACACTCAAGAGTATTAAAAGTTCACATTTCATGACTTTTATTACATGCCAAGTTCTAAGCACTCAACATATGTCAAACATTTAATTATTACACAAAACACAAGATCAGACGTATGATGGTTTCTGTTATTAGAAACGGAAAACCTGAGGGACAGAAACGTTCCCAGGGCTGTGTCTCCAGTAAAGAGAAGAACTGGAATTGGAACCAAGGTGGTCCGGCTTCAGTGTCTACACTCTAGTCTAAATCACTTTCATTCTGATGTGCTGACCAGACTCTGTTCTCCTAGACAGAAACAGACCCAAGTGCTGGGTTATACGTTGTGTTCTTTAGCCCTTCTTGATATTTGAGTGACCTTCCATACGGCTCACACTGTAGACTTCACCCTAGGAAGAAAATCAGCCCTCACAGAACAGCTGATATTTTGGCAAATGAAGCCGGTTTTCTTCATCTAGCTTATTCCAACCTTTACACACCCTAGATTTCTCACATAATTACAATTCAGCTATGAAAAAATGCTGCTTAAGAGATACAAATTTTGAGACCATTCACTATAGGTTTCTACGCAATAACAATAGAATATAGGCGACCTTTGATGAAAAACATACTTTAAAAGAATACAGAGGTAAGAGGGAATGAAATAAGAGAAAGAAACCAATTAAGGTTATGGAAATGGGGCATTTCTCGGCAAGGTGGGCTAAATTTAGAGGTATCTTGTCAAGTTAAAAATATTTTTTATAACCCTTTATCTCATAAGTCATAGACTATATGTTAAATCTGAGAAGATTTGTAACAATCAGAATTATTACTAACTCTTATTCTGTTTACTTACCACTTCTCATTCAATTTTGTAACTTATAACTATTACTCTAAATGATCACTCAAACTACAAGGTGTAATAGTGATGTTAAACCAAACTGACAATAGTGTTTATCTTGCCAAGGAAAGCAAACTTATTATTCAGACATTTACTAAAAAGGTCTTTCTCTTTTGAGAAAGAAAAATATATATGTAAATATATCTATATATATGTATATCTACACACATATATATGTACACATGCATATATTCTTAAAACTTTGTGTAATCTCTGCATTTTATAAGCTTAAAAAAGTGTTTTTGTTAAACATTCGTTATTTCATCTCTGGCATTTTGTGACAAGTTCTTGAGAAGTGCTTGATAGAAAGGAGACAGATTCATTTCTGGGAATTTTGTTCCAAGTGGTTTTGAGTGGTTCAGAAGGATGAGTGCCTTCTCATCTCCAGTGATGTTATTGCAAATTGATCAAAATCTATTTACAAAGTACCTATTTTATGCTAGCTATTGGAGGCCCTGGGGTGGCAAGAGAAAACAAAATAGATTAAAAAAAAAATTCATGTTCTCATGAAAACTTACCAAAATAGGAGGTCCTGGAATCATCCACTTATAAAATAAATTGTCTCAAGGCTACTTTTAGGGTATGAGAGAGATCCCATGGCAAAAGGACCCCTTCTGAATTCTCCATCTCTCAGCTACCTGGTGGTGATTACTAGTGCCAATTGCACTCTCAAGGCTAGTTGCTTGGAAACACGTGTCTTGGACTTCACTAATGCTTCTGAAACCACGCCACAAAGGCCTCATGTATCCTGCCATGAAAAAGTCTTTAAAAAACTGTAAAAGACATTAAGAAGAGGAGTTGTAATTCTCTTCATCCTGTCCTTTCCCATGGCTATTCCTGAAATGTTTTTCTCCTCATTGACTTCCTTACCAGTCTCAATTTCACAGCTGGCAGTTGTCTATATAAAAGAGAGTGTTTCCATTTGGGAAACTTCATACCAAAACCTGCCTTATTTTCATATATTGAAGGTGTCAAAGAAAGTAACAGCTCTGCCTTGAGTCTGCTTTTGTCTAGCTCCAAAAAGTGATAGACAATTAGATAGTAAAAGTGCAAAGGAGGCCAGGTCAGCCCCAGGCACAGGCCATTTGTTCTGATTTGAAGCCTTAGAGCTGGTGCCACTCCTTACAAGCCATGGTCACTTCAAACACAGGTCCATGAGCTTGGGGGTCTGCAGCTATACATCAAGTCATTGCACATTTCAATAAGAACTTCCCTGGCTCAAGAACCAGCAGAAATGTGAGTAGAGAAATGAAAGGCT
The DNA here is from genome assembly GCF_016772045.2 of Ovis aries. Lineage (NCBI taxonomy): Eukaryota > Metazoa > Chordata > Mammalia > Artiodactyla > Bovidae > Ovis > Ovis aries. The sequence continues at coordinate 52,339,461 of NC_056076.1, read as the reverse complement.
CTGAATGCCATTAAGCTGATTACTTTCCACATTAGCCTGAGACAAGCTTGAATTTCAAACTGAAAACCAGCTCGCTGTTAAAGAGGGAACCCCAGAGGGTCACTTTTCTAATAACACCTGTCTAATGCTAAAGCTGAAACTCCAGTACTTTGGCCACCTCATGTGAAGAGTTGACTCATTGGAAAAGACTTTGATGCTGGGAGGGATTGGGGGCAGGAGGAGAAGGGGAAGACAGAGGATGAGATGGCTGGATGGCATCACTGACTTGATGGATGTGAATCTGAGTGAACTCCGGGAGTTGGTGATGGACAGGGAGGCCTGGCGTGCTGCGATTCATGGGGTCGCAAAGAGTCGGACACGACTGAGTGACTGAACTGAACTAATGATGAAAAGTGAAAGTGAAAGTGTTAGTCGCTCAGTCCTGTTCAACTCTTTGCAATTCCATGAACTGCAGCCCACCAGTCTCCTCAGTCCATGGAATTCTCCAGGCAAGAAAACTGGAGTAGGTAGCCTTTCCTTTCTCCAGGAGAACATCCTAACCCAGAGATCAAAGCTGAGTCTCCTGCATTGCAGGCAGATTCTCTACCATCTGAGCCACGAGGGAAGCAGAGATGATATTTAAAACATCCTTCATTAACCAGCTACCTTCAGAAAACTCTGCAGATTTGGATGATGTGAGAAATTGAGCTGAAAAATTATAAATAAGCTTAAATTATTTGGAGTTCAGCAACTATAACTATACATCGTACCCTATCATTTGTGGGTATTTACAATGAATTAATAGACTTTTTAGGTATTGGCTAGCCTAGAAGATGATTTGCACTGCATTATCCTGAGGGACTGTAAAAGGAATCATAAAGGTCTGCGTGTAGCAGAGTTATATGGGATGAGGTCCCTCGGTCTGCATAGTGTTCAGTGCACAATGGCCACCAGCACTTAATTCACCATCCCAAGACTAGTGAATAGTCGTCTGACTGTAGGACTACACATTGTCTGGACCAGGGCACCTACCCTGCAGATCTGAAAGGTCTTAGGGCAGCTTCCAACATCCACCAGTCCATGCATCTCATGATTGGTAGGAAGTAATTTACAAACTTGAACTCAGTATCAACAACCTTTCCACCTCACAAGTCACTGATGTGCCGCTGACATGTCCCTAAAGTTTGCAGAGAAGCTAATGAGTGAAGGAAAAAGAGAGAGATTAAATACAACAGGAAAGAAGATAGCAAGAAAGGAGGAAAAGGAAGAAAAGTCGACATGTATGGAGAGGTGGAATGCCAGGAAAGCCAACAATAAATTCTCATCTCATCTCTTACTTTTTTAGGCTGTCACTCACTCCTAAATTGAATTCAGTCCCGCAGTATTTATTGAGCTCCAACAACACCCAGAGCTTTAGCGCTGTGGCGGGTAAAAAAAAATAATCATATTTTATATTACAGAGAACTTTGCAAGTTATAAAGCTCTGCCTCAAATTATCTCATCTTCACAGTAGTATTGTGACTTGGATATTATTTCACCATATTTCTCACAATAGGGTTTAAATTGCTTGCCCAAGATCATACAACCAGCCCTTATTGGACAGTGTCAACAAACTAGTCGTTGGGTGTTAAAACCTACTCTTAAAATAATCAAACATACCAATGAAAATAATATATAGGATATATTTACATGTATATGTATAAATAATATACATATACAATTTAATTATCTGTATACTACTAAAATATATTTTTACAATTATATATAAATATATTTTATATTTAATTAATATATTTTATATTAATGTACATATAAGTTGCAATTGATGGTCTAAGTGCTAAATGAGCCTAGAGGACAGAAAGAGATTCTTTTCCACTGAGGAGGGAAAGGAACAGCAGATCCATGGTGGAAATCATAGAAATTTAGAAGTGGCCAAATTCAACCATAGTTGAAGGAGGTATACAAAGTGTCCAAAAAGTCCGTAACAGATTAATTCAATAGATTATCCAATAGATTTCCTACTGGTAGTGATTCTTGGAAACCTAGTTTTATTGTTTGTGGCATTGTTGTTGGCTGGCCGCTAAGTCATGTCCAGCTCTTTGGCAAGCCCATGGACTTAGCCAGTAATACCATGATTAAGAAACAGGGCTTACTTTCATTTGGAAAATGGAGATAGAAACCATACTTGCTTCCGAGGTGCTGAGAGAATTAAAGGGGACAGTCCATATGCTGCTCAAAAGGCTACAGAATCATGATATTGACAACAGTGTCTCTGGAAATGATGCTGCTATTGCTGGATGTGGTCTGGGTCTCCTAACTCAAAGTTGTTCAATGGTTTCCAGGTGTTTCTAGACTAAGTTATACAACTCTCATTTTTTAACTGATAAAACATTCTCTTAGGCAAAAAAGAAAATAGAATGCATCTGTCTTCATAAATTGTTTCACTAAGTCATGTCTGACTCTTTGTGATCCCATGGACTGCAGGACATCAGGCTTTCCTGCCCTTCACCATCTCCTGAAGTTTGCTCAAATTCATGACTACTGAGTTGGTGACACCATCCAACCATCTCATCCTCTGTTACTCACTACTGCTCCTGCCTTCAATCCTTCCTAGCATCAGAGTTTTTTCCAATGAGACAGCTCTTTGCATCAGGTGGCAAAATTATTGGAGCTTCAGTTTTAGCATCAGTCCTTCCAATAAATGGGCTTTCCATGATAGCTCAGTTGATAAAGAATCCACCTGCAATGTGGGAGACCTGGGTTCGACCCCTGCGTTGGGAAGATCCCCTGGAGAAGGGAAAGGCTACCCACTCTAGTATTCTGGTCTGGAGAATTCCATGGACTGCAGAGTCTATGAGATTGCAAAGAGCTGGACACGACTGAGTCATGTCACTTCCAATAAGCATTCAGGGTTGATTTCCTTTAGGATTGACTGGTTTGAGCTCCTTGCTGTCCAAGGGATTCTCAAGAGTATTCTCCAGCACCACAGGTTGAAAACATCAATTATTTGGTGCTCAGCCTTTATGTGGTCTAATTCACACATTTCATGACTACTGGGAAAACCATAGCTTTGACTATATGGACCTTTGTTGGTGAAATGATGTCTCTGCTTTTTAATATACTGTCCCCTGTCTCAGTTTGGCATAGCTTTTCTTCCAAGGAACAAGTGACTTTTGATTTTGTGGCTGCAGTCATCATGTGCAGTGATTTTGGAGCCCAATAAAGTGAAATGGAAACAGCAATTTCCATTTTTCCCATTTTTTTCCCCAACTAAGTATCAAGAAATGATGGGACCTGATGCCATGACCTCAGTTTTTTGAACGTTGAGTTTTAATTCAACTTTTTCACTCTCTTCTTTCACCTTCATCAAGGGGTTCTTTAGTTCTTTGCTTTCTGCCACTGGCGTGGTATCACCTGGATATCTGAGGTTATTGATATTTCTCCTGGCAATCTTGATTCCAGCTTGTGATTCTTCCAGCCCAAGATGTTGTATGATGTACTCTGTATATAAGTTAAGTAAGCAGGATGACGGTATACAACCTTAATGTATCCGTGGGAGGTCTACTTGCCTAGGAGAAAAGCATAGTCAGTTTCCCCCAAAGAGAGTAAATGGTGACTGTGAGGCAAATCATAGGTCCAACACACTGATCTGTGTGTTATCAGTCCACTGTTCTTTTTTGGGATATACTGAAAATTTTCCTTACTCTTTTTCTTCTTTCTTGATCTAGTACAATTTTCCAGAATTATTCTGTGTACTGAATTAGCAACTTTGATATAATTTTTCCCCAAATGAAATTATTTGAACCCTCTTGTTTCTACTGTTTCTAATGTCAGCCTTTTTAATTACTTGCAAGTTTTAAATTTACATATTTGATGGCATAATAATTCCCAGAGAGGTCTATCCGAAACTCCTTTGGAGCAGATTAATATGTTAAAGTCGTGTAGAATTGCATGCAGATTAAGATTTCAGTTCAAGCTATACTCTAAACCAAAGCCTTCATTTTTGTTTATAAAATACGGCTCTTATTTGTTCAGCCTAATTTAGCAGGACAGTGAAGATTAAAGGGACACAATGATGCACAAACACATACTTGTAAACTACAAAATAAAAGTGAAATCACAGTGGTTACTATCCCAAGAGGAAGAAGAAAGAAAAGAAGACTGTTCCAGCCTTTGCTCTGTTGTTTTTATGCTGTTTGATGCAAGTCATTTTTGAAGTGGGAATTAGAAGGCTGACTTGAAGACAAGTCTAGCTAGGACACTTTAGGACTCTCTACTTCCATATTCTAAATGAGCCTTGTTGACAATTCTTTGTGAACTTTATACTAATGAAGAAAACGCTCAAGTAAAAATGAGTACAAAGATAGTGAGAAATCAGCCTCACATCCCTCAGTCAAGACCCTCGCTGAGTGGCTGCAAGATACACTCGGACAACCAAGTTCTCTATGGAGTGGTGCCTGGGACAGCTGGGGAAGCTGTGGATAAGCAAGACTGGGAGATGGCTGAGGTCAGGTATGGATAATGATTTGTCCACTTTTTACAGAACTCTGGGCCTAAAAACTAAACCGATAAAATCCATGAAAGATACATTCTCAAAGGGGCCTCTGGGGACTGAAATACTCATGGAAACACATAGGTACATTTCACTTCCTCTTATAAAATAATGATTACAACCCCTTTACCAAAAAAAAAAAAAAAAAAAAAACCAACTTATTTTACTTATTTTTTTTCAGTATGAGTAGAACCTAAAAGGAATGCTGGCCTTAAGTATCTGAATTTATTTCGCCTCTGTTACAAGAAAATTTGCACATCTATATACAGCTGCCTAAAGTTTAGTCGCTTAATCACTTGATTTCTAATTTTGTTTTTCAGTATATTTTATAGTAATATTCTTCTACAGTGTGCTTTAAGAGGATAGTTCTATAAGTTCCAGCCATAGACTCTTAACAATTGTAACTTATTTGAAAAGAAGAAAGAGGAAGAACAAAGAACACTAAAAATAAAACAAGTAGTTACAGGCATCATGGATAGGAAGAGTCAGGAAGGATGAGAGTTTCATACACACCCAGGTAACAGTAACAAGAAGTATAAGAGGAAATAAAGTCTAAAAAAAATCAGGAAATGGTAGAACCTAAATCCATAAAATTCATCATTCTTCCTGAGTATACTAAGGGATCTTATTTCTGGCTCCCAATCTAATGAATCAGAAGAATACAGTCCTTGCCATATTCCTGCAATAATGGTTATAAATAAACGTAAGACAGAACAGCGTCTGTTGCTTTTATCAAAGCTGTATGACTGTCTAAAGTTAAACCTGGACAGTATGGTAAGCGGTAGTGTACTATATCTGTCTCATCTAAATACTTCCATCCACGTGGAAATAATCAGGTCAGAAAGAATAGAAAAATTGCTTCAGAAGATGGAGATAAAGCCTGAGGGTTATGTGTAAAGAATAATTCTTGTTGCCTTGGAGATCCTTGGTGATAGTCAGGAGAGTAATGAGTTGATGGCATATAAATCATTCTAATGACATTTTTAGCACTGGTAGGTGAAATCACCTCCTTTCCCCTTACTTGTCATTATGTTCTTTAAATCTGCTCAATCGATGCCCAACAACTTGTTTTTAACATTAAGTCTGGCATCTCATGAAGTTTCCTTTTCCTAAATTCTTTAAGGGTGGCCTCAGAAGAGATTTTAAACAATAGTAATCTCCAATGCAAAGTGGGAGATTTCTAAAGCTTAGAGGCCAAGGACAATCCCCTTGGTTTCCTCCTTTCCTAAGAGACTGTTCTAAGCTCTAAATTACAAGCCTTACATTACTTCATCTGAGGGGGGATGAATAAGAAGATGAGAAAAAGAAACTGCCAAGACTTATTTGGAAAAGAAAAAGACATTTAAATGGAATAAAGGTTTTTAATTACATGACAGATAAAAATAACAATTGCACTATCAACTAAAGAATTCAACTTTGGAATTGTGCTTGAACTCCCTACTGCAAATCTTAGAAGAGAAAATCTCCAACTCTATTTTACTTTATTTTTAAATAACATTGCTCATCCAAAGGAAAAAAAGTTGAAAGACATCATAAAAAGCAGATCATAGTTATTATAAGTATATGAAAAGGTGTTCAAGTTCATTGCTGCTCCTGCTAAATCGCTTCAGTCGTGTCTGATTCTGTGCGACCCCATAGACGGCAGCCTGCCAGGCTCCCTCGTCCCTGGGATTCTCCAGGCAAGAATACTGGAGTGGGCTGCCATTTCCTAAAGTTCATTAGTGATTAGTAAAATCCAAATTAAAATCACTCTGAGATATCATACACTGATCCACCAGATTGGCAAAAGTAAAATGTATGACAATGCAAGTGATTGCAAGGATGTGCAGCAATTCACACTATCATTCACTGCTAAGGGAAATAGAAATAGGAAGAATTGAAGACGTACATATTCTACACACCAGTAATGAGTCTCCAAAGTATACAGTCTGAAAAAGCTCCTGTCCAAGTGTATCTTGATTTATAGTAGAAAATGTTCACAGCTGTGTTGTCCAGAGTAGCACTAAATTGGAAATATCAGAATCTTGAAGTTGTTGATAAACTGTAATACGTGTGTGTGTGTTAGTCACGCAGGCATGTCCTACTCTTTGCAACCCCCTGGACTGTATGTAGCCCACCAGGCTCCTCTGCCCATGGAATTCTCCAGGCAAGAATACTGGAGTGGGTTTCCATTTCCTTCTCCAGGGAAACTTGATAAACTGAATGAGGTTCGTGACATTGTACAGGAGACAGGGATCAAGGCCATCCCCATGGAAAAGAAATGCAAAAAAAGCAAAATGGCTGTCTGGGGAGGCCTAACAAATAGCTGTGAAAAGAAGAGAGGCGAAAAGCAAAGGAGAAAAGGAAAGATATAAGCATCTGAATGCAGAGTTCCAGAGAATAGCAAGAAGAGATAAGGAAGCCTTCTTCAGGGATCAATGCAAATAGAGGAAAACAACAGAATGGGAAAGACGAGAGATCTCTTCAAGAACATTAGAGATACCAAGGGAATATTTCATGCAAAGATGGGCTTGATAAAGGACAGAAATGGTATGGACCTAACAGAAGCAGAATATATTAAGAAGAGGTGGCAAGAATACACAGAAGAACTGTACAAAAAAGATCTTCATGACCCGGATAATCATGATGGTGTGATCACTCATCTAGAGCCAGACATCCTGGAATGTGAAGTTAAGTGGGCCTTAGAAAGCATCACTACGAACAAAGTTAGTGGAGGTGATGGAATTCCAGTTAAGCTGTTTCAAATCCTGAAAGATGATGCTGTGACAGTGCTGCACTCAATACGCCAGCAAATTTGGAAAACTCAGCAGTGGCCACAGGACTGGAAAAGGTCAGTTTTCATTCCAACCCCAAAGAAAGGCAATGCCAAAGAATGCTCAAACTACTGCACAATTGCACTCATCTCACATGCTAGTAAAGTAATGCTCAAAATTCTCCAAGCCAGGCTTCAGCAACACGTGAACCATGAACTTCCAGATGTTCAAGCTGGTTTTACAAAAGGCAGAGGAACCAGAGATCAAATTGCCAATATCCGCTGGGTCATGGAAAAAGCAAGAGAGTTCATGGAAAAACATCTATTTCTGCTTTATTGACTACGCCAAAGCCTTTGACTGTGTGGATCACAATAAACTGTGGAAAAATCTGAAAGAGATGGGAATACCGGACCGCCTGACTTACCTCTTGAGAAATCTGTATGCAGGTCAGGAGGCAACAGTTAGAACTGGACATGGAACAACAGATAGGTTCCAATAGGAAAAGGAGTACGTCAAGGCTGTATATTGTCACCCTGCTTATTTAACTTCTATGCAGAGTACATCATGAGAAACGCTGGACTGGAAGAAACACAAGCTGGAATCAAGATTGCCGGGAGAAATATCAATCACCTCAGATATGCAGATGACACCACCCTTATGGCAGAAAGTGAAGAGGAACTCAAAAGCCTCTTGATGAAAGGGAAAGAGGAGAGTGAAAATGTTGGCCTAAAGCTCAATATTCAGAAAATGAAGATCATGGCATCTGGTCCCATCACTTCATGGGAAATAGTTGGAGAAACAGTGGAAACAGTGTCAGAGTTTATTTTTTGGGGCTCCCAAATCACTGCAGATGGTGACTGCAGCCATGAAATTAAAAGACACTTGTTCCTTGGAAGAAAAGTTATGACCAACCTAGATAGTATATTCAAAAGCAGAGACATCACTTTGCCGACTAAGGTCCATCTAGTCAAGGCTATGGTTTTTCCAGTGGTCATGTAGGGATGTGAGAGTTGGACTGTGAAGAAGGCTGAGTGCTGAAGAATTGATGCTTTTGAACTGTGGTGTTGGAGAAGACTCTTGAGAGTCCCTTGGACTGCAAGGAGATCCAACCAGTCCATTCTGAAGGAGATCAGCCCTGGGATTTCTTTGGAAGGAATGATGCTGAAGCTGAAACTCCAGTACTTTGGCCACCTCATGCAAAGAGTTGAATCATTGGAAAAGACTTTGATGCTGAGAGGGATTGAGGGCAGGAGGAGAAGGGGACGACAGAAGATGAGATGGCTGGATGGCATCACGGACTCGATGGACGTGAGTCTGAGTGAACTCCGGGAGTTGCTGATGGACAGGGAGGCCTGGGGTGCTGCGATTCATGAGGTCTCAAAGAGTCAGACACGACTGAGCGACTGAAGTGAACTGAACTGGGTCATAAAATGGAATATTATATAGCAAAAAATAGAAGTATCAGTACTGATAAAATCAGGAAGGAACTCACAACTACAAAGCCGAGTGAAAGACAAAGCATGGTTATAAAGACAGACAATGCCACATTATTTAAGAATGAAACAGAAGTAGTGTAGTTTCTACAAATCAGGAGGGAGTTCACCCTGGGTTCTGGCAGCTGGCAGCACTCTATTTCCAGGCCTGGAAGGACTGTGCATTGGCGAGCTCTTTAAAAGTATTCTGCATAAATGCTCCAGCTCACAGGGAAAAGAAAATGTCACACAGCTCCTTTTATACTTCAGCCCCCTTATCAGTGGCAGAGGGTTGGGGAAACTTCCAGACTGGAAGCTAGCTGCCTCTTATCCAGAGTCATTCCAGATTTCACACTTTATTATTGGATTGTGGAGATTCACCACTTCTTCTCTGCAGGGATATTCAATAATGACTTCCAGGAAGCGGGAACTAATTTTTTTAAAATTTCTCTTCCACAGACTTCATCTGCCATGAAGATGGATGACTGATGTTTTTGAAACTCAGGCCACAAAAGTTTGAGACCCACAGAAGGCCAGGTTGGTCAGTCTGCAAACTGCATACTATAAGACCATCCCCACCTTGTGGTGAAGAAGTTTAGGGAGAAGTTTACTCAGTTTACCCATCTGGATGGACAGCATGAAAGTCTACTTTAATTATATTAAACGCATGTTTATTTTTAGAGATATTCTGTCATTGCTATTGTCCTTACCAAATTTCTTCAATGACTTACCTACCAAGGGAAAAGAGTTTATTGAACCAGATAAACAAGAGATAGACAACTATGTTCCTGTATTTCTAAAATACATTTAAAACAATATCCAATATGCAAAATTCTATTTGAGTTGTGAGGATCACATGAGGTAATACTCGTGAATTACTATGCAATATAAATAATTTTGCTCTTTTCTTTAAGGCACTTACTATTATTATCTCCATCCTTCTAAAAAAGTCACATTACAAGCATGAATTTTCTACAGGGATAGAAAAAAAAAACTACAAAACTCAAATGGTCAAAGAACAGAAGGAAATCATATTTAATCGTTTTCAGATCTGTAATTGATCTTAAGAAAAAGTAAGAAAACTGCAGGTGATACACAAATACATTAGGAAGTTATCACAAAATAGGACATTCTATTGCCAGAACCCTTATGACCACATGGATACACCAAGCTGAGTTGTAAGTACCCTTGAATTAGCTGTCCTGTTTGAAAGTAACACAATGTACCTGACCCATTAGCACATTCTCTCTGTGTTATCTGGGTTTGCCTCTTCATTGCAAGCATGCTTCCTGCAGGTGCATTGCAATAATTTAGTAATTCAAAATGCCCCAAATTCTTGATTTCTGTTTAGGATCAATATAGACAGGAGATCTTTCTGGTATAATGGACCCAAAGAGAATTGGTTCAGAAAGGGAGAACTCAGTAGATTCTTAAGCCACCTACCTTTATGATATTAGCAATGGTGAAAAGTACTAATGCCTCTTAGGAATGGGCTGCTAAATCCCAGGTGTCTGGACAAGTTATGACCCTTAAATGATAATGGTAACCTGATCAGGCAGGTACTATTCTTAGTCCCAGAGCAGAGTCCAGAGATCTGAGGCCTCAGAGAGCTTAAACAACTTTGCTCAAGTTCACACACCCAGTGAGTATAGTCTACCTGTATTCAAAGGGTCTAGTAGTATGCATTTCTATAAACTGATACAAAGGCACTTTATTTCCATGGAAATCTATTCATATATGAAAAGTTAATGAATATTGCCCTCATACTCAGTATATTCTCTTTGTTACTACCCAATGAATTAGACAACAAAATTTTAATATACTGAATTGACATAAAGAGACAAATTGAGTGACCTCAAAACAGTGAATCATGGCCAACAAAAATGGGAACAAAGTTGTTTACAGGAATTAATTCCTTACTTTCACAGCTTAAAACTATAAAACTATACAAGTTTTATAGTTGTAAATCACATTAAATCTATGATTGCACTGACTTAACAAGCTGAATTTATTTCAGGTCAATTACTTCTTACACTTAAATCAGTCCACTTTCATAATTCACTTCCCAAATTCTGGACTTATCTACAGTTGATTCCCAAAAACTATTCCATAGCTCCTTTTAACAGCTTTATGAAGAAGTTATAATATTATACTTCAGTGGCCTTAAGGAAAAAGTATGCTGCTGGAAAGAAATATTGCTAATATTGATGGTGGTGTAGAATTCTCACAGCTGTTATGAATTCTTTCATATCCGATGTTGTTTTGTCACCAACACCAAAGTACGTACTTTCATATACACCCGCATTCACAAACTTGGCCTTCCATATTTACACTTTCCTTGTTATAGTTGGCCAAAATAGTGATGAATAAAAGAAAGATCCAATCTTTCACAGAAGATAGAAAAACTGAGAAGCATACAAACAATAGACATTATTCAAAAGTAATTTGATGAAGTGATTTAAAAATGATCAACAACATGCATTTAAGACTTTGCTTAAATGAACAAATGGATGAAGGCTGGGTATAATTTGAAGAAGGCAAAGGAGGATGAGGTGGAGGCTTGCAGAGATGCATATTAGCTCTATGAATAAACATTCTGGTTTGCAAGTTGTTTAATACCAGGACAAGGAAGTTAGAGATCAGAAGCAGAAAGGAGACTGAGCAGAGAACATAGAAACCAGTACAAGAGGCGTGGTGGAAGGGAAACCATCCATTTTGGTTACCCTGGAATTAAGGGGTATCCTGGAACTTGGTAACTCCAGTGCCCAAAGTGAAAAGATCCCTCACAAACTGGGATGAAGTGGTCACCTTAGGCGGGAAAGCTTTGGGATTGGGAATCTGAAAATCTAGAACCAAGAAACTCTGACAAACTGGTACAAGTCACTTAACTGATAAAAAAAAAAAAAATCTTCATCCATTTAAAAGGAGGATCAGAGGGCAAGATAATCTTCAGGGCTTTTTTTTTCAATTTAGAAAATACTCTGATCTGAGATGTTAAGAGTAGCTGGGCCAGGCCAACAAATTAAATAGAATGAGACAGCAAATGATCCCACCAGAGGTTAACTCAGCCTTTGAAAAAGAAGAGAGCACAAGCAAAAAGGATAAAAGATTAATAAAATTCTAAAAAAAAAAATTAAGAGCTAAGTTTCTGATTTTATGATACTCTCACACAATTTGTTGAGTGGCATTGTTCTTTAATTTAGTTGTGGGAATGTAATTAGAATACACCTATTAAGTAAATCCAGTTTATTTTTAAATCCTCAAAACCTGTTTGCAAAGTCAGTTTTACTTTAGAAGAAATAAGCCTGAGGGTGATTAGTTTAACTCAAAGGCTGAGGACAAAGACACAAACTCTCCTCCCTGCCCCTTAATTCACTATATACTAGGGACAAACTATGTAACATCGTGCTTTTAGAATTTTTAGACCTATATTTAAGTATAATTTTCAATATTCATATTTATTGTTAATAATAAGTTATGCTATTAATAATGCATGTTATATGTTCTCTTTATATTTATTATCTTATTACTAAGAGAATAAGACATTTTTTGGAATTTTCCCCAGTATTCAGCATAGGGGTATATATGAACTTCCCAATCGCAAGACACTGGTCGAAAGCTGCTTCCTTGGTACAACACACAGTTTCTGTTCAATTTCACCTTTCCTAAACCATAGGGCTTAATAGGTTTCCTGGCAGCAGACGCTAAACACTTTAAAGAGGCATTTAATGTGAAGCATTTGTTTACCTGTGGATTCATTATTAATGAAAAGCCAAGCGATGCACAGTTCAAATCAGGCAGACATTAAGTGGATCAGTCACCTGCATTATTAAAATGTACCCCAGGGGAATAGGGATTATTCTCCACATTCAATTATTCCTAACGTAAGGAGCCCCCACCCCCCACCTATACCACTCTCAAAAGAAAGCTTGCTCTTCCCGTTGACCTTTCTAAACGCTCACAAGTCTCGGTCTGCCAAGGCTTCAAGACCCCGGGGGAGTTGGAGGTGGTGCAGAGGCAGCCGCTATAGAGCAGGCCCAGTCCCTCTTCCCTTCCCTTTAAAAGCAAAGCCCCATGGGTAATCATACAGCTCGAAGCCCTTGCCTGCAGGTCCCTTAACTACAGGAGGTTTGGAAGCTCTGACACCGTGTGTCCCCAGAGTCTCTGTCTACATTGCCAAGAGGCAGAATTCTGTCAGGGAACACGCTTTGGCTGTCAACGGCTCAGACCTCAGGAATCAGGTTAAGACAGGCCCGAGCTGCCTTGAAATCTCGATTAGACAGAGTTGGAAAAGTAGAGCGGTGAAAAATGAGACCGGCGATGCAATGCTTAAGACCAGCGATTCTGCCTCTTCCTTTTCTCTGATTCCATAATGCACCGATTCCCACAGGGTATCTTGCCATGTGGGTGATATTTATAGCTGGCTGCCCACCTGTGCTTTGGTTTAATGTCACTGTTTATTGCCAGTTGGCCCAGGTGGTCTATTTATATTGTAAAAGCCTAGAAAGCCCAAAATATTTCTATGGAGTTTTCTCCACAGGATACACATAAGCTGATGTTCAAAAATTGATTTTTTTTTTCATGGGGTTAGAAATGTTAAGGCCTTCCAAAACACTTTTTATTATCCCCTTTAATCATAGTGCTTTCTATGCAGCCTAAATGTCCTTTGTTTGTTTTGATCTGGTCATTGGATTGACTACTTGAGAAAACCACTGGATGCAGGTCACTATATCATTTAGACAACTTGATCCTACAGAATCTGTATATAACTTCCATATATGTTGTAACATATACAACATACATAGAGAAGCGAGAGGCAAAGGAGAAAAAGAAAAAAATACCCACCTGAATGTAGAGTTCCAAAAGATATCAAGGAGAGTTAAGAAAGCCTTCCAAAGTGAACAATGCAAAGAAATAGAGGAAAACAACAGAATGGGAAAGACTAGAGTCCTCTTCAAGAAAATTAGAGATACCAAGAGATTATTTCATGCAAAGATGGACAAAAATAAAGGACAGAAACTGTATGGACCTAAAAAAAGCAGAAGATATTAAGAAGAAGTGGCAAGAATACACAGAAAAAACTATACAGAAAAGATCTTCATGACCCAGATAATCACGATAGTATGATCTTCCACCTAGAGCCAGACAACTTGGGGTATGAGGTCAAGTGGGCCTTACGAAGTGTCACTACAAACAAAGCTAGTGGAGGTGATGGAATTCTAGCTGAGCTATTTCAAATCCTAAAAGATGATGCTGTGAAAGTGTTGCCCTCAGTATGCCAGCAAATTTGGAAAACTCAGCAGTGCTACAGGACTGGAAAAGATCAGTTTTCATTCCAATCTGACTTACTAAAGTATCTGTTTGTATAGATCTCCTTATCCCACCGATAAAACTACAACCTCCAAAGCATGCTAAAACTGCTCAGCATAACGCAGCCAACTGGAAAATATTTAAGTAGACTTGTTCCCTAATAACAATTTAATACAACAATGATATTGTACACCAGTTTGATGATCACCTTATTGAACTCTACAGTAAAGAAAGCAAGAGCTGAGAATAGGTATTCAGCAAAATAATTCTCTCTCTCTCACAAACACACACACACACACACACACACACACACACACACACACACACCCATGTCTACAGAATGTTTGTGCATGTGTTCTGTTGCTTGTTGTTCAGTTGTGCCCTACTCTTTGCAACCCTAAGGACTATAGCCCGCCAGGCTCCTCTGTCCATGGGATTCTCCAGATGATGGAGTGGGTTGCCATGCCCTCCTCCAGGGTATCTTTCCCAACCCAGGAATCAAACCCATGTCTATTGCATCTCCTGTACTGCAGGTAGATTCTCTACCCACTGAGCCACCTGGGAAGCCCACAGAATCTTCAGGAAATGTCAATTTTGTGTCACATATTATATCAGACTAAAGAGACCTCTCTCAGTGACTTCAGTATCGTCTGTGAGAATGAACTACTACTGGTGCCCAGATTTCTAATCCAGTTCTCAACAGTGTAATATGAGGTCAATACTCCAGTACCCTTGCCTGGAAATTCCCATGGACGGAGGGGCCTGGTGGGCTGCAGTCCATGGGGCCGCTAACAGTTGGACACGACTGAGCAACTTCACTTTCACTTTTATGCATTGGAGAAGGCAATGGCAACCCACTCCAGTGTTCTTGCCTGGAGAATCCCAGGAATGGGGGAGCCTGGTGGGCTGCCGTCTATGGGGTCGCACAGAGTCGGACATGACTGAAGTGACTTAGCAGCAGCAGCAGCAGCAGCAGCAGCGTGCTTTCTACAGATGCAAAAATCATGCTAACAGGTTTGTTTTAGCTGCTGGTACTTGTAAAAAAATGGTTGTTATTGCCGCATTATTTCTAATGAACCCAAGAACAACTTTACTAAAAGGAATCAATAAATTTAAAGTTATTTCCCCTTGAAATACAAAGAAATGGTCTATTTAGAGCTTGTTGAACATGAAAGTTTTATGTAAAACCAACAAACCACAGAAATGTTTCAAAGCAAATTGATATTTTAAACTATTTATTTCCTTTGTTTCCACTATATATGTCTATAATAATGGGAGAAATACCTGTTTCCTGCATGGAAGCATATACAGCACACCGATGGGAATTTTGATTTAAGTGCCATTTAATTTGTTTTCAAGCCATCAAGAAACCAAAGCAGACAATCCAGTAGACAGAATGTGTGTGATTATGGCTGCTTCGAGAAATCTGCCAAACCATTAGAGGTTCATGAGCTCTGCAGAGCTTGTGGTTTAAATTGTTTAAATATGAGTAACAAATAACATTAAGTTAGTAATGGCCAACATATACCACTTAGTTGAATTTAGCAAAATGCCTCTAGAACTGTTGTCATTGATAAAGACACGTGTGTGTACATGTGGCTTTATACACATTTACATATATATGAATATATATGTGTGTATATGATTGTACATATATGATTGTGAATATATATGTGTGTGTTAGTCACTTAGTCATGTCTGACTCTTTGAGACCTCATGGACTGTAGCCTACTAGGTTCCTCTGTCCATGGAATTCTCCAGGACCTATTCCCTTCTCAAAGGGTGTGTGTGTGTGTGTGTGTGTGTGTGTGTGTGTGTGTTTTAGAAGTCAAAATATTGAGATTTGATTACCTAGTTCACTGGTACTAGGTACTAGAATCTTAGTCTTTTGACTTCTAATTCAGTGTACTCTCTCCATTTTATTTTTCTTCTTTGTATTCACTTACAAACAACTTTGAGATTACAGACATTACAATGTGCTCTATAAGTAAGCTAAGCCACTTTGAGTTTTATAATAAACATGACATACATGTGTGTTTACATTTACATATATGCTTATGTGTCATATATATATGATAGAAATTGTACTGCATCCATGTGTATTGGGACAGTAATGATAGGCATACATGTTGCCTTTATTTATTTCATACCTAGCATTTCTTTCATGAACTGGACCACTTAACATAAGTAGTTAATGCCAATCAAGCTGAGCTCCTTGTTCATCAACTCTACCACACCCCCACCCCTATCTTCTCTTGATCACATTTCTGTTCATATTGCTTTCCTTTAAACAGTGTCACAATTTAGTACACTAAATAAACACCCATTTCTTCCCATAGTGTGTCAATCACAAACCTACACGTACTTGTTGACCAAGACTAAGTTCCATGTTGACAAAGAAGTTCATGCAAATATCTTAGAATATATTTGATACTTCCCTTCAACAGTTTCTATACAGAAGCATAGAGTATGTAATTTTTTCACCTTGTATTTTTTCCCATTAAATCTCTAAGTCAGTTAACCCCAAATAATTATAATATACCTAATAATAATGACAGCTACTATTTACTGAGCAGTTTATAAATATGTGATCCTGTGACAAACCCTTTACCTCACAGTAACTCTAAGAGGTTGATAATTTGTACTGTGCTTATCATGCAGGGGAAGAAAGGGTTAGATGAATTGGATAATTTATATAAATACACAGACCTAGCAAGCTACAGTATTAGGAGCTGAATCTAGGGATTTCTTACTCCAAGCTTCCCTTGTGGCTCAGTAGTAAAGAATATGCCTGCCAAGCAGGAGATGCGAGTTCAATCCCTGGGTAGGAAAGATCCCCTGGAGGAGGAAATGGCAAACCACTCCAGTATTGTTGCCTGGGAAATCCCATGGTCAGAGAAGCCTGGCTGGCTACAGTTCCTAGGGTCGCAAAAGAGTCAGACACAACTTAGCGACTAACCAACAATATCTCTTACTTCTGAGCCTGTTCTAAACACCTCCTGTTCCTCTTTTATCCAGCTCAGCACTTCACACACAGTACAGATTGATGAGTAAGTACTAGCTGACTGTGTAGGTGGCAATAAAAGTTCAGTAAATCCTGTTATGATATGGCTTGTTATTACTCAGACTTATAAATGATTCAAAGCATGTTGTTCAAAATATAACAACTCCATCATAAAAGCCCAACTTAGCACAGTCAGCACATATGCTAAATGTTAATACTGTATCTAAATATCAGCAACATACATATATAGGGCTTCCCTGGCAGCTCAGAGGTTAAAGCGTCTGCCTCTAATGCAGGAGACCTGGGTTTGAGCCCTGGGTTGGGAAGATCCCCTGGAAAAGGAAATGGCAGCCCATTCCAGTATTCTTGCCTGGAGAATCCCATGGACGGAAGAGCCTGGTGGGCTACAGTCCAAGGGGTCGCAAAGAGTTGGACACGACTGAGTGACTTAACTTTCACTTTTCATACATATACATGTATATGTGTATATATATTTATAGATCACAGTATTTATAACATAAAAGACAATCCCACAATAAGGGCAATTTCCTTCAATCCTAATTAACTTGGCATTTCAAACATTGATTTGAAAAGCTTAAATTTGGGCATTTGAAAATCTTCCAAAATTGAAGCCTCACAGGTACATTTTCCTTGTTTTGTGCTTAATTCTCAAACTTCCCCCATGCATTGCACATATATATATACATCTTAATGAGAAGTATGTACATGTGTATATAAGCTCATGCACACAGTGACATATAGTAAACACATGAAATACAGAATTATAAATAGTCACTAATTTGTTCAAGTTAGGAGAAAATGGGAAGTCTATCATTATTCTGGAAGGCAGAGTTTTTTTGAGGGGGGAGGAGGGGAGAGAAATAATAACAGCAGATACTTACAAAGTACTCACTATGAATCAGTCCCTATTCCGAGAACGTCACACGTATACATAGTCTTATTTTCAGAGACCATCATTTTTTTAACTTCTATTTTTTGCTTCTTGGTTGATGTTGCTGATATCAATAGTTTATTTCTTTTTTGTTGCTCAGGGGTATTATACCATATGGGTGTATCACAGTTTATTCACTTGTCCAAGGACATCTGGGTTGTTTCTAGTTTGGGATAATTATGATAAGAATAGTTAATAACATTCATGTTTGGTGTGAGCATATGCTTTCCATTTTTCAAGGGAAATATCTAGGAGTGGCATTGCTGGCTCATACAATGAGTGTGTAGTTCTTTTTTTTTTTTTTAATTTTGAAAGACAGACTCACAGGAAGCTGCAAAACTAGCACAGGCAGGTCTTATACACCCATCACTGAGAATGCCCCCTGCCCTGTACTAACAGCCCAAAGAATTATCATTACCAAAATAAAAAAATGATCAAAGCCAACAAATGGACCTTTGCACAATATGAGTAACTAAACTACAGATTTGACTCAGATGTCACCAAATTTTTCTATGCATTTTTCTACATATTATTTCACCAAACTTTTTCTTTATATTTTTTCTATGTATTATTATTAGGCAGGATTTTTCTATGCATGCATGAGTACATACAGTTCTATGTGATATTTTATCACCTGTGTAGATTTATATAAGCACCGCCACAATTAGCATAAAGAATCGGTCCATCCCAGGATTGGGACTCCCTCGTCTCTATTTAAATATGAGCAACCTGAGGCACAGCGCCGTGGAGTAGGGTCTGCATCTGCATTCACAGAGCGGGTGGGTGATGCAGCCCAGATGTGAGTCCTGACACCACCAAGGCCTGCTCTCTCCCCACCGGTGAATGCTGCGTCCTCGAGTTCCACCATTTCAACACAAGGCAGCGCTTACAATAACAGCTGAAAAATGGGACCTGGCAGAATAGTTCTATGAATAGATCAAATACATTTACAAATAGATCAATACATTTATTTATGTACCATATTTGAATGGCTATATTAAATTAGTCCAAACTATTTGTAGGTAGACATTTCTAACTTTTAAAAGGTTGGGTAAAACCCTCTTTGCTCTTCTACGTGCAGAGGGTTAACAGACACATGAAAAATGAGCAGCATTACTAATTATTGGGGAAATGCCATACATTCTCACACCAGTCAGAATGGCCATCAGGAAAAGGAATATAAATAACAGATGCTGGAGAGGGCATGGAGAAAAGGGAACTCCCTACACTCTTGGTGGAAATGTAATGTGGTGCACCTACTGTGAAAAACAGGAGGGAGGTTCCTTAAAGATCTAAAAATAGAACTATTATATGCTTCTGCAATGCCACTCCTAGCCATATATCCAGGGAAAACTGTAATCTGAAAAGATACGTGAATCCCAGTGTTCACAACAGCACTATTTACAATAGCCAAGACGTGAAAGTAAACTAAATGTCCATCAGCAGATGAATGGATAAATAATATGTGACGCCCCGACACAGCGGAACACTATTCAGCCATAAAAGAGGATGAAATAGCGCCATTTGCAATGCCATTGGTGGACTTGGAGGGGATTATGCCAAGTGAAATAACTGAGACAGTGACAGATAAATGCCACGGTACCATTTATATGTGGGATCTAAACTATAATACAAATGAACTCACTTATAAAACAGAAACAGTCCACAGACATAGAAAACAAACTTATGGTTACCAAAGAGGAAAGGGAGGGGAAGGGAGCATGTGATTAACAGATACAGACTATCATGTATAAAATATATAAACAGCGAGGAACTACTGCATAAAACAGGGAACTATATTCAATATCTTATAATAACCTATAATGGAAAAGAACTGGTATAAGAATGAATATATATATGTGTACATATACATATATGTGTGTGTATATATATGTTTCTTAACTACTTTGCTGTATACCTGAAAGTAATACAACATTATAAGTCAACTATTCTTCGATAAAAAAATTCTCTCTTTGCTTTTACATATTAGATTGCACCTAATGAAATTACCATTTTGAGTTAAAACAAAGTTGAAAAACATTTCAAAAGGTCACTTTAATTACAACAGCAATTAGCACTTAGGCCTTACTGTCCTGAGTGTTTTACTAAAGTTGATATTCTTAAGCTAACATCATTGTAAAAGGTAACTCCTGGATTCAAATGCCTGAAAAATCCCATGCCTTGTCCTATTATGCTATTATATGGATTTAGGTATTCTAGCAGTTTTATTCTACTGTTTTTTTGTAACTTCATCCGTTTTTATGCTTTTTGATATAACTGACAAACCCAAGTCAGGTTTTATCCCAATTGAATCCACGCTGCACAGGGAGGTCATAGCTGCATATTCTCTTTGCTACTATTTCCTGGGACTCTAGACCTGTCATATGGGCCTTCTTCATTCTCTTAAATGCAGTTTCCTGATTAGGCCTCACAATAAGCTTCCATCACCACATTCATTTCTGACCATCCTCAAATAGAAGAGAAATGTCTTTTAAACAGAAAAAAATTTTTTTTTCTGTTTTGAGAAGATATAAATCTAATTCTGGAAAGATGTTTAAAAGCATATAGACTTCAGTTAAGTCTAGTTTAAAGGAGAAGTCTTACACTGCAGCCTCTCTGTAACCAGAAAGATTATTTGTTCAACTGATCTAGGCTCGTCCCAGGCAAGAATTCCTTCCTGCACTGTTATGAACCCCGCATTTTCCTTTTTTTTGACGTTGCTCCTATTTTATTTATTTTAAAATTGGAATATAATTGCTTTACAATATTGTATTTGGATTCTGCTGTACAATAATGTGAATCAGCTCTAAGCATACATATATCTCCTCCCTTGGGAGCCTCTCGCAATCCATCCCAGCACAGCCTTCTATGTCATCACAGGGCACTGAGCTGAGCTCTCTGCTCTATACACCTGCATTTTCATTGAATTCCAATATGCTTCCCTTCCACAGGGCTTCCCTGGTAGCTCAGATGGTAAAGAATCCACCTACAATGCAAGAAACCTAGGTTTGATTCCTGGGTCGGGAAGGTCTGGAGAAGGAAATGGTAACCCCTTCCAGTATTCTTGCCTCAGAAATCCCACGGACAGAGGAGCCTGGTGGGCCTACAATCCATAGGATCTCAAAGAGTCGGACACAACTGAGTGACTAGCACTTTCTTCTCTCTTTCCCTCTACAAGCAGTGTGAGAGCTCAACTCCTTAGCTTCTACTGAAGTTGTGTGTGTGTGTGTGTGTGTGTGTGTGTGAGAGAGAGAGACTGTGTGTGTATATAAAATGGATAAATGGCTATAATTTCGAGGAGGTCACACACAAAAAAATAACAGTGCAACAGGATAAAATGGATGAAAACTGCCATGAAATGCAATGATCAGAACCATGACTTTTCTTTTTTTGGTTTTGTTTTAAATATAAGGAATATGTTGCATCAAAGAAACACAAGCTGGCATCAAGATTGCTGGGAGAAATATCAATCACCTCAGATATGCAGATGACACCACCATTATGGCAGAAAGTGAAGAGGAACTCAGAAGCCTCTTGATGAAAGTGAAAGAGGAGAGTGAAAAACTTGGCTTAAAGCTCAACATTCAGAAAACGAAGATCATGGCATCTGGTCCCATCACTCCATGGGAAATAGTTGGAGGAACAGTGGAAACAGTGTCAGACTTTATTTTTTGGGGCTCCAAAATCACTGCAGATGGTGATTGCAGCCATGAAATTAAAAGACGCTTACTCCTTGGAAGAAAAGTTATGACCAACCTAGATAGCATATTCAAAAGCAGAGACATTACTTTGCCAACAAAGGTCCGTCTAGTCAAGGCTATGGATTTTCCTGTGGTCATGTATGGATGTGAGAGTTGGACTGTGAAGAAGGCTGAGCACCGAACAATTGATGCTTTTGAATTGTGGTGTTGGAGAAGACTCTTGAAGAGTCCCTTAGACTGCAAGGAGATCCAACCAGTCCATTCTGAAGGAGATCAGCCCTGGGATTTCTTTGGAAGGAATGATACTAAAGCTGAAACTCCAGTACTTTGGCCACCTCATGTGAAGAGTTGACTCATTGGAAAAGACTTTGATGCTGGGAGGGATTGGGGGCAGGAGGAGAAGAGGACGCAGAGGATGAGATGGCTGGATGGCATCACTGACTCGATGGACGTGAGTCTGAGTGAACTCTGGGAGCTGGTGATGGACAGGGAGGCCTGGCGTGCTGCGATTCATGGGGTCGCAAAGAGTTTGACACGACTGAGCGACTGAACTGAACTGAACTGAACTGACACTGATCTAGTCTCCTACAGGAGCTCCCAAAGCTTTGCTGCTGCAAGTCCACTGACCAAAGCAAGGGGGCGCTCTCTGGGATTTCGACAGAGAACCCTACTTGGCGGCACTGCGGGATTTGATCAAATGATTGACAGCAGGTGCCAGTGAGATGCGCTGAACAACCTACTGAAAGGAAAGGCTGGTAAACAGGAAGTGCTAGTGCGATTTTTGGAGGAGGGTATTTTAAACAAAGGGTTGAGTATAAATATAGAGATTAATCAAAGTCAGTAATTTTCGATGCAGCGCAGAGGCTGTCCATGCCCTGTTTAACAAGAAATGGCCCTTTTACTTATATTCACACAAAGAGACCTATCAGCACGCTATCCGAGGCATGTTCATCAGGGAATAACTGCCATTAAACTTCAGGGTTCCTAAGATTTTAAAACTTTCTGTCCACGGTCAGCTTTCCCATCCTTACCAATGTACACCTATTTAAGAATGTTTAAAAGGTACTATTGGTGATATGAGACACCAAGGGATTACACTAATATTTAAACACACTCCTCCCTTGTACTTGAATGGAAATCTTGAACAGGAACTTAGCAAACTGTCTCCAGTACCAATCAATTTTTAAAGACAGAGTATGCATTTTTATACCTGTGGGTTCTGATAACACCGGAGAAGTCAATGGCACCCCACTCCAGTAGTCTTGCCTGAAAAATCCCATGGAAGGAGGAGCCTGGTGGGCTGCAGTTCATGGGGTTGCTAGGAGTCAGACACGACTGAGCGACTTCACTTTCACTTTTCACTTTCATGCATTGGAGAAGGAGATGGCAACCCACTCCAGTGTTCTTGCCTAGAGAATCCCAGGGACGGCAGAGCCTGGTGGGCTGCCATCTATGGGGTCGCACAGAGTCAGACACGACTGAAGCGACTTAGCAGTAGGAGCAGGGATGAACAACGGGATGACTTGACAGTACTTACGTCTGTAATTCCTGGTGGCTCAGACAGTAAAGAATCCACCTGCAATGCGGGAGACCTGGGTTCAATTCCTGGGTCGAGAAGATCCCCAGGAGAACAGAATGGCAACCCACTCCAGTATTCTTGCCTGGAGAATTCCATGGACAGAAGAGCCTGGTGGACTATAGTCCATGGGTCACAAAATATTGGACACGACAGAACGAATAAACCAACACCCCCTTTATATATAAAGCAAGGAATCTAGGATCCAAGAAATGATTTGCCTACTGTTAGTTGTCGGCAAAGCTGGTTCAGGCCCTGATAGCAGTGCCCATTTATCCCCACATAAAACTCATGTCTTTTGCCTTAAGAAGAGACTATTTAGGAGAATGTGTTAAATTATCCATTTTAAATAATTGCTATTCAGATGACACTTTCCCCAAACCCTTGCCCTCCTGTATGTCCAGGATAGAATTCAAACTCATTCATGAATCTCATTTTGCCACATCCGGGTTCCCTCCTAAGAAATTTTATTTGCTTTGATGTCAACACCTTCCGCGTGTGTTTCAATGGAGGCCTAGGGGTCAGTTCAGTTCAGTTGCTCAGTCGTGTCCGACTCTTTATGACCCCGTGGACTGCAGCATGCCAGGCATCCCTGTCCATTCATCATTAACAACCGCAAAATAATAATTAAAAAAAAAAAACCAGAATGTATTCACAGCCTACTGAAGGGAAATCCGTGATGAAAACATTCATCTCCTGACTTAGAAATAGCTTCTGAAATAAGATGGAGAAAAATGAGTCAAGTGGCTTAAGGGAAGTTAAGCAGATATCCGCTAATATTTGTACAGCACTTTTCAATTTAGAAAGCACTAGTCACACACATTTTCTCATTTAATGTAAAACCCAACCCCCAGTGAATATCACCATAAAACTCCATCACAGCTCTGAGGAGGAAGGTTTGATTTAACAGAAATCTCTGGATTGACTGTTAGAACAGGCCACAGTACTGGAATGCTCACAATGGCTACTGACTCAAAAAGTAAATTTCCTCTTAGTGTTTACACATTGGCGCTCTGAGGTACACTCACAAAATATTTATATATGAAACACACACATACACACTACAGGCTTCACAAGTGGCTCAGTGGTCAAGAATCTGCCTGCAATGCAGGAGATATGGGTTTGATTCCTGGGTCACAAAGACCTCCTGGAGAAGGAAATGGCAACCCACTCCAGTATTCTTGCCGAGGAAATCCCATGGGCAGCAAAGCCTGGTGGGCCACAGTTCATGGGGTCACAAGAATCAGACACAGACGAGCAACTAAACAACAACATATATGTGTGCTTATGTGTGTATACATGTATATGTGTGTGTCCGTGTATACCTGTGTTTGGGTTTTTTTTTTTTCAGTAGTCATGTACAGACGTGTGACTTGGACCATAAAGAAAGCTGAGCACCGAAGAACTGAACTGTGGTGTTGGAGAAGACTCTTGAGAGTCCCTTGGACTGCAAGGAGATCCAACCAGTCCATCCTAAAGGAGATCAGTCCTGGGTGTTCATTGGAAGGACTGATGTTGAAGCTGAAACTCCAATACTTTGGCCACTTCATGCGAAGAGCTGACTCATTTGAAAAGGCCCTGATGTTGGGAAAGATTGAAGGCAGGAAGAGAAGGGGACGACAGAGGATGAGATGGTTGGATGGCATCACCAACTCAATGAACATGAATTTGAGTAAACTCCAGGAGTTGGTGATGGACAGGGAGGCCTGGCGTGCTGGAGTCCATGGGGTCGCAAAGAGTCGGACACGACTGAGTGACTGAACTGAACTGATTATATATATGACCCCATGGACTATATATGTGTGTGTATAAACTTAAGTATAAGTAACAAACAGGTCTACATTTATGTACACATATACTGTAAATCTTACTTAGGTATTGATGTCTACAAAATAGCTTTAACTAAATTTCCAGATATTTATAAGTTTATAAGCAATCATTTCAATGGATATTTAAGGAATTCATAAAAACTTTGGATGAAGATGGCTCAGCATATTATTTTCCTATATATCAAAGGTTTACATAACACCAGTCATCTGGACATAAAGCAAACTGTTCAGCCTTCTGTGTGTTGCCAAAAATCTAGATGTTTAGCATCATGCAGAGATGATTTATATAGAAGAACTGATACAAATATCTATTTAGCAAAAACAGTATCTGAATCATTCTTTCTGCTAAGCCATTTGATATTTTTTAAATGCTAATATTAGTGTCTTTAAGTAAAGGAGCTAATATTTCAGGTCTCAAGCATCTAATGCGCTACTGTGCTCATCACCCTGCATTTCATATCCAAACAAGACACACGCAAAAATGTGTGTGCTGAATTTCACAGAAAGTGGGTACACAGTAACACTCTGTCTTAAAAAGAAAAAGACGACAGCATTGAGCAGAGGCATACAGACTTATACGAAAAGATATGACTATTCAAATATGAAGGTTAAGGAGTATTTATAGTTGTTTATCTTTTCATTTCATTTTTTTTTTCTATTCTACAGTATACAGATGCAGTATGAGACAGTTTGGGAGTGGCTCACTAGCTTATATGCAGGTCTACTTGTTTATTAAAGGGGTCATAGTAGTAGTTCCCTACATCCCTAAAATGAGGATAATCAGTTTAAGCAGGGTCAGCAAACGTTGACCCCAGGGCAAATCATATGACAGTCAGCTTAGAATGTTTTTTACTTATTTTAATGGCTGAAAAAAATCAGAAGAACAGTACTTCATGACACATTAAATTATACAGACTTCAAATCTCAGTGTCCATAAATAAAATTCTATTGTTGCACAATCATTCATTTATTTCAATGGCTGCTTTCCCATTATAGGGGCAGAGTTGGGTAGTTACCAAATTAACCATATGTCCCCAAAGCAGAAATACATATTATTTACTATTTGGTCCCTTATGGAGAAAATTTGCTGATCCCTGGTTTAATCCAATAAATAATTACTGTTTTGAATATTCTCTTTATTATTCAAATGACCTTGCTGAAGTATACATGTAATTATGAACTATGAACTTACATAAAAAATCCGCAAGCCATTTCTTCCTAATCCTCTGAAGATTCTGTTTATAGTTTGCTTTTCTGTGAAATACTAACTCATAGGAAATAATCAATTAAAAAGTTAAAATCCAGTTCCTCTTAAACCAGTCTGCTGAGCTTCATAAATAATAAGTTCTCGCTCTCCCTCACTCACATGCCCTCCTCTGCAACACAGGGAGATATCTAAGATTTATTTGGAAAGCTCTGGGAGTTTTCTAAAGTTTACTTGGATGGCAAAACAAACCAAATGTGAGATTTTCTTTTTTCTAAGAACATGGTATTTGTACCCTAAGTAAACAGTGAGTTAGAGAATCAGACAGAAACAGGTACTTCTATTATACTTATATTTACCGCATATGATTTACATTATTCCTTATCTTGGCCTCTTGGTTTTCATTTTTGATCACTTAATTTGATGTTGATTCTTTTGTATATTTGTGTCAGTAGTGCATGCTAAGTTTTATAGCTGCCTAAATCCCTTATGGCATATGAAAGGAGAGAGGGAATGCCTTTTTTATAGGAGATCCAATAAGTCCAGTCTAAAGGAGATCAGTGCTGGGTGTTCTTTGGAAGGAATGATGCTAAAGCTGAAGCTCCAGTACTTTGGCCACCTCATGCGAAGAGTTGACTCATTGGAAAAGACTCTGATGCTGGGAGGGATTGGGGACAGGAGGAGAAGGGGAAGACAGAGGATGGATGAGATGGCTGGATGGCATCACTGACTCGATGGACGCAAGTCTGAGTGAACTCCTGGAGTTGGTGATGGACAGGGAGGCCTGGTGTGCTGCAATTCATGGGGTCGCAAAGAGTCAGACACGACTGAGCGACTGAACTGAACTGAACTGATCTTCAATAAGTTGATGGAGACAGAACAATATTTTTAAACCAATCTCTCTCAATAAGAAAGTGAATTAGCATGAGAAGCTTGTAGAGGGCGGTGGAAAGGCTAGCAGTTAGGAACTGAGAGCATTACTCCTATTTCTGCATTTTTATTACTTGACTTTGAGCAATCCATATCACTGCTCTTGTTCTCACTTTTTGCGTCTATCAAATGAGAGACTGAAATACCTGAGGTTGTTTGCAGCTCAAATAACATGCATTTAATAAACATTTGTTAATGAATCAGGATATTTTTTATTAGAAATACGTCTACTGTTTCTATGTAACTATTAAAAGTAAAGTTTATACTTTTGAAAATATTATATCAACATTATTATTATTGTTATTTCAAACTAATAGTCATAAATGTTCTTAAGGAAACAGACATAATGCTGTACAATAGTTTAGAGAATTCCAAATTCCAGACTTTGACACTTCTGGCTTCCTGCAAGACTTGTGTCAACCACCTACTGAATAACTTATTATACCAAAGTTCACAAATAAGATAAGTATATGTCACTTTACACAGCAAATTTATTCTTGAAGGTTTGTATAATTTAAATGATGTTTTAAATGCATAATGGGGGCTCAGATTTAAAGAAACCCTGAGCTCCATCCTTTCATAACAAAAGGATCTTTTGTGATGTGAATAATATATACTAACACAACTGTTTTATAAACTGCCTTCATACAGTAGAGCTGCCTGAAGGAATTTTATACTTTGTCTTTTCTATGAAATGGGGAAAATATAAATATTTAGAATGTGCTTAATTCATTATTAGATTATTTTAACCTCTGGGGAGAAGATACTCAAACTAAGTAATACCAGATGTAAAAGTTTAAACCGATCCTAAACTTGAAAAATATACATTATCCTGACCATGCTAAACATTTCATCCTCCACATGCTGCCAGTCTTCCTATTTTAACAGATAGTGGTTATTTAAAGTGCAGAATGCTGTTACTCAGAGGAAATACTCCTCTTTTAATATTCTAGGTCTTCCCACAAAAAGCTATTGTGACCAGCCATAATGGAGTTGGTCTACTACAAACTAACATCAAATGGGCTTCCATGATGGCTCAGCAGTCAAGAATCCACTTGTGATGCGGGAGACACAGGAAACGTGTCTGGTCCCTGGGTCAGGAAGGTCCCCCGGAGGAGGAAATGGCAACCCACTCTAGTATTCTCGCCTGGAAAATCCCATGGAGCGAGGAGCCTGGTGGGCTAGAGTCCATGAGTTTGCAGAGTCGGACACGACTGAGCAAATAAGCATGTACCACTACAAGGATAAAACAGTTAATGACAGTGATTCCATGCAGTGTTGCTTTCTGTTACAATTTGGGGCCCAGGAGCTGAATAACAAATCTCCTCTAGGTCATTAGCCCAGTAACAAAAACAGAATTCTCCTATCAATGCCAAGATTTACATGAGAGAAATCTAGGAGTTAGTATATAGGGATTATACCTATACTCTTCTTCTTGGACATAAAAGCACCTTCTTAAGTTTCTGGAAAATATTTCAATGAAACTTGATTCAGAATAAATTGGATATTCTTCACTAAAAGGATATACATCAATGGATGTAATGACTCAGTGAGCCATAGATACCTCAATATCAGAGCAAACATTGACAAAATGATGCATAATGTCTGTGGGTAATGGAATGACTCCAGAGACATCAAGAAGAATTATTAATGAAGAATTACAGCACAATTTGGAGAGGAATAAATGATTTCTAAAAATACAAGAAATAATAGGCTATAAGACACTCTTTAAGTAATGACTTGTTCTTTCCCATTAAGGTTAAATGAATCAAAACCAGATGCTACCCTTTAGTTTGATATAATTAAATGATAACATTTTTTTAAAAAATCAAAGTCTCCTTAGAGTCAAATTACCAAATAAAATCTCTATTAAAAAGCTAACTTGAGTACTTTTGCTTCCTGTGTGTATCATTAAAAGCTGGGATCAAAAGAATCATGCTCTCAGTCTGTAACATATTATTTCCATTACTATAGAAATATAGACAGTGCAAATGAAAGTAAATAGATCATCTTCCAGCACACAGGGCTCTCTTGACAGCCCAAAGGAAAAATAAGTGTTTACTGCTTTCTGCCTATATTTCTGTATTCACTAAAGAAACAAGTCCTGACTTCAGTGTGCATGCTCTTAATTCTTCCAGATGATTAACAAATGATAAACTGAAATAGATTTCAACTTCTGCTTGGGATTTGTTGTAGCATGAAACCCAAAAGGGTTTGTTTTTGTTTTTTGTTTTTTTTTTTTTTTTCCCAAAAGGTTTTTACTACGGATGTCCTTTTCAAACATCGTTAGTCCTCCTTCAGGTTTACATGAATCCAAACATCTTTAGACTAACTTTCAGGTCTCTTCCATAATGGCTACTTGGCTCTTTAAGCTTACCATTCTTCATTATTAAATCTTACTAATTTTTACAGAGATTCGCGGATTTAGGCAAACCTCTAAAAAGTATCCTGCTCAGCTCTCTCCTGACAATAGTTTCTTCCGTCATCCTTACCTAGTACAACTGGACTAGGCTTAGAAGCCTTCACTGTTAGCTAACTACATCACCTTTCATCTTCTGAACTCATTAGATCTATTGATGCCAAGCCTAAATTGTTTTTTATCTTCCATTCATTCATTCTAGGTCTGCCCTCAGATTCCATCCAAATAAATCTAGTTCCTTTTCCTCATGACCACTCTTCACATGTGTAAGTGTAAAAACTATGTCCCCTCTAGTCTCTTCCTTTTAAGAACTTATCTACATTTCATAAAGGAGATGCCTGAATTCCTTTACCATCTTCATAGTAATCCTGTGAGTCAGATTAAACTTGTCTATAAACTTCTCTCAGAGATCAACATGGGAAATGCACTCTGGCCAAAACAGAGAAGAGTAAGACCATGATATCTACCATCCCAAGTATGCCTCCCCTTTACTGATGAATCCGGATCACATTAGCTCTCTGTTACTGCTGACCAACAGCAAGCCTAAAAGCTCCTCAAACACCCCACCTTTTGTTTTTCCCACGTGGTCTTGACAACAGAAATCTTTTTGCATCCTGTCACTGGTCTTCAGTAAACTCAGTTAGAACTTTACATCCTTCATGCTCAAACTGAAATTTCACGTTATCAGATATCAGGAATCTGTTTCAGCTAGCCAATCAACATCAGTTGGATGCTGGAAAATAGCACCCCAAGTCATCACAGCTCCTCCAGTGTCATGCCATTTACAAATTTCATGAGCATTCATCCAGGCTGACTAAAACGTTGAATAGGTTAGATGGGGTATCTGTAGCAGGTCATTTTAGCTTGTCTCTCAACATGGACAAGGTCTCATTAATCCAAATCCTTAGGGCATTCCTTCAATTACTAACCCACTAGTCATCTTTCCTTCTAGCTCTTATGTGTCATAGTTCTTTTCACTAGAGGTCATCTCTACTTTGTGACCTGAGAATACCTATGCACGCTCAGTCGTGCCTGACTCTCTGCAACCCCATGGACATTAGCCTGCCAGATACCCTGTCCTTGGGATTCTCCAGGCAAGAATAGTGGAGTGGGTTGTCGTCTCCTACGCCAGGGGATCTTCTTGACCCAGGGATTGAACCCGCTTTCCCTGCATTGGCAAGCAGATTCTTTACCACTGAGCCTTCCTGGGAAGCCCCAACAATATCTAAGCGATCCTGTAAATAATATCTTACACTTAATAACATTTCTTGACCACTTAGCACAACAACCCTTGGAGCTAGCCTCCCTCATGACCCAGTTTTATAGGTAACAAAATGGAAATTAAAAGTAAAATAACTCCCTCAGATGAAGTAGCTGGTAATTGTGGATAGGAAATTGAATCTAGAGTCGTTTTCTCCAAGTCCTGTGGTCTTTGTTGCTCTGATAGATGGCACCATGTGACGTAAGCTGGCACCACATAACATACATTATGTCTGTTATATACTGTTATTCTATGCCTTTGCATATATATTGTTTTTCCCTGAAATGCCTTTCTCATCCAGTCCATAAGGAAAACTCCTATTCATCCTTAATGAGCACAAACACATCCTTTCTGTTACTCCTCCGTCACCCTCCTCCAGAACCGCTCTGAGCATCTGTAATCGCCCTCCGTACACTGTCATTATTGTTGAGCATTTCTGGCTTCCGTCCCAGAGCGCACACTCACTGGGTGAAGGCGGGGCTTCTCACTCATTTATCTTTGTGTTCTCAGAAATGAACACAGCATCTGTCTCTTAGAGGTGCATGTGCTAAATGTGCATTGAACAGTGAGTCGTGTGTGCCAGTGGGTCACTGATCTAGGGACCAGTGGCTTTGTGTCACCTGGTCAGGCAACTTGAATTCATTCAGGGCAGCTTCGAATCTTACACTGCAGTCTCTGCTCCTTTACATATGTTCCTCTCACCACAGTCAAGTCCAAGACATTTCGGTCCTGGCAGAAGAGCCAGAAGCAGGCCAGGAGTGCTCTCCACCGCCCTTCAGGATGAAGCCATCGGCTGCCTGCAGCAGCTGGAACTCTCTGCTAACCAGAAGTGACCTGAGAACTTTTCCAAACACTCCAACTCAAATTTGGGTCATTTACCTCTACACTATCCGATTATTTTCACCCTTTTGGAATGAACTAAGTATGCCAATCTTAATGCTGATTTTAAAAAAGACATCTCTTCTTGAAAGATAAACCTAATAAGGCTTTAACCTTTAACTTATAGAACTGCATGTAATCTTTTTCTACTTAAACTCTTCAATGCAAATACACAGTATAGTTTTTTAAAAAACTGGTGTATAAACTATATTTCTTATACACATTATATAACAAATATAAAGGGTGAGAAGTATACTTCTGGTTTTCCCTTCTAGCTTATTTTCTACTAATTTACATACAGCCTACAATGACACTTGTAGATGGAAGAGTTACAATGTTTCTCCGGCTATTTTAAAATGTTGCTCTGAATATTTCAGGTCAAAGAATTACCTTAATTGCTGAAATAAATGAGGATTTAGGGGGGGCTTTACAGTAGTTAACTGCTCTAACTATTCATTGCATTAGTAATATTTAGAAAAATTC
The DNA here is from genome assembly GCF_016772045.2 of Ovis aries. Lineage (NCBI taxonomy): Eukaryota > Metazoa > Chordata > Mammalia > Artiodactyla > Bovidae > Ovis > Ovis aries. The sequence goes on along the minus strand of NC_056076.1, from coordinate 52,307,157 downwards.
CAGGCAATGGGGTAAATGCCTACACAGCAGTAGGAGTTTAGTCGCTCAGTGCTTAACTCTCTGCCGCCGCATGGACTGAACCCAGTGGGCTCCTCTGTCCATGGGATTTCCCAGACAAGAATATTGGAATGGGTTTCCATTTCTTTCTCCAGGGGATCTTCCCAACTCAGGGACTGAACCCCTGACTCCTGAATCGCAGTCAGTCTCCTGCATGTAGGCAGACTCTTCACCTACTGACCCACCAGGGAAGCCTAGATAGTTGTACGAAGTCTTGCTAGATGCTTTTTGCTTCTCTGAGGGTTTTAAAAATGAACTGTGACCTGTGGTTTGACAAGTAAACATTTCTATTTGTTTTCGTTAATAAATAGCTTAACTACGGATTTAGAAAATCTTTGTATTCTCATTCCCATGTTTTTCTCACCCTAAGATTATCCTGCAGCATTCCCCATCTCTCTAACCTTCCCATCCACTCGCAGCGCTGACTCTGGAAACCTGCATCTGAATGATGGTTCTGAATGATAGTAGTAGTTGTATAAGAAGTTTCTGATTATATCCATTCCTTTTCCTGATGGACACAAAGGTCCTTCAAGTGGCCTTAAATGATTCTTTGGCTACTTGGCTTTGCCCTTCTAATTTCTGTGAGTCTCCATTCTCCTAACACTGAAAGCACAGTCTACCCAACTTTGACCTTCAGCACATACACTTACCTAGTTTTAGGAATCTATCTATCCATCCACCACAGTCTATAATCTCTATATCCCTATATACTCTACAACTCAATATGCTGGTTTCTAACTTGATGTTCTTTGTTGAAGTAACTTATTTCTCTGCACACCTGGGCCTTGGTATCTGAATCACTCTCATCTTCTGTTTCCCTGACATAAATCAATACCCCACACATCAAAACCAAAATTCCCAAGGCTCCAAGGTACATAGCTTAGTACAGTAAGATGGAGATAAAGACTGTATGGGAAAGCTTAAGCATTTGGAATAGAATACACTGCCTACTAGGATAGCTGAGCACCAGGCTAGGTCAGCAAAGCAGCCTGTTGAATCTCGTTCAGTAGCTCTTCTGTTAAAATATTAACATGTGTTACATAGCGCATGTGTGTAGTGGAGAGATGAGAGTTGGTGATGTGACGGGAGATTCTATGATCTTTCAAAAAGTCTTCTAGTGTATTGTTTTATGAATGTGAATAGCTCATTCATTAATGAAAGTGAGCCTATAAACATTAGTAGTTCTACTAATGTAGTTAGAACATCTTAAAAATGTACTTAGACCATCTTCCTCCCTCTTGAACTAGATCATTGCCTTGGAAAAGGAAGGACTTATCATCTGTTCAAGCCTGCATTTTTGATAGTACAAATTTATGAGCCAAAGTTTAGGCATTTCCTCAAAGATAATCATATCAATAGTATAATAGATGGTAGAACTTCGATAAGATTTTCCTTGTTCTTCCTTTTCTGTATCCTCTCCTATCCATTTCATTGACCCAGCTGAAGTACATCGCAACTACTAATATTTCAGAAGTATGATGCCATTTCCCACTTTTATTTTTCTGTTTCAGAAAAAAAATCTCCTACATAGATCATCCCCAACAGAGCTGACATTTCAATTAAGAGAACATGTCTGCTAAGTCCCCACGATGGCTATTCTGTCGTGACCTCCATCACTGCTGTGTAGTTCTGGTACTTTTTCCACGGACCACCTTCTCTCTCTGTTCAACCATTTCATAACACTCTTTTCTTTGACCTTCTTTCATACTATACACAGCAGGATTATTTCTGAATTGGAAAGGAGAAAAATTTTAGTCACAAAAACACAGACGTCTTTGCCCTTAACTTCTACATATGTGTCTCCTATTCTAGATTATTTTTATCATCCACTTTGAAAAAACAACCTTTTTATTTTAAAATAGCTTTAGATTTACATAATAATAATAAAGTAAGCACAGAGTATCCCTCATGTAACTTGCAACTAGTTACCCCACTCTTAACATCTTATATTAGTGTGTATATTTATCACAGCATATGAACTGCTATTGATACCTTCTTATTAAATAAAGTCCATTTTATTTAATATCCCTTTCTCTATTCCAGGACCTATTCAGGATACCACATTACATTTAATCCATGACTGTCTAGGCTCCCTGTGGCTGAGACAGTTTCTCAGAGTTTTGTTGTTTTATTTTTTGATGAACTAGGCAGTATTCAGGAACACTAGTCAGGTATTTTGGAGAATTATCCTTAATCGGGGTTTGTTTGATATTGTTCTCATGATTAGACTGGAAGCATCAGTTTGGGGGAGGAAGACACGTAAGTGCTCCTCTCGTCACTTCATATAAAGGGTACATGCTGTTAACAGGACTTACCATTGATGATGCTTACCTTCGTCATCTGACTTCAGCCTATATGTTCTCTCCTCTGCTATAAAGTTACTCTTTCCCTCCCATTTCCATACTTCACTCTTTGGAAATAAACTGCTACGCACAGCCCACATTTAAGGAGGGCCAAGTTATGTTTCACTTGTTGAAGGAGGAACACATAACCTACAGAAATTATTGAATATTTTTCATTAAGGGATGTTCGTTCCTTCTCCCTCATTTGTTTACTTAATTATTGATTTATATCAGTTCGGTTCATTCACCTCTAAAGTGCACATTAGGATTACTCAGGCAATTTCATTTGTACTATTAATAAGCTCAAGAGGAGCCTTTTTGTTTTCCCCAGGCTCATACTTTAATCTCTTTTGCAGATGGTCAGTAAGAAGTGACGCTCATAGCAACTGCTCCGGGGCTCTGAGGACTCTCAATGATCAGGTCCCAGAGCAACACCATTTACAATGGGAGATTACAGAGTATAGAAGCCTGGACTAGCTTGCCTAGGTTCAAATTCCAGTCCTGTTTTTTTGTGCTTTAATGACCTTGGGTAGGTTATGTAAACTCCTTGCATCTGAGTTTTACTGTGAAATGGGTATTTTAAAAGTACACAACAGGTGTGGTTGTTATGAAGATTAAATGAGACAATCAAAGTCAAGAAATAAGCATGGCGCCTGGATAGATAGTATACAAATATCAGTCCTGAAAACCATAGTTTATATTTTACATAAGATAATGGCATGTATGATAAGAAATGCAACTCTTAGTTAATAAGAACTTTTGGTAAAATGGGAGTTGTTATTACCCAAAGGTGAAATCAGCTTTAAAAGGAAAACGTCCTACTATGTCATTATTTAGCTTACTATTTTAACATTGTCAGAGAAGACAACGGCACCCCACTCCAGTACTCTTGCCTGGAAAATCCCATGGATGGAGGAGCCTGGTAGGCTGCAGTCCATGGAGTCACTAAGAGTCGGACACGATTGAGTGACTTCACTTCACTTTCACTCACTTTAACATTGTACGACTCTCCTTACTAGGAGTAGAAAGGATGAGGCAAGAAGCATGAGCAGGACACTGAACACGGATTCCCTGTGTGGAAGACACAGTATGAGAACTCCCTTTGTTGGGTCTTTAGAAAACAGGTACAGAGACAAGGAGGCAGGAGAAGGAAAGTTGCTGTGAGCAAACCAGCACCGCGCTAGAGATAAGTGCTCAAACAGGAAGGCAAAGGCCACGCAAGACGGAAACTGCTGCTTCTGACAGATGAGCCAGCGAAGACAGAGAGAAAAGATTATGTAAATGGAATGCAACAAAACCAGAATGGCCTCTGTCTCCAGCGTGCAGAGGGTGACCACTTGTTATGTCAGAAAGGAGATGCTAAATGCTAGAGCTGACAGAACACGACTTGGCATGGATTCATTTTCATCTGCACAGTCTCCACAAAATCCATCAGGAGCATCAAAGACCAAGTCAGTTTCCACTTCAGATAACTCACGTTTGTAAGGGCCACAGAGAAGTACCTCCAGAGTCAAAATTGTTGTGTTTAATAGCTTTGCTTTGTTTAACCACATTTCAGCACCCAACAGCGATTTTCTCTTAAACATAAAGGAAATATGGCTACAAAGAATGTTTGGCAGGGGCAGCCAGATCCAAATCAATGAGGAATGTATCTCAAAATTTTCTAGAGGTGCCATGCTTAAACTTACTTTTTTCAGTATCCCATAGAAGTAACCATATAGAACAAGAGATGTGACTGGATACATGCTAATCGAATCATTCGCATCTTATCCACAGATATGCAATTTCTATATAACTTAAGTTCCAGTGGTAAAGAACACTCCTGCCAGTGTTGGAGACATTAGAGGTGTGGGTTTGATCCCTGGGTTGGGAAGACCCCCTGGAGGAGGGCTGCAACCCACTCCAGTATTCTTGCTGGCAGAACCCCATGGACAGAGGAGCCTGGCAACTACAGTCCATAGGGCTGCAGAGAGTTGGGCTTGACTGAAGTGTGTGAGCATGTGTGCATGTTCACATCTGAGTGTGAAAGTCTTTGCTGAAGTGCTGTGCAAGGCCCTACCCCAGGATCTTCGAGGCTGAGGATTCTGAGAGGTTTCACTGGTGACTGCGCTCAGCGTTCACTGCATCCCACTGACCCAGTCTTGGAACTCCAAACCACTTCACACAGTTCATCTGCTCTCTCTTTGCAGCAGTTACTTCTGTGAAACAACAACTAGATTAGCAATTTCCTACTCTCAGTGCACATATTACCCTCTAGGACTGATATGGGCACTTGCTTCCCAGTTGACATGCCAATATTCACTAATAAGGATGACCAACCACCCTGGTTTGCCCAGTAGTGTCCTTGTTTTAGCGCTGAAAGTCCTGTATTGTGGAAAACTCCTCAGTTTTCAGCAAAGCAAGGTAGCTGACTACCTCACACTAATACAGCGGATGGAAGCACACACTATTTACATTAAATCCCTGGGTCAAGCTGTCTCACAAATGTTATCTGGAGTCTTGGGCTATGATAAGCACAGGTATAAAAGTGTCATCTGCATAATCTTTTGAAAAGAAATCCTATGTTAAAAAAGGCAACATTTGGGTTCTTTGAGAAGATAAATAAAATTGACAAATCTTTAGCCAGACTCATTCAGAAAAAAACAGAGAAGAATCAAATTAACAAAATCAGAAATGAAAAAGGAGAGGTTAGAATAGACAGTGCAGAAATACAAAAGATTATAAGAGACTATTATGAGCAACTATATGGCAATAAAATGGACAACCTGGGAGAAATGGACAGATTTTTAGAAAAGTTCAATCTTCCAAGACTGAACCGGGAGAAACAGAAATTATGAACAACCCAATCACAAGCACGGAAATCAAATCTGTGATAAAAAAATCTCCCAAAAAACAAAAGCCCATGGCCAGATGGATTCATAGATGGTGAATTCTATCAAACATTTAGAGAAGAGCTAATGCCAATCCTTTTAAAACTCTTTCAAAAAATTGCAGAGGAAGGAACACTTCCAAACTCATTCTACAAGGCCACCATCATCCTGAAAACAAAATCAGGCAAAGACAAACACAAAAAACGAAAATCGCAAGCCAGTATCACTGATAAAAATGGACGCAAAAATCCTCAGCAAAATTCTAACAAACAGAATTCAACAACACATTTAAAAGCTTATACACCATGATCAAGTCAGGTTTATATCAGAGAAGCAAGAATTCTTCAATATATGCAAATCAATCATTGTGATACACCATATTAACAAATTGAAAGATAAAAACCATATGATCATCTCAATAGATGTAGAAAAAGCTTTTGACAAAATTCAGCAGCCATTTATGGTAAAAAGAAAAAAAAAATATGGGCACAGAAGAAACTTACCTCAACATAGTAAAGGCCATACATGACAAGCCCACAGCAAACATTATTCTCAATGGTGAAAGCTGAAAGCATTCCCTCTAAGATCAGGAACAAGACAAGGGTGTCCACTGACACCACTATTACGCAGTGTAGTTTTGGAAGTCCTAGCTACGGCGATCAGAGAAGAAAAAGAAATAAAAGGAATCCGGTCAGAAAATAAGTAAAACTCTCACTGTTTGCAGATGTCATGACACTACACATAGAAACCTCTAAAGATAATATCAGAAAATTACTGGAGCTAATCATTGAATTTAGCAAAATTGCAGAATAGAAAATCAATACACAAAAATCACTTGGATTCCTATATACTAACAATGAAAAATCAGAGAAATTAAGGAGTCAATCTCATTCACCATTTCAACAGAAAGAATAAAATATCTAGGAGTAAACCTACCTAAGAACCTACAAAAGAACTATAGATGGAAAATTATAAGACACTAACGAAAAAATCAAAGGTGACATAAACAGATGGAATGATACCCCATGCTCCTAGGTAGGAAGAATTAATACTGTGAAAATGACCACACTACCAGATGCAATCTACAGATTCAATGAGATCTCTATCCAATTACGAATGGCATTTTCCACAGAACTAGAATAAAAATTTCAAAGTACATATGGAAACACGAAAGACCCCAAATAGCCAAAACAGTCTCAAAAAAGAAGAATGGAGCTGGAGGAATCAACCTTCCTGACTTCAGTCTGTAATATGAAGCTATGGTCATCAAGACAGTATGGTACTGGCACAAAAACAGAAATATAGACCAATGGAACAAGATAGAGAACCCAGAGATAAACCCATGCACCTATGGGTAGCTTATTTTTGACAAAGTAGGCAAGAATATACAATGTAGCAAAGACAGCCTCTTCAATAAGTGGTGCTGGAAAACTGGACAGCTACATGTAAAAGAATGAAATTAGAATACTTCCTAACACCCTACACAAACATAAACTCAAAATGGATTAAAGACCTAAATGTAAGACCAGACACTATAAAACTCTTGAGGAAAACATAGGCAGAAGACTCAATGACGTAAATCAAAGCAAGATCCTCTATGACCCACATCCTAGAGTAATGGACGAAAATAATCAAGTCGGACGTAATTAAACTTAAAAGCTTTATCACAGCAAAATAAACAAGAAACAAGGTGAAAAGACAACCCTCAGAATGGGAGAATATAACAGCAAATGAAACAACTGACAAAGGATTAATCTCCAAAATTTACAAGCAGCTCATACAACTCAATACCAGAAAAATATTTCTCCAAAGAAGACATACAGATGGCTAACAAACACATGAAAACATGCTCAACATCACTCATTATTAGAGAAATGCAAATCAAAACCACAATGAGATATCACCTCACACTGGCCAGAATTGGCCATCTTCAAAAAGTCAAGAAACAATACATGCTGGAGAGGGTGTGGAGAAAAGGGAACCCTCCTGCACTGTTGGTGGGGATGTAAATTGATACAGCCACTGTGGAAGATGGAATGGAGCTTCCTTAAAAATGAATAGGAGTAAAACCACTATATGACCCAGTAATCCCACTACTAGGCATATACCCTGAGGAAACTCAAATCAAAACTTTTGAGGAAATCAAATCAATTTTGAAAAAAATCAAAATTGAAAAAGAGACATGTACCCCAATGTTCACTGCAGCACTATTTACAATAGCTAGAACATGGAAGCAACCTAGATGTCCACTGAGAGATGAACGGGTAAAGAAGCAGTGGTACATGTATACAATGGATATTACTCAGCTGTAAAAGGAACACATTTGAGTCAGTTCTAATAAGGCGGATGAACCTAGAGCCTATTATACAAAGAGAAGTAAGTCAGAAAGAAAAAGATAAATATCGTATACAAAGCATACATATGTTCTTGCCTGGAGAATCCCAGGGATGGGGGAGCCTGGTGGGCTTCCGTCTATGGGGTCACACAGAGTCGGACACGACTGAAGTGACTTAGCAGCAGCAGCAGCAGCAGCAGCAGAAAGATGGTACCAAAGAATTAATTTTCAGGGCAGCAATGGACAAACAGACAGAGAACAGACTTATGGACACTGGGGTAGTGAGGAAAGAGAGGGTGAGATGTATGGAGAGAGGAATATGGAAACTTACATTACCACATGTAACATAGATAGCCAATGGGAATTGCTGTATGATTCAGGGCACTCAAATGGGGGGTCAGTGTCAACCTAGAGGGGTGGGATAGGGAGGAAGATGAGAGGGAGGTGCAAGAGGGAGAGGACTTATGTATACCTATGGCTGATTCATGTGGATTTGCCAGAAAACAACAATTCTATAAAGCAATTATCCTTCAATTAAAAATATAGATGAATTTAAATAAATAAGTCTATGATCTATTTGAAAAAAAAAAAAGGCAACAAGTTGGGAATTTGGTAAAAAACTTTAAAAAAGAAAGTCTGCGTTAACAAGTAAGAGGTCATACCAGAATAGCTAGTAGAAGGCTCTTGATATTCTGATCCCATCTTCTCTCTAGCCTACTTCTGTTCCTTCTCTCTATAATGAAGTCCAGGAATTAGCAAACTACAGCCTACCATCAGGCCATATCTGCTGCTGCTGCTGCTGCTGCTAAGTCGCTTCAGTCGTGTCCGACTCTGTGTGACCCCATAGACAGCAGCCCACCAGGCTCCTCCATCCATGAGATTTTCCAGGCAAGAGTACTGGACTGGGTTGCCATTGCCTTCTCCAATGCATGAAAGTAAAAAGTGAAAGTGAAGTCACTCAGTTGTGTCCGACTCTCACGACCCCATGGACTGCAACCCACCAGGCTCCTCCGTCCATGGGATTTTCCAGGCAAGAGTACTGGAGTGGGGTGCCATTGCCTTCTCCTAACTATTGTCCTTGCAAACCTAATTTATGTTTCCCCCACAGATGCCCTCAATACCTCTGCTTTCTTATCCTTATCATATCATTCCTTCATCTTAAAATGACCTCTTTATTTCTGCAAAACTAAATCCCACAATGCCCAATGGATCTTATAAACTTTCCCTAGGAAGTCTTAGAAGGCTTCCAACTATGAGTAAGTATCCCTTCTTCCAAAAGTCTAAACAAGTTATCTTATGCTTTATACAGTTGTCTATATAACTGGCTTTGTTTGCCTTAACTGTCAACATCCTGAGGGCAGAATTTATCTTTGTATTTGTATCTCCCAAAGTGCCTAATATTTCTTTATTAAATAAGATCTGTTGTGAGCAATCTGGTAGAAAGAATTTTTCTTTGGCTTTCTTTCTTTAAGCCCCATGAAGTTGCTATGTGCTTTATAGGTTCAAAGAGTGTCAGAACTAGTCAAGCAACAGTCTGAGTGTCAACTGAAAAGCATTATCATAAATAATAATGATATGATAGAGCTCTGGGCAAGATCTCGAGATACCTAGATCCTGATCTCTGTTTTACAGCTGATTGCTGTTTTTGCTATTTTGATTTATTGATTATTTGTCTTTGTTTGTTAAGAAGAAGTCACTTATATTTTCTGGGTCTCAATTTCTACATTTGCAAAAGTGCATTTTGAAAGGCCTTCCAACTCCAACCCAAGCTTGAGAAGGTAGGAAATATTTCTTTGTGTTTTCTTAGAAATCCTTCATAGGATTAAACATAGTATTCCACATACAGACATGCTAAATAAGCAGTGCTCATGTAACACAAATGACAGGCACATGGTGATGTTTATTTCTTTATCCCCAACAACCTTGGACATAATATAAAATTGGGAAGGTTTTGGTATGAGTGGTCACTGAAGTTAGAGTATTTAATGAGTAGAAATGCTTCAGTAAAAATTTACTATATTCTATCCTGAATTCAACTATATTCAATTCATTTGTAAGAGGGTACATGACAGTTAACTAATAAGATACAACACTGGAAAATATATGACCCTTGGTCTCAAGATGTTAATAACATTTCTATGAAGCTATACATAGAGGGGAAATCAGAAAGTTTCTCTTCTCCAAGGATGATCCTTATATTAACAATCTGTGGTAACTTCCCAAATTATGTAGGTACAAGGAACTATTTTCTTCAATGTTTACTGTTCAATGGACCGATCTTCCTAATGATGATACTAATACTAAAACTTTTATGTTGTTTGTTCCATAAGAAAAGTACCAGGAGGTCACCAAGGAGGAAACTGAAGTAGTTTGAAGCTGTCAGCATCATTTTAAAAAAGAAGTCACGTTAAAGTAGAACTGACTTCCCTATAGCTTAGATGATATAGAATCTGCCTGCCATGCAGGAAACTTGGGTTCAATCCCCGGGTCAGGAAGATCCCCCGGAGAAGGACATGGTAACCCACTGCAGTGTTCTTGCCTGGAGAATCCCATGGACAGAGGAGTCTGGCAGGCTGTAATCCTTGGGGTAGCAAAGAGTCGGACACGACTAAGCTATTAACACTCACACACACCATACAACCCAGCAATTCCACTTTTTAATTACATCTACTTTAGACAAATTCTGCAGGAAACAAAACCGCTAATTTGAAAACATATCTACATCCCCACATTCACTGTAGCATTATTTACCACAGCAAAGACATGGAACAACCTAAGTGCCCACAGTCGGATAAATGGATAAAGATGACGTGATAAAATGAAATATTATTCAGCAATATAAAAGGTACTCCTGCCACTCGCAACAACACTGACTAACCTTGAGAGCAATTTGCTAAGTGAAATAACCTGGAGAGAGAAAGACCAAATACTGTATGACCTCGCTTGCACATGGAATCTAAAACAGAAATACACAAAAACTGAGTTGATAGCTACAGAGAACGAACTGGTATTTGCCATAGGGAGGCAGTAAAGGGTGGACGACATGGGTGAAGATGGTCAAAAGTTACTTACGTCCTAGGACATAAGGTACATTACTGTGATTACAGTTGCTGCTGCAAAGTCACTTCAGTCGTGTCCAACTCTGTGCCACCCCATGGACGGCAGCCCACCAGGCACCGCCATCCCTGGGATTCGCCAGGCAAGAACACTGGAGTGGGATGCCATTTCCTTCTCCAATGCATGAAAGTGAAAAGTGAAAGTGAAGTCACTCAGTCATGTTCGACTCTTCACGACCCCATGGACCGCAGCCTACTAAACTCCTCTGTCCATGGGATTTTCCAGGCAAGAGTACTGGAGTGGGGTGCCATTGCCTTCTCCATGATTACAGTTAGTAATACTGTATTATATAGTTAAAAGTTGCTAAGAGAATAGACCTTAAAATTTCTCATCACAAGAAAAAAAGTCTGTAACTGTGTGTGGTGATAGATGCCAACTGGACTTCGTGTGGTGATCATTTTCCAATATTCACAAGCAATGAATCACTATGTTGAATACCTGAAGCCAGTATAATGCTATATGCCAATTCTATCTCAAAAAAAGCCGCACTACCTTTGGTTCATGGACATGGAAGTGACCAAGCACATGGATCCATTAGCCAAGCTCTGAGTAGGGCTACAAGAAAATATCAAGGCAGAAGAAGTCTGAGCCCTTTAGTACTTCCTCTTGCTTCTATGACTCTGGATACTTCCTTTAACTTTCACAGGCAATCTCCAGAAATGCCTTCGGGTCTCTAATTCCCCACAATCCCCAGGGAGAGGCTTCAGAGTCTGATTCAATATCTCACAGACCAAGATAAACTAAATCCCCCAAAGCAACTCCTCCTCAAGGAATAAAAATGACTACAGGAAAGAGGTCCTTGCTTCTACAGTCAAACTGAGCATCTCCTCGCCCTTGCAAATCGGATGTACTGTCGGTTTCTGAAAATGTTTTTTCCCCCTTTTCTTCTTCATTTATCACACATCTCTGAGCCGCTAGGTTTTATAGAACAGTTCTTAATAGTTCTGTCTCCAACCAAAGCTGCAGGAGGAATTGAAACGATATAACACAGCATAGTATCACTTTCAATGACCCAATCCTCATTAAGTTTAATGGGTGATTATAATGGTTATAACTCAGGCAGAAAAGAAACCAGTTACCTGTTGTCAAGATCTTAAGTTTTCTAGAAAAAGTTCAGCCAATCGAAGGGCAAAAGTTTTTTCAAAGGGTAAAACTTAGAGTTTCTCTGCTATTCAGTAGGTCCTTGCTCTTATCTATTTAATATGCAGTAGTGTGTATGTGTTAGCCCCTAACCTGTAATTTACCCCCACCCCCCAATTTTTCCCCTTTGGTAACCATAAACCTGGGCTTCCCAGGTGGCTCAGATGGTTAAGAATCTATCTGCAGTGCAGGACAGCCAGGTTCAATCCCTGGGTTGGGAAGATCCCCTGGAGAAGGGAATGGCAACCCACTTCAGTATTCTTGCCTGGAGAATTCTATGGACAGAGGAGCCTGGTGGGGCTACAGCTCATAGGGTTGCAAACAGTCGGACATGACTGAGCAACTACCACTCACTTACCCAACCATAAATTAGTTTTCTAATTCTGTGAGTTTGTTTCTATTTTGTAAGTTCATTTGTACCCTTCTTTTTTAGATTCCACATATAAATGACATTCTGTAATAACCTAAATGAGAAAAGAATTTGCAAAGATGTATAACTGAAAAACTTTGCTGTATACCTGAAAAGAACACAACATTGCAAATCAACTATATTCCAATATATAACAACAATTTTAAAAAAAGGTCAAGAAATTTGAGTGAAAATATGTATGTAGCATGCATGTGTATGTATATATAGATACACACATATACAAACACACGCGCACAGACACACATATATACATGTACACACGCTATTGTATACATGTATATTCAGGACGAGATAGATGATCTGCGGACTTACTACTCAGGGAACTAAAACCTTACAAGTCTCTTTCTGTTCACTGTTCTCAAACCTTGACATGTGGAGAGAAGCACAGGAAAGCATGGCCTGGGGGAGTGAACTGGAGACCCAGGATGCTGTCAGTTGTTCTTGATATAACATGTGACCTCTGTGATCATGACCATTTATCACAACAGGAAGCAGGTGGCAGGGGAGGAGTGTCTTGTGGCACCACAATAAAAACACTGGGAGGAAATGCTAAAGGGGATGACATTATTAAAAAAAAAAACAAAAACAAAAACAAAACCAGACCAAATGTTCCCTGGCCAGCGTCAAAACATTCAGTGGTTTGATTTAGTCATCACCAGGTGATCCTCCCGCAACACACCAAGGTGAGAATGTTGGGGCGAGCCAGTGAAGCAGCAGAAAATCCCCCAACGGTTCAGGGAGAAAATGATGACTTGGCAAAACACACAAAGAACACAGGTAACTTTCAGTTCACATCCATGAAGCCTATTTTAGGTGGAGGAGAAACAAGCAGGTGCCTGTGCTATTTTCTGGCCCCTCTTGCCCCTGAAACAAGAAGACCTTCATGAGAAATATGGACGACTACCACTGTGGCCAGGTTTGTCAGCCGCAGGTCCACAGCCTCAAAGGTGCCCATGCTTTCAAACGCAGTGTATGAACCACAGCCACACCCTGAATCCTTGATGATGTTTCCTTGATAAGAGGCTCATGGTGTTTGTCAAATTGTGAGTGGGACCTGTGACATAAGAGTATACAAATCACTGCTGAAGACTGCAGTCTGCAGTCCCGGTAGAAACTGGCTCCCAGGCAGCCCACGGGCAGCCCTTCATTGCCAAGAAGTGCCTCAGGAGAGCTCCCAGCCCAAGGGGCAAGGGTGGGCTGACCTCCAGCTCTGTATTCTACTCAAGATGCTGCCCTGGAGTAGGATATGGGTGATTTGCTCCTTTTCTGTGTTTTATTAGTGCAGCGTGCTCAGTCACTTCACTCATGCCTGATTCTTTGTGATGCGATGGACTGTAGCCCGCCAGGCTCCTCTATTCATGGGATTCCCCAAGCAAGTATACTGGAGTGGGTTGCCATTTCCTCCTCCAGGGGATCTTCCTGATGCAGGGATCAAACCCAGGTCTCCTGCATCTCCTGCATTGGCAGGCAGATTCTTTACCCATTGAGCCACCTGGGAAGCCCCAGAGGGGGCTCCATTGTATAATTCATGTAAAGGTGATCTGTGATCCACCTCTTTTCCTCTCTCCTCCACAGGCCCCAGGACTAAGCAACTACCCCATCAGCCTACATCTGTGCCATGATCTCAAAGGTGCCTTTGCTTGGGAAATGGTATCCATTCTGCCTTCATGCCATTCAAATAAAAATACTTCTTTGAAAGAATAGTAATACATCCCATGGAATCTGTTTCTAAGATTTTCTTTAGCATGGCTATTAGAAATCTTAAAACATCCACCACTCTGCTCACATTGGCTTTTCTACTGGACAGCCCTGAACTGAAATGGACATTCTGTCCATCCTCTACGTGACATGAAACTTAGATCTGGCCAATAAACTATCACTTCTCATATGGAAGAGAAATCTGTCTCTCTTTATCTTCTAAAACTCTAGGTTAAATTTCTGGAAGTAGAGGGCAGGTTAAGCCCACCTCTCTCAGGTAAAACATCAGGTGTTTCTGATTTCTCTTTATTATTTTCCCAACATAAACATTCATGGCAAGCTCACACCCCCCCCACCCCCCCCCATTAAATCTACGATTCTTCTTCTGGATATTCTTCAATTCTCTTCGGTCTTTTAGACTAAGGTTTCAAAACATAACCTCTTCCCCCCCTCAGTCTATTGGAATGTTTGATAATATTTTAAAACAGAAATGTCACAGCATTGTGTTATTTTCCATCTTTACAGTTAGATACTTTTGGTTCTGTGGTTTAATTTAAATTACTTCTGCTGACATTTAATTCAACTGTTTAAATTATTCAAACTTTAAAATACATATGGATCATGTACTGTAAACATGCCCTTGTTAAACATTTAAACTTATTTATTCTTTCAAAACTTTTGAGTGAATGCTACTGAATTAAACATTTTTAAGATTTTTGTTTTTATTTCAAATTCAGAGGTAGCATCTAAAATAAGAACTGGATTATTCCACAGTAAAAACTACCCATCTTGTAACATTTTTACTTCCAGGAGCTATTTGTCTGTAGCAGTATAGGTCCTGCTGCTGCTGCTGCTGCTGCTGCTAAGTCGCTTCAGTCGTATCCAACTCTGTGCGATTCCAGAGATGGCAGCCCACCAGGCTCCTCCATCCCTGGGGTTCTCCAGGCAAGAACATTGGAGTGGGTTGCCATTTCCTTCTCCAAATATAGGTCCTAGTATATCCTTATTTGAAGGGTAAGGATAAGATTATAACAAATAAAAAGATAACCCATGTTATCTGGGTTAGCCTCCTCAAGTCACCGAGTCACCATACTCTCACCCATAAAGAAGAGAGTGTGATCTTTTCTAATTGGCTCCCTAAGTGACAATGTAGACCAAATGAGATAAAGCCTTTGGAAACATGTTTAGGACAATGAAACACGATTCAAGAGTGGGTTGGTGCTACCAGATTTCTACTGCCTAGTTACTTTCTAGGGGAAAATACTATCAGCTCCAAATTTCTCCCTATTTTCTAAGACTACTCAATGATTTTCACCATGGACTTGCTCCTTGACAAATACTTTTCCTGGCAAGGTGGACTTCACCTCCCCACCCAGTCAGCAGCTTACAAAACACAAGCAAGAAAAGGAAAGATTTTTCAGGGACCACAAAAACTCAAATTGGTGCCAAACTCTTGACAGATAATCAATTTAAAAAAATTTAAAGCACCAAAGTTTCCCGTATAAAACCAACACAAAAAAATTAACTAAAATCTTCAGAGACATTCTGATTGATGACAGATACGTGACACTAGTTTAGCTTTCTTTAAATAAGTGATAGTGTAATTTTAATAAAATCCCAAGCAAGTGGAGAATAACAAATTACAGAACAGAGTTCACATATGAGTGAATAATTTCCAGTGGTCAGGAGATGTGTTTTAGATATAAATTAGGGGTCTAAGTTGGTGTTCAGGCACACTTTTATACCAATGTTTCTCATCATTTGTGGCCATCAGCATGACACACACACTCATATTCTGAGAAAGGGAGAGAAGGGGATAGGCTGAAAGCATAATAGAATCAAGAATATTTTTGTGAAATAATTTATGACAGGTGTATATACAGGATTATTGAAAAGAAGCTTTTTGAGCCTAAATATTGGATTGGCCAAAGACTTTGTTGAGTTACTGAATATGTTGTTCAATAAAATTCTTGGTCACTATGAAAAATACATCTTTTATTTTTATTTAAAACTGAATGAAGTTTTTGGCCAGTCTCAAAGCTTCTGAAGTCAACAGTATGAAGGTCACCTAAGCATCTCCATCTTCCACTAATCACTCCGATTTTTACTTTAAGAACACAACATGATGGCCACAGGCTTTTCGGAAGCCCTGAATTCAACTTTGAATTTGCCTACCCTTCTTTAACATGATAAAGGCACCTCTTCTCCTAGTACCATCCATCTTTCGAATAATACTTGTGTTCTTATTAAAAACACTAGAGACATCGGCAGAGACACCAACTTTGTTCAACCAGTGTTTTCTGAACCCCACGACAATTTCACTGTGGATAAGAGACAAACACATCTAAAACAAAGAATGAAGGCTGAATAACACGAAGCAATTCCATTTGTAACATTTAGGGGTCCTAGGAAGATTGGGTCAGAAGCCTCACTTTGCGCATGCAGGAGGGAACGGAAAGTCAGAGGATGTGTGGCATCGTTTCAAATCAAGAAGAAGGTGTCAACACCCGTTTCACACCTCCCCAACCACACCTCCACTTGCCTTTGCTTCCAATGGTCTGAACTTGAAAACACTGGGACCCAAACTCTTCCCTCCAGAAGATAAACTCATCTCTACAATCCTTACATAGTTGAAGCATCATCCAAACTTTAGGACTGTCATCCTGCTTTTTTCCATCTTTATTTTTCTCTTTGTGTTTACTTTACTTTCCACATCAAAAGCACTAAAATTTTGCTAGGAATTTCTTTCCCCAAATAATTGCAGGCTTTTTCTCTTCAAATGTCAGGTCAGCCCAGTCCTTTGGGTTATTGCCACACAGACACACACAGACACAGACACAGACACACACAGACACACACACACACACACACACACACTTCAATCCTGGTTTCTCTCTTATTTACAGTAAGTGTTATCACATCAGGTAGAGAATAAAATGACTATTATGTCCCAGATAATTTCCAAAGGATAACATAAATGAGAAATCTACTTCTAATCACACTTAAACATGAGATGCCTAGACAGATGAAACTTGGCATATTCAGGTTATATTTATCTAGTGTAGGTATTCAAATTTCCCAGGTTTAACATCCAGAGAACCTTAACTTTTAGTGCTTTTCGGCTTGAAAGAGTTATTCTGCGTCACGATAGCTATCTCTCTAAATCTCCCCCATACCCACGCTCTCCCTTAAGCTATACAGTTTCTCTTATTCCTTTCTTCTTTCTGAAACTATTTTCCTCTTTCATCTTGCTAAGTCAAATTTTACACTTGTTACCTTCAAGTTTTAATTAAAGTTCTATCTCAGCCACAAAGATCGTCACAACCACTGTAGTCCACAATTTTCTCCAAGCATTTCATTGCATACCACCTAGACGGGTTCCATAATTACTAAATGTATGTCCACTTTCTCAGATGGTGAGATAGTAGGAATCACAGCTTCTTAATCTTCCTTTATTTCTTCACAGATTTTATCATGCACATTTATTTTGTGAGTAACTATTATTTGTTTTGGAATTATTTCTAACATCATATAAACTGAATTCAATTGAATGAGGCCCTGTGTGAGGCTCTGAAAGAAGACAGAAATTAAATATGATGGCATCCTTGTCCTGGCAGAGATAACATTTCAGTAAGGAGGTAGCTGTCCATAAATAATTAACTCTTAAAACTTTCTACTTAAGATAAAGGATTTTCTTTTAATATTCTTTAAATCTTTTATTAACAATTGACTGTGATATAACTGTTTTAGTCCCTAATACATCTATTTCCCTCTATTAACAGAACAGTTAAATATATCCAACTGTTGTGAATAACTCTTTTCTTGAGAGAAAGTACAGTAGCCATACTTAAGACCAAATGCCTTGATGCCACTAAAATTGAAAGACATTTTAAAAAGGAGACAAAGTAATGCCAAGTAAAATGGAATGAAATCATTTTAAAATCCAAAGAGACTTTAACTTCTTAGCATGTACACAAAGAAGCTGAACATAAAATTGAACTGTGATATGAGAATCTTTCCACTGTATTGAGATAATGACCCTCGACATCCTACAGAACAACCAGAAAAAAGTGAACGCAGCCTCTGGGAATCCCAGTTCAACTGTAACTACCAGAGTTTCCCATTGACCTTTGTCTAGATACATCAGAATTTTGAATTAAGCTTATTTTCCATGGGTTTACCCTACACTTCTGCTTGTACCTTGGGCTTTGAACTCTGAAACTTGTCCCAGGGATTCATTAATTCGTAATATCTCTATCCATAGCTCCAAGTTCACTCCTGTTTAAATTAAGCCTCACAAAACCTTGTGTTAAAGAAGGGACTCAAAATATATACTAAATCAGAGATGATGCTTGACGAATCCCAACAGCAGCTCATGTTCTAACACTCCAAACCCAAATTGCTGATTCATATATACTTGCTGCATCAAATTCCTCTCCATCTGGAGAGAACAAGAAGCTGATTTTAATTTTTTACACACGTCTGTCAACTCCAGGCCAACCATCAGCTTTAGCACTGAAGCCTTGTCACCCACCATGTGTCATTAATTGGCTCATTTAATACACTATTAAAAACCTACTGTGTCTGATCCTTCAGGCTCTGCTGAAAGAAGCAAAAGGAGAGCAGATATTCACTGCTATGAAGAAGCTTGCTGCTGCTGCTGCTAAGTCACTTCAGTCGTGTCTGACTCTGTGAGACCCCATAGATAGCAGCCTACCAGGCTCCCCCGTCCCTGGGATTCTCCAGGCAAGAACACTGGAGTGGGTTGCCATTTCATATGAAGAAGCTTATAACCCATGTTAAAAAAAAAAAAAAAGACATGTTTATAAGAAGCTTCAGCTGAAAGCAAGTGAAAGTCTTAGTCACTCTTGGAGACCCCATGGGCTGTACCCACTAGGCTCCTCTGTCCATGGGGTTCTCCAGGCAAGAATACCGGAGTGGGTTGCCATGCCCTCCTCCAGCGGAACTTCCTGACCCAGGGATCAAACCTGGGTCTCCTGCATTCCAGGCAGATCCTTTACCATCTGAAACACCAACAAAGCCCAAAACACAGGTGAAGGAATTATATTAAGACAGTGCATAGTAAGGAAAGCCCCCTCTTTGAAGAGGCATGAGTCTAGCAAAGCTTCTGTAAGAGTTACTTAACATACAAATATGAGGAAGACTTAGCATCCAGAAGCTTCTTCTAGCCTGGGGTAAGGAGGGATGGAAAGAGACACAAAAACCAACCAAAGCATAAAGTGGGATTTATTATATAGCAAACATAATAATAATAATAGAGACAAAATATAGCCAGAATAGAGAAGAAACTCAGTTTGAAAAGGTTACATCAAGAAAGATTTCACAGGTGTTGGTGAAGATTATATACATATAATATATATATGTATAAAATATATGTATGTATAAAAAATACATATATATATATATATATATATACACACTTGTAGGTGTATTTCCTTTTTGTTTTGTAAAAGTAACACACAAACTCAATGGACATGAATTTGAGTAAACTCCTGGAGATAGTGAAGGACAGGGGAGACTGGCATGCTGCAGTCCATGGGGTTTCAGAGTCGGACAAAACTTAGCAACTGAATAGCAACAGTTATGAGGTGTTAAGGGGTATTAACAGTGATGAGGGGTTAAGTTGTTTTGTTCTTTTAAAGCGGTGTTGAGAAGAGAGGATATCACCACAGACAAGCTTTGAAAAGCGTATAACAAATGAGAAAAACTAGTTCAGGTTGGTCCCCTTGGGTGAACAAGGCAGAGGGGCTCCTGGAAGTTGGGAAATCATCAGATTTCAGGGTCCCCACTAGTGCGAGGGTAGCTGGAAGCAAGCAGGGGAGGCTGCTGAGTGAGTAGACTGGAGCACAGGCTGGGATGTGGTTGTGGAAGCTTGCTGCCATGTTGGGGGTACAGAGAGCATGGCCAAATCCAACAGTTGTTTGAATGCTGGGATGAAATGTTTAGCTCTGTTTTAGGAAGATCCCCCTGGTGATGTTTCACGAACAGATTGGTTCCAGGGTAGAAAGCTTAGTCAGGCGGCCACAGCCAGAGTCTGAGGAGCCGGGTAAGATTTGGATATCTGGAAAGAAAGAAGTGTAATCCTGCAAGGGAATGGCAGAAGACAAAAAAAAAAAAAAAAAAAAATTCTAGTACTCAGAGGTAAGAGCTGTACTTCATCCGGGATGCAAAATGGGTTTGTAAGGGGAAGGGGGCACCCACATGGGAACACCACTGACCAACTCTGGACAAGCAGCACGAGGCATAATCTGAGTGTTTCAGGGTGAAATACACACTCTGCATTGACAGACAGTGAAAGGCATACGCTAGTGTCTCTAGGAACTGACGCCTTTGCTCTCTGTGTGCTCTCTGTAATACTTGGGCAGACAAGATGGCTCTAGGAGATCCAAAAATGTTCACATGCTCTGGACCATAGCTGCCTCCTCTAGACCATAATTTTAAGCTTCCAAGTTAGAAACCCCAGAAGATATTTATAGCCAGGAAGAACACTTCAGCTAACTATGTATTTGCCTCCAGGCAGCAGCCTCAACAGTCGCTGTGTTTGCTTTACAACACTGAATGGGAAACATCATTTTGAGAAAGCTAATTTCCAAAAACCCACCCCACCACAGCCTAATTTTAGAACCTATGAAAGCTAATAATTTCAAAATTCTACCCAACAGTTCCTTGTTTATGTTTTGCGATCCAAGTCTAAATATACCATAAGGAAGAAATATCACTTATCCATGCATGTACTTATTACTGCATATATTTATTTATTTCCTTAAACACAAGCTCAGGCACTTATTGTTTCCTGTTGGTGCTTGGCCTCTGAACTGAAGATGGTTGTCTTATGATAAGATAATGACTTGGAGGGAAACTCGGGTGAAGAAAAACCAGAACTTCCAGTTAAACTCTAATATAAAAAGAATCAAATCCAATAACCCCACACTCATAAAACAGCCTCCTTGCCTTCTCTTATTGACAGTTTCTACCTCCTTAAGGATGATTAAAATCAGATGGACACTGCATTCAGTCTAAACCTTACATGAAGAAAATAATATCAAACCTGGTTCTCAGAGAGGGCCTGATTGTCAGCAATACGGAAGTTTAAAGAAGAGATCATTTGAAAAGCTCCAAACTTTTCTGTGAAAATATCTCTGAGTCTTCTTGGGAATCAAGATTCTTTTACAGAACATTGAGATGATTCTTGAAACAGAAGCAAAATCAGCCTTGAAAGAAAAGAAAAAATAGGCATTCTAGTTTGAAAGAGACAGGACATATCCTACGGGAGGGATAGAGTCTGACATATTTCCAAACTTATTTTTGAAAAAGATAAGCCATGGGATTAAAATCAAATGCAGTAACTTTTTCCTGGACTTTCACTAGGACTGGGAACTTTATCAGAGACCTGGAATGGAGGCTGCCTCTTTTCAAGGAACATTCAAGTTTTAATGATTGATACTGTGAGCTTTACTGAAAATTTCTTGTATTAGGACAATAGTATCTTGTTCCCAATTCAAAAAAATTCCCCTGAGTTCTGTAAGACAGAGTCCTTAGTAAGACCACTAAGAAGGTTTTGCTTGTTTGTTTGTTTTTGGCCTGTTTTGTTTCTTTGGTTTGTTTTTTCTTAGGCAGTTAAAAAGCTGTTTTGAGAAAATTAGTAAGTTAAGGGGAAAGAGCCTGCTCCTTAGGCTACCTGCCCCCAGCTCCCCATTTCTGTTTTTCTTCCACTCTTAAGGTCAGGGGGCTTCTTGAATGTCCAAGTTGGTCTATTCTCTCCCCAGCCTGACAATATCCAATATCTAGCTCCAATATCCCTGTTTCTCCATTTCCTGTCTCTCACATACCGTTCTTCCTTACAACCAAAGCCCCTGTCTCTACCTACCTCTACTTTCAACCACACACATCTTCACCCTGGTACCTGAAAATGCCACGCTTTTTTGGTCCTTCATCCTATCTTGCCGCCTGCCTGATTTTGTGTTTGGAATGACTTTTCCCCACTCTTTTTCCATTCTCAACTTAGAAGCCACCTTCTCATAGAGGATCCACAACACCTCAGTCCCTCATATATCTTCTTCTGTGGTCCTCAAGCACTTGCATAAACTCTTACAGCCCTAAGCAATCTACTTTTATTTTCTCATGAATCCAATGTTTTGGTCCTGAAGGGCTAGGACCTTTGCTGTCCTGTCGAATACCAGCAGCTTAGCAAGGTTTTGTGGAATGATTGAATCTCAAGAAAATCACCAGGCACCAAGTTTCCCAGAATATCTTCCTTCCATTTTAAATAGAAAAGCTTTTATATTGTTTATATTGCTTTTACTTGAAGAATCGTTTTAGTGTTTATAAACAGCAATCACTTTCCAATAAACCTCCCAGACAATTTTCCCAAATTAATTGTGGTTTTATATACACTGTGCCTTTTATTGGACAGTATATTTTACTGGACATGATTCTGACATCTAGTTATATAATTTCTGGCAACAATTTCACAAAATGCATCTGCTTGATTAATTAGAAATGTACTGCAGTGCTATACCTGACATGGCCTTAGCGGTATACAAAGTGACTCATAAGAAATTAGCCAAGGACAGAAACAATGGTGCTTTTCTTCTCTCCCATTTGATTCTGCTTGACTATTGCTAACCATTCCAAAAGCGGGGGCACTTAAGCAGGGGTGGCAGGCTTGTTCTGCCAGGAGCAAGTTCAGGACAATGGCAAAGCACCTAGACTAAACAGAAATTGGATCTTGCAATATTAAGCTTTGTGTGAAGCTTTCACGGTAGCAGGTGATGTATGATCACTGTCACTAGTTCTTTGATTGATTATTGATTGTAATCATCTGCTCTCTCCCGTGATGGAGCTAGCTATAACTCGTCTACGCAGTGCCTCTCCTTCTCAAAGGCTACTTATGTATATTGCTTCTCCAGATAAATTACTCATTGACATGGGGATGGAGAAAAGTGGTAAAGGAGCAACTTAAGTTTATCAGTGACTTAATGATATAGTATGTGCAGTTTCTGTATTTCCGCTACACATCACGAGGTTGGACAAAACTTACAATAGTGGACAGTTGACACGCCAAGTGGCTCGGCTACTGGATTCGTTACTTAGAAACTTGATTTAATATTTGCCGACAAAATTAAAAATAGAAAATATTTGATTAAGTAGATATTGTCTTAAAATATAATATCTACTTAATTAAATATATAAAACTCAACATTCAAAAAACTAAGATCATGGCATCCAGTCCCATCACTTCATGGCAAATAGATGGGGAAACAATGGAAACAGTGACAAACTTTATTTTCTTGTGCTCCAAAATCACTGCAGATGATGACTACAGCCATAAAATTAAAAGATGCTTGCTCCTTGGAAGAAAAACTATAACAAACCTAGACAGCATATTAAAAAGCAGAGACATTAGTCTGCCAACAAAGGTCGAATAATCAAAGCTATGGTTTTTCCTTTAGTCATGTACGGAAGTGAGAGTTGGACCATGAAGAAGGCTAAGCACTGAAGAATTGATGCTTCTGAACTTTGGTGTTGGAGAAGACTCTTGAGAGTCCCATGGACTGCAAGGAGATCAAAACCATCAATCCTAAAGAAAATCAATCTTGAATATTCATTGGAAGGGCTGGTGCTGAAGCTGAAGATCTAATACTTTGGCCACCTGATGAGAAGAGCCGAGTCATTAGAAAAAACCCTGATGCTGGGGAAAGATTGAAGGCAGGAGGAGAAGGGGACGACAGAGGATGAAATGGTTGGATGGCATCACCAATTCAATGGACATGAGTTTAAGCAAGCTCTGGGAGCTGGTGAAGGACAGGGAAGCCTGGCATGCTACAGTCCATGGGGTCACAAAGAGTTGGACATGACTGAGCAACTGAACAACAACAACAGCATGTTTTGAAAATAATTCCTGCTAACTCACTTCTGTTAAAAAACAACAGTGAAGATCACCAATGCAATACCTTAAGTCTAAATTATTTCTCTGGATTACTTTAATCGGAATCCAGAGAAAATAAGTATTAAAGGTGAAATTTTACTCTCAGTATGCAATGGAGTACTTAATCATTGCATTTACTAAACTACTGACCTTGACTGAGTTAATTAGCCTTTCTGAATCACAGCATCTATTGCAGGCCCAATGCATATTAGGCTCTCAACAAATATTTTTACAGTGAATGAATGAATCTTAATTTCTTTATCTGTAAGATGACTTAAATAGGAAGTTAAGTTTGGAAAACTCGAATTCCTTATGAGGCCAAGAAGGCCAAGTGTGTGAATTAATCTCATTGGAGACAGGGAGGCATAGTGTGGGTTGCTAGTGAACTGGAGGCATTAAATTTTTATTTTCAAGATTGACTTAGCCAAGTAAAATAAGTCTTCCTTATAGATTTATTATTTTTTCTAGAAACTTGATTAAATATTTGAGTTTTCAGTTTACTTATCAGGACTTGGATCACACGTATTTTTGTGAAATTGTTTGAAAGAATACATAAAATGGATATAACAATACAGTGTCTGTGCTTTAAAATATAGAGGCCATATTTTAAAGATAATTTTAATATTAATAAGTTCAGAGAGCATTTTCCTTACTATTTTCCTAACATTGGATTACTTTCTAACATAGTCTTCCATTCATTCAACATGGATACCCATACAACAGAATAAAGGAATCAAATTCAGCAGTAAAAGGATTAAAATACTAGTATGAGGTCTAATTTAGATAAACCTTATACTATGCTAAGTGAAATAAGCCAGTCACAAAAGCGCATACTCACTACATATCTATCAAAATAGCTTAAAAAAAAAAATAACCCAAAACAGTGACGGCACCAAATGCTGGCAAGGATGCAGAGAAATGGCATCACTCATATACTGCTGATGGGAGTTTAACATAGTACACCCATGCTGGAAAACATTTTCTTATAAAACATTTTATTGACATTTTCTTTTAAAACTTTCATTCAGTTACTGTACTACCTGGAAATTGCACCCTTGGACATTTGTTTCAGAGAAATGAAAATTTATATCCATGCAAAAACCTATAAAGAATGTTCACAGTAATTTGATTCATAATAGGCAAAAACTCAAGAGCTCAGTGGGGAAATGGTTAAACTGCCACGTTTCCCTGGAATATTATGCAACAGTTAGAAGGACAAGACTTCTGATGCATGCGATGACCTGAATGATCTCCAGGGAGTTATGTTAAGCAGACAAAGTCAACCCCAAAAGGTTAAGAACTATTTCAGTCCATTTGCATAACATTTTTGAAATGACAGAATTTCAGAAACAGAACAGATTTGCGGTCACTGAGGACAGCCTTAAAGGGCAGTGTGAGAATACAAGCATCCCTATGGTGCTAGCATCTCCTGTATCTTGACCTCAGTGGTAGACTCACATACCTACACATATAACAAAATTGCTTGGAATCATATGCTTGAGTAGGCACAGGCACACACAAATGATTACAAGTAAAATGGGGAAACCAGCATAAAACTAGTGGCTGCTATCAATGTCTGGTTAAGATGTTATACTTCCATGATGTAAGATGTTCCCACTGGTAGGGACTGCATTAAGATACACAAGCCCTTCACGTATTATTTCTTATAAAGGCATGTGATTCTACAATCATCTCGACAAAACATCTCTGTACATTTTCTAAAGGCCATATATGGTATGATCTTATTTATATGAAGCATCCAGAGAAGGCAAATCCATACAGACATAAAGCACCCTGGTGGAAGAGGGGCTGGAGAGTGGGTGGGAAAGGGTATGGCTGCTAATGGGTATGGTGTTTCTCTCTGACAAAAATGTTCTGCAACTGTGTAGTGGTTGGTAATGGCTGCAGAGCTTTGTGAATGCACGAAAAACCAGTGACCAGTATTCTTTTAGAAGGGTGAATTTCATGTCACGTGAATTTTATTTTATCCACCTTTGACAGCTGGTCACCAAGTTTGAGAATGCAGTCCTAGGGAAAAAGCAAAAGGATAGGACAGAGCTTATGCACACCTGCCTTCTCTCTCCTACCACTCCTCCGGCCAGAAGCTCCTTTTCTTAACCTCCACTGAATTACTTATTTGAGAAAAGGGGCTTCTGGTGCACACTCCCTTCAAACAGTGCTGAACATATTTCTCAGCTGCATCTTCCTCACTGAGCAGCACCTGAACAGAAAACGCAGCTCCCAGAATACACCTTACAAAACGCATCTGCTTTGTGCTGAAAGATCGCACCAACCCAACGTCATGTTACTATCATTCTGCATTTTGAACATTCACTATACACAACAATTTGCAACAATGACTCAAGTCCTAGAACTTATCTAAGTGAAACTGTAATCTATTCAACTTCCACAAATTAGACAAAAATTAAGGAATGCTCAAGAGAATTAACAGAGCTTTGGTGTGAAATACCTTTACTCATCAAGACGCATAATGCATATGGCCAGCAGGCTTTTATGACCATTTATCTAAGATCAGCGTGAGTAGATAAATCTAGAGCAGAGGTCCCCAACATTTTTGGCACCAGGGACTGCTTTTGTAGAAGACTATTTTCCCACCAACTGAGGGTAAGGGATAGTTTCGGGATGATTTTTAAGAGGACCCCACAACCTAGATCCCTAGCACGCACAGTTCATAGTACGGTTCAGACTCCTACAAGAATCTAAAGCCCCTGCTGATCTGGCAGGATCAGATGGCAATGCCAGCAATGGGGAGTGCCTACAAATAATGATGAAGCTTGGCTGGCTCACCTGCTGCTCACCTTCTGCTGTGTGGTCCAGTCCCTGAGGGGGGCAGGGCAGGGCCGTTGGGGACCCCTGATCTAGAGGCTGGGGAAAGTGAAAGTGAAAGTCTCTCAGCCGTGTCCGATTCTCTGAGACCTCATGGACTATACAGTCCATGCAGTTCTCTAGGCCAGAATACTGGAGTGGGAAGCCTTTCCGTTCTCCAGGGAATCTTCCCAACCCAGGGGTGGAACCCAGGTCTCCCTCATTGCAGGTGGATTTTTTACCAGCTGAGCCACCAGGGAAGCCCAGAGGATAGGGATCGCTGTTGAATTCAAATTAGTTTCTGCACATATTCTCCCCAATATGTGCATAAGCACAGAGACCACTAAGGTCTGTCTGCAGGTTTGTGGATGGCTGTGAGAGCAACTACGTCTCTGTCTGAAAGACCACAGTGCAATGTGGAAGGCGGAAGGGAGGAGGTGGTGATGGAAATGAGACTGGACCACAGGAAAGTAAGCGTGGCCCAAGGTGGTGGAGTGCTTTGGGGCATTCAATTTCTGACTTTTTTTCTTCTTTTAAGATCGAGAACAAAACATGGATCCTGCTGGATTGTTTCAGAGCATCTTAGGAGGCTTGTTGTTTAGCGGCTACATCGTGTCTGACTCTTTTGTGACCCGAGTCTGCAGCCCACCAGGCTCCTCTGTCCATGGGATTTTTCAGGCAAGAATACCAGAGTGGGTTGCCATTTCCTTCTATAGGGGATATTCCCAACTCAGGGACTGAACCCATGTCTCCTACGTTGGCAGGCTGCTTTACTGCTGAGCCAAGGTATTCAGAGGAGATGACAAGAGGTAACAGTAAAGCAGGACAAATTACAAAAGGGAGGTAGAAGTATGGGTGTCAAGGGAGGTAGTTGAAATATTCTAAGATTGGAATGCTGAGTAATTTTCACAAGCCAAGAAGAGTCCGTGCAAAAAAAAAAAAAAAAAATGGGGGGAGGGAACTCATTAAACATCGAGGCTTCACAGTCTATAGATCAGAGAGAGAAACATATTTCACTTGTCTATTTCTAGGATGGAAGGTAGTATGAAAAATTAAACACCTCTCTAGGGAAATAAATTATGTACTTTTAAATGCCGCATCCAAACCAAATGTAATGAATATATTGCCTTATTTTAAAATATATTTAAATCAGTTTAACTATCTTATTTTTTTTTAATTTCAAGTTAGAGATCAATGATTTTCAGCAGGGAGGGGCAAGTGTTGTGGAAAAGAACTTCAGCATTTTTTAAACTGTTTTTTGGGGATTTCTAGTAGCTTCTCTCTCTTCTGGAGATGAATGCTTTCTGCATCCGTGTAGTGAGAAGCCCTGGTTTTTACTGTTTTTCGGTTACACATCTAAGCACGAGTGTGCAGGGCATCTCTTCTCAGTATTCTGCATCCACTGGGAAAGCCAGGGACCGCTGTATCCTGCATGACTGAGGACTCTTCTAGGACCAACGCTTTTAGATACTCAGCACATGGTTTGGGACAAAGACAGTCAAGATGTACCTTTTCCAGATTTTGGTAAGTTCATCCCT
Organism: Ovis aries; assembly: GCF_016772045.2. Taxonomy (NCBI): domain Eukaryota; kingdom Metazoa; phylum Chordata; class Mammalia; order Artiodactyla; family Bovidae; genus Ovis; species Ovis aries. Next base: position 52,278,855 of record NC_056076.1, on the reverse strand, counting down.
TTTCTCATGGAAGATGATATTCTTAATTCTTGAAGAATGATGGAGTAGGAAGACCACTGACCATAATCCTAGCTCTACCTATTGGGCACTTCCTCAATGCCATTCAACAAATATGTTTTCTATGCATTATCTCACTCTGTTTTCATAGCAACAGTCCTCATCTGCATTTGACAAAACTGAAACCGACTTAAAAATGTTACTAAACATTTTCATTTTTAAACAAATGATCTAGAATCGAGTAGAACTAGGATGTAAACCCAGAAACAGACTCCCTCAAATGCTCATATTCTTTCACTCCACCTTACTGATTTTCTTGCTGGTGAACTTGAACATTACTTTCACTACTCGTGGCCACATGCAAGCCCACATCCAAAATATGTCACTTGGGTATATGGTGTTTGTATGTGTGTGTATATATATATATATATATACACACACACACATGAGTGTATGTGTGTGTGTGTGTATGTGTGTGTGTGTGTGTGTGTGTAAAATATCTCTTTGTTCAAAGACCAAGACTCTTCTCCTGTCCACTGAAGAGTTGGTGCAAGGATGAAATTTCACACTGTACATGAAGACATTTGTAGATAGACAGTTTTAAAAATATGTTATTTTTATATTTTAGTATATAATATATACTATAACAGCATACATAATATATTCTTATTTCCCTAAACTGTATTAGTGAGTTTTGGTTGCATTTAAAGTTTTTATCTAACTATAGCTTTCTAGTAGAGATTGCTTTGTTACATAAATTTACTGAAATTTTCCATTTGATTGGAGAGGAGGATTAACCATGGTATTTTTCCAGAAAGGTAAATGGGTTAAGAGGTAGATGTGTCCCTTTCTCTGAATCACAGCACAATAAGTCAGCCTGGAGCTGATAGTATCATCGTTGTATCCACAAGGTGATTTGGTAGATAAAGACACTAGAGATGGATGCCTCTTCTTTTAGGCAGAATGTATACGATAAGAAATGATTCTTATATCTGCAAGTCACTGGCAAGAGTGAGTTTAACAGATGAGGGTCAGAGACCTTGATGAACAGGTGATACCAACTGGACTTTAAAGAAATCTGGAGGCATTTGAGTCAATAGCAATGTTGCACTGTTGTAAATAGATTTTTTTTAATTCCAGCAATAATAAGAATGTAATTGCTTTTTATCCATAGCTGAGAGGACCAGTCCCAATTCTCTACAGTATTTTCTGTGGATACTTACTATTTGCTACTACTAATAATACAATTTAGGAAAATAAATGTTTTATTCTCTTGGAAAACCAGGCACAAAGATGAGCGCTGGAATACTGGCCCATTTTTAATTGTCACAGGTCAGTTGAGAAAAACCATTGTGGTGAAAGGCTGAGCCTCAGAATGCCCTCAGCTTCTTCTGTACAGAATGGCATTGAATGGGCAGAGTTTATCATTCATATCAACTTGGCAATAACTAACATTAATATAGGCATGGGATCCATCTCTATGCTGACCAGCAGCCTACTGGTGAAAAGTTGCCCTAAATGGAATGTTACTAACCAACTATACCAATCTTAATTTTTATCTCAGAAAATTTTTGCAGAAACAGGAAGTTGAACCACAAATTGATTTAACACAATAAGGAGAAAGAGGTGTGCCAGAAGCTATGAGTAAGCAAAAACCACAAGTGGACAAAGCCCAGATAAAAAAGTTAATTCTAGAATGAGCAGGGGAGCAGAGGTGTGGAGCATTATGGGATCTCTTTAAGACTGAAACCCTACAGCGGGGATCAGCAGACCCTGAGTCTTGAGAAGCAATGTGATAAATAGGTCACTAGAACTGATGGAGCATGAAAAGGTTCTATGTCTGGTTACTGATTTCCACTTCCTGAGCCAGGCTCTGGTCTCTGAAACTGAATGTTAGCATTCCCTACAAATTCATATATACATAAAGAAAGAGAGATAGAGCGGTTTCCCTGGTGGGTTGGTGGTAAAAGACCCCACCTCCCAATGAAGGAGAGGCAGGTTCAATTCCTGGTTCAGGAATATCCTCTGGAGAAAAACATGGCAACCCACTCCACTAGTCTGGGAAATCCCATGAACCAAGGAGCCTGGTGGGCTACAGTCCATGGGGTAGCAAAGAGACAGGACTGAGCAACGAAACTATGTCTTTTTTCTGTCTTATCTTTTCAAATGTAACTATGTGTACAAAGTGTTTAATGAAGAACTAATGAGTTAGTTAAAAGGGAAACAAGAGGAGAGAGAGATTTTACCCATGAAAGAGGACAGCCTAACCCATGATCAGTTCATTATACCAGTGTTCGGATCTGAGAATTTTAAACCACTTGTGCCATATTCCATAAAGTCCATAATAAGGTTCAACAACATCTTTGGTTATAATAAGGAGCAACTAGCTTTCAGAGTATAGAGATTCAGTGGTTTTATTTTTGCTTTGCAAATGCAGGCAGATCTGCTCTGCTGACTCTTTGTATTAAAGGTAACATGGACTGCCCAGAAAATCATTCTGTGGAAATAAGACAGAGCTCCTGGGGATCAGACAGGTTGCCCTCCCTTCCCAGAACTGGAAGTGCCTGGATGCTCTTGACCTAATGCCCCACTACATGCCAAATAATTGTCATAATTTCATTTTCTTGAAAATATTTTACCAGTCATAACTAGAACAAAATTGACCTTACAAAAACTTGAACTCATGGTTGAAACTGAACAGTTGTGTATTATTTTTATCCAAAAGTAAAATGGTAATGGGTTGTGTGGGGTTTTCTGCAGTCTAAGATGAAATGGTTACCCCTTCCAACACATACAAATTAATGCCCTAAATTGTTACATATGTAAACATTAATAAGCTCATTTAGCAAATACTGAACTCTGCATTTTTCTAACACAATCACTTTCATCCTTGCCCTGAAGATAAACAATTGGGGGAAGGCTACGGTTTTTCCAGTGGTCATGTATGGATGTGAGAGTTGGATTGTGAAGAAAGATGAGCACTGAAGAATTGATGCTTTTGAACTGTGGTGTTGGAGAAGACTCTTGAGAGTCGCTTGGACTGCAAAGAGATCCAACTAGTCCATTCTAAAAGAGATCAGCCCTGGGTGTTCTTTGGAAGGAATGATGCTAAAGCTGCAACTCCAGTACTTTGGCCACCTCATGCGAAGAGTTGACTCATTGGAAAAGACTCTGATGCTGGGAGGGATTGGGGGAAGGAGGAAAAGGGGACGACAGAGGATGAGATGGCTGGATGGCATCACTGACTCGACGGACGTGAGTTTGAGTGAACTCAGGGAGATGGTGATGGACAGGGAGGCCTGGCGTGCTGTGATTCATGGGGTCGCAAAGAGTTGGACACGAGTGAGCGACTGAACTGAACTGAACTGAAGCTTAATAATTATTCAAACTTGTCATCCATAAGTCATGACTAATAAAACATTTCCAATTATTCATCAGTGAAATAACTAACTTACACATTTATTATAATAGAAGATCCACCATTTTCCAATCTTCTACAGAAGATTCCTTTGTTTAAAGAATGACACTGTTTTCTTCTCATCATATTCCCCAGCAGATTGCATGTAGCATGAGGATATCAATTACTGTAGAGTCAAAAAATGGAAGAATAAATTGCTCTAAAACTAGTATTCTACCCTTCAAATAGCTTCCCTCATAGCTCAGTTGGTAAAGAATCTGCCTGCAATGCAGGAGACCTAGGTTCGATTCCTGGGTCAGGAAGATGCCCTGGAAAAGGAAATGGCAACCCACTCCAGTATTCTTGCCTGGAGAACCCCATGGACAGAGGAGCCTGGTGGGCTATAGTCCATGAGGTCGCAAAGAGTTGGACATGACTTAGCAACTAAACCACCAGCCGCCACCACCACCCTCCAAACATGAAATCACCTCTTAGTGATTGTTCCCTTCATCAAAGGGAGAACAGAATCCTGTGTAACGCTAAGTCATGTCTGAGTCTTTTGTAACCCCATGGACTGTAGCCTGCTAGGTTCCTCTGTTCATGGGGTTTCCCAGGCAAGAATACTAGAGTGGGTTGCCATTTCCTTATCCAGTGTGTAACACACTACTTCATTAATCCATGTAGAGAGAGCCCAGTAAAAGCCCTAGATCACAGAACTATCAGAAGGAGATTATACACGTCCAGCAATAATTAAAAAGGGTTCTGTTTTAGAAATAGCTTTCTTTTGCTCTTGGTAAGAAGGTACTGATGTATGACTTCGGATAGTTAAACATCACAGATTTCCCAAGAGATTTGCAACATAATGTTTAGAAAACAGTACCTATGAGACCAGCACACAGAGGGAATTTTATTGTGTCTCCATTTCTATACTACCTAAAAAGGGGGACCTATGAAGTAAGTGCACGTGTGTTTTTATGACTGTGTAAGAGAGACAGAGAGAATGCATGTATGCATGTAGAGGCATAAATCTATGAACTCTTCTGGAAATACACTAGGAGTCCATGCTCTCTTAAGGTTACTCAGATATCATACTCAAGAAAATCATCATATTCATTTATATCTGAACAGCTTTTAGAACACACTAAGGCACATTATTTCATGAAACTCTTTGAATAGTCCTGGGAAGTTTAGGAAAGAAATTTAAAATTTACAGAGTTCACTGAGGCTTGCACATAGCAACGCAAGATCCGAGTCTGACCTCAAACCCAGGTCTTCTAATCCTAGGTCAGCAGCCATTTCACTGGATCTAGGGGCCTCCTGAAGATGGGTGTGTTCTGAAATGTAGCTGAGCAACCAGTAGGTTCTGGATCCTAGAGCCACAGGCGGTGTTGGATCTCCCACGCACCAGGGGGCACTACCACCCACTGCCTTGGAAACACTGACCCCCTAGATTCATCATACCTAATATCCCCAGTGCAAGGCCACTGGTCATCAATTTCTCCTCTTAGTTCCACTCTCTTCAATCTCTCTGCATTCCCTACTCTGACCTTCACTTTTCCTTCTTTCTCTCCACTAGGCCCCAGAAACTGTTTCATGTCAAACAAGCTTTGCTATGTCTGCAAATGCTTTCTAATGACCTCTCCTGCATCCTTACTTAACTCATGCCTGGTTCTCCCGGAAGGACATCACTCCGCCTAAAATCTTTAAAAAGAAGAATGAATACATCCTAAATTCTGTCTTGAGATAAGAGTGTGTTCATTGAGATCACTATTACATAAACAAAATAAAAGTTATACCATAAGTTCATGCAACATGATCTTACATGATCTTAGGATGTTAGGTTGAGCAGAAATTAACATTTTAATTTCACATGTAAGAAAACTGAGATTCACAGAGACAGCATAATTCAAGTAAGGCCCAACAACAGTTAATGGCAGAAGGCATCTCCTCTGGCCTCTATTTTTCTGTTACTTCTCCTTAATGATAATGATACTGTTTCTCTGTCCTCATTATCCCCATTCTTAGTAGCAGAGTTAAGCAATCTGTCTATGATCGTTATCAAAGGATTTCAATTTTCACTCATTCCACATCTATTTATCAATAAGCATTTAATTCCTAATTAGCTAATTTTTAAAAATCTAGCTGTCTTTTATTAGGCAACAGACAAAAGGTCTACATTTTTTAACATGGCCAAATTATAAATGATTTAGGCTTTGTGGGCCATGAGGTATCACAAATACTCCATTCTTAAAAAAGTGCAAAAGCAGTCAAAGACACTATGTAAATGAATGGGCATGGCTGTGTCTCAGTGAAACTTTATTTACAAAAACAAGTGAGAGGCTAGATTTGGTCAATAGACCATAGTCTGCCAACTGCTGCAACAGAATGTTGTAAAAGGATACAAGTGGAAAAAGAGACCATGCAAAGGGTAGAAGATAAGTTTGGAAGAGACTCCAGTTCCTGCCAGGCTAGTCTGAATGATCATATACATTTACCAAACAATTCAAAGCAAGCTACCAGCAGATGGGGAATGATATCAAAACGACTAAATGTCCACATGGGTAGAGAGGAAAGACAGAACGCTTTGGTCTCAAGTCAGTACAGGAGGGGCATCTTTATTACATCAGAGTGTAAGGAAATGCATATTAATGCTGATTGATTACTTCCTAAATGCCAGGTACTGTTTCAAGCATTTAAAGGATAATTTAATTTTATTCTTATAGCAACCTAGTAAAGACAGCATTGTAATCTTTATTTCAAATATGAGAAGTAAAGGCTCAGAGAAGTCAACTAATTTGACAAAACTAAAAATTGGAAGAACCAAGATTTAAAATCAGTTCCCTTTGTGGCTCAGCTGGTAAAGAATCCGCCTGCAGTGTGGGAGACCTGGATTCAATCCCTGGGTTGGGAAGATCCCCTGGAGAAGGGAAAGGCTACCACTCCAGTATTCTGGCCTGGAGAATTCCATGGACTGTGTAGTCCATGGGGTCGTGGAGTCGGACACAACTGAGTGACATTCACTCGCTCACTCACTCACTTTCTTAGCTACCCAAAATTAGGTCCCTTCTGTGATCAAAAAGGGCTTCCCAGGTGACTAGTTGTAAAGAATCCACCTGCCAGTGCAGGAGACATGATTTCAATATCCGGATTGAGAAGATCCCCTGGAGAAGGAAATAGCAACCCACTCCAGTATTCTGGCCTGGGAAATCCCATCGACAAAGGAAGCTAGCAGCTTCCTTTGAGGTCACAAAAGAGTCGGACACTAAGACTCAGTGTCTAAACAACAACATCATGATAAAAAAAAATCTAAAACCCCTATCATAACCATGGGAATAATCTACCTCAGTCTTCTACCAGAATGTGTTATCTGGTATTAAAAATCTAATTTTAAAATGTGCTCTCTTTTCTTTTCCACGTATGCACCCCCAGCAAAGGGTATATGCAAATATGTTAATATGGAAGTAAATTAGGCATCATCAAAGCTCATGAACTTTCTTTGGTTCTGCTGATTGTCACCAGAGGAATAAAGTGGGCATATAATTGATTCAGTCTTACTAATTTTATTTTCTTCAACCATATCTGGAATATAATTGTCAGATGTGGGAGCTGATGTCTCTCTACAAATAGTAACAGTGAGTGATAAAATTCTTGCTGTGTATAGAAAAGTGTGACCTCCAGTTACATAACAATGCCCTTCCAAAATCTGGGCATACAGTTATTTGAGACAAATCACATTTAAGTATAATAGGGAAGGGGCTTCTTCTGGGATTGGCTTTTTTTTTTAATTGTAGATTTTTCTTTTTTTAAGTTTAATGCACAAAAATGGCTCAGCTGGTAAAGAATCTGTCTGTAATGCAGAAGACCCAGGTTTGATTCCTGGGTCGGGAAGATCCTCTGGAGAAAGAAATGGCAACCTGCTCCAGTATTCTTCCCTGGAAAATCCCATGGACAGAGAAGCGTGGCGGGCTATAGTCCATGGGATTGCCAGAGTCAGACACGACTTAGTGACTAACCACCACCAGTGCACAAAAACCTTTGAATCATATTAATTACCACCCTTTAATTTGCATGTCTTATTAGAAATTAGAATTTGTCAATACCAAGACTTCTCAAAACAAGGTTTATTTAAAAACCAGTATGTTTATATACAAGTACACTGGAGAGATAGAAACTTACTAATAAAACTTAATAGGATTATTTTTACTTCTTTATAGGAAATTTTTAACTTTGAAGAATATGCAGAAAGAAATAAAGTAAAAATTGTATTAAGTCTTTAGAAAAGACCTAGTCAGATTGTATTTTTTGCCTTGTTTCATGACAACTAGGTCAGCCCATAACTGTCTGGATATTATTGAAAGTTGGCATAATAATACCCTGCATTTCCATCTGATGACAAGACATTGACATAAGACAATCCACCAAGGCTGTAAAAACTATTAATTGAAAAGAGCAGGAGATATTTATCTTGTTAGTTTCAGATTCATTTACTGTTCCTTAAACAAGTGTACAGATATTTGATAACTGCAAAATTTACTTTCTATTGAGTTCAAATGATACATTGCTATCTAAACGATAATCAAAATTCCTTGATGTTATTAATAAACTTTAAAAAATATAATTGTTGATTATTGATCCCATGCCAAAAATCTGTCACCGGTATATAAATTAGCATGAACATATGCTGATGCATAATTCACCATTTGCAACAGAGCTTTGTTTAAAAATTGATGAAAATTCATGAAAGAACCTTTCTAGATTAAGTTGCTCAATAAGCAAGTAACCAGAGGTATTCACAATTCAGTTAAAACAGCTTTTGAATGGAGTTTTTGTGCATTTTGTAGGACATGTATAAGACACATTGAATCTAGATAAACGATTTTATTAATTACCTTGAAACACAGTTGACTACATTTAGCTACTTAATGGGAAGGAATTGAGAGGTCATCTAGTCCATGTTGTCCATGGACCGCCTGTATCTGATTCACTCGTGAGCTTATTAAAAATCATCTTCATCCTAGTCTGTTCCCGGACTTCCAGAATCAAGATATCAGATGAGAAGACTGGAAATCTACACCCTCCCCCAAGTTACTCAGATGCTTCTCATGTATATATTATAAAGTTGAGGTTTAAGCATGCAGAATCGGTGAATGAGAAACGGAGGTTTACTCAAGATCACCTAAAAACCAGTAGGGGATCTGAGACTAAAATCCATTACTTCTTACTATTAATCCAGTGTTCTTATTCCACATTTCTGAAAACCCAAAGTAAATAAGTGAGAACAAATGATCAGTCTGTACTACCGCCACCAGAATAAGCAGTTGCTGGCCATCTAACACATGCTTATGGTGGGCCAGGTCCTACTTTCAGTAGTGAAATACATTAACTCATTCAATCCTCACATCAAATCTCTGATATAGGTCCTGCTATAATCTTCAATTTATGAATGAAGAAACTATGATACAAAAAGGCCAAGTAATTCACCCTCGTGGTTGTGGGAATACTTTCACATATGGGATTCAACAAAGAATATCAACTTAACTACTTCATCTTGGCTATTTTCCTGGGAGAAGAACGCACTAATACTTTCTTGAGGTGGAACACTATACAATATCCTATAAAAATTAACCTTCAAAAGACTGATGCTCTGGAAAAACAAATTCCTCCTTTAAATTTAATGAATATACTTAATTTAATGACTATTAATCTAGCTAGCAGACATTTACACCTGAGTATAGCAATTTTTTTTTTTCCCAATTAGACTCCCGTCTTCTAAAGGGTGAGTGAAATCACACACAATGATAAAGTGGCAACTGAGATGGATGTGGCATAGGATTTCCAGATTTAATCAATACAAATTTGAGGTGACCAATCAAATTCAAATTTCAGACAAATTACAAATTATTTTATCATGCACATCCCAAATATTATATTGTAGTATTTCCTGATACTAAAATTATTATTTATCCAAATTTAGCTGAGCGTCTTGTATTTTATTTGGCAATCTCAGCTGGTAGAAAGTAAAAGAGAGGGCTTTTGAAGAAACTTTGGTCAGATTTAGGTGGGTGCTTTATTGGGAACTGGGTATAACCCTTGGGCAATACATAGGCATTGCACCTAGGAAATTAGAGAGCTCAGGAGATATCTCTTTACTTGCTGTGTTGTTTAAAGTTGGTGTTTCCATCACAACCATGGCATTTAGACCTAGGCAAAGACCTGTGAACATTTATGAACAAAATAAAAATAACGTTGTAGAACAGGGCATACTCAATCATTTCAGCTGTGTCTGACTCTTGCAACCCTATGGACTGTAGCCCATGAGACTCCTCTATCCATGGGATTCTCCAGGCAAGAATAGTTAAGTGGGTTGCCATACCCTTCTCCAGGGGATCTTCCCCACTCAGGGATCGAACCTATGTCCCCTGCATTGCAGGCAGATTATTTACCACTGAGCCACCAGGGAAGCCCTGTAGAAATGGTTGGACTGTGCAAATGCTGATACTGCCATATCTGTATTGCTAGGTAATCTTCCCTTGACCATGTAGTTATCCCTAGGAAACTCAACACTGTATCACAGTCTTGAGTATTGTTTATAATTCTTCAGCCATTTCATTATAGTTCTCTTAGTTTCCCAACAAACCTATCAGCTCTTTAAAAATTTGGAAATTTGTCCTTTACTGGTCTTTACAAAGTAAGCTTGCTGAGAATATGTACTAAATAAGATTGAGGACAGGAATGTCTTTTTTAGGCTTGACAGACAGTTTTTGCTTAAATTATTCATTTATTCATTAATTCCTCTAACTAATATTTATTGAGGACCACCTCAATTCTGCAATTTGCTGCCCCTGGGAAAGCAGTATAAGGATGAGGAACTGGAGCTGAATACTAACCCATGTGAAGTTTTACGTCATCTCTACTTAACATATAAAACGGTGGTTTATCAATAAACAATCCATGGGGCAAACCACTCACCTTTTCCAGTTTTGAAATCATGGTAACTTCCCTAAAGTTTAATTTTAAAATCATGGTCACCTCCTTAAAATTAACCCAGAATCCAGTATACCTTCCTTCCCCCAGCTAACACACAGTTCATTTTATGAATAAAAAATACATTTTGTGTATATTTTAAGTCTCAAATAAAAATCCTTATAAATCAAGTATGCTTTTAAATTTTATACCAAACTTGAGCTTCACATTCTGAATGTACACATGCAAAGTAAGTAATAGAACAAGGAGACTGTCCTCTAGATAAAACCAAGTACCTCAAGAACTCTTGGTCTGAAATATCCTAGCAATTGAAAGAGATAAAATACAGTATTTATTCTTAAACAGTCCCTTTTAAGTGGATACATAAACAGAGCCAGAAATTCACTCGTAAGATTAAACAATAGAAATTTTTAAAATTGCATTTAAGGCTAAATAGTTTGTTCACAGATTTCAACCACAGCAATGCAAGTCTTATACATGAAAACAATATGAACTAAAGTAAAAACAAAATATTATTGAAAGACACTTTAACAAGGATGTTATAAAACGAAAAAGTATTTTGATTGCCTAACCCTAAAAAATTACTAGGAAATTCTAAATGAAAGAAACTACTGCCTATTGTACAAAAAAAAAAAAAATGTATTTTGAACCAAACCTGTAAGACTACAATGATAACAGGAGCAAAATCATACATAAAAGGAACTGGACTGGCCAGCAAGCTACCTCCCCAAATCAGGGGAGATGAGAGGGTTTCATAAAGTCTGGCCAACCCACACCTTTCTTCTCCAGGGGCATTAGCCACCAACTCCAAAATCTCCAGCAAACTCTACGGTAAGTATTACTCCATTTAGTCACTTCCTCTGGTTTCCATACAGCCACAGTTGAAACGCTCATGTGTTACTTGAGAAGTTTCTGCTGGCAGGATGGGCTAGGAGGAGGAGGAAATGTTTCTGAAGTAAATGTACCTTGATTTATTGGCTATAGTAGCCACCACACACGCTGAAGGGTAGAGGAGATGGGTCCCTTAGGTGACCAGTCATGGACAACCTCTTGATGATTCAGAAGTCACCTCTCAGGCCTCAGAGCTTAGAGGAGGGTCACAGAGCTATAACTGCAGAAGGTGGCACTGGGGGTTATGCTTTGAAAGGCCTGGGACCTGACCAGCTTCGGGGCACTCGCCTAGGAAGGAGCCCTTAGGTGACCAGTGTTTAGGTAGGCTTTGAATGAAGTCAGAACTAAGACCAGTTAACACAGCTGGCAGCTTCTGCTTCTGCGATTATTCTGTTTTCGTTTTGAACCGCTTGGCACTCAATCAGTAACCTTTATGACTGATATACGTGTAACAGGAGGAAGAGATGAGAAGGTGTTTTCCTTCCCATCCTCCTACCCAGCTCTCCTGTCATCTCTTTGTTCAGACACTTCTGTCCATCATGGTTCACTGAAAGTTCTTCATATTCAAGCAATTTCTACTCAATCGTTAGGCAACCCCAACTGGAATGGCAATTAGCCAGATGTCAGCCCTCCCATCACCTCCAGCCTCAGTTCTACATTATTCAGTCAGGCTTGATCACAGCCAAGGTGCAACCCACCAGGGCTCCTCTCGATAAACTTGCAATGAACCTGAAGTAAAGCCAAAAGATTCATCAAAAAGAAGGGGATGTAACCGAACCCTCACTCTTCCTTTTTCTTAGGACTTTGCTTTGTCTGTTCCTCCCCTGCCCCCACCCCATTCCATGCCCTGAATCTCACTAACAACTGACTCAGGCATCCTAGCAGTAAAGCTTAGTGGAAATGATTAAACTATTGAATGTGTCTTTTAAGATACAGTATCTGTTATTCTCCTGTATCAGCAAAATCTGCACATAAATATCCAATCCCCGGAGCTCTGACTCCTGCCATCAATGTCTTTTTGACAAATTAATACAAATAAAAATATGCTCACGACACTGGAGATCACATTTAACAAAGCAGTTTGTCCCTTAGGGCATGCAAGGCCTCACTTTATGAGCAAAACCCAGGCTCAAGAAGCAGAAACTTGGGAAAACCACAGCCTGAGTTTCAGAAAGTCACAGGCTAACAACACAAGGTCAGCTCCCAATCTGGCAAAAACAGTCTTTAGCTCTCCCACACAAGTGCATTTTTCAAAGGCATGTGGAGCTAATAAATAGGAAACTTGTCATTCAGAAAGATCTAATCATCCGTGGAGGAAACCTTTCCACATATTTTCATCTGTTACCAAAAAACATAATTAGCAAAATGGGTTTCCATCCACCAACTGAACTGTTTTGACTCAGGGGGCAAGGTTAGAATTCCCTGGCCTTCATGCAGGGTCACAAACTAATCAGTACCTCAAATGCTGAGATAGGTGATTAATCTGCCTGAGAGAAGGTGAGGCAAGAAGGAACTGGGAGCTACTAGGCAGGGGCAGGTAGATATTTTCTTGAAAGCAGCTACAACAGAAATACACTGTAGGGATCTGAAAGTTGTTTTTCTCTCCTTTAGCTCTGTTGTCAAACATTTTCAGTTTATGAGTAAGGAATGTTTTTAATAATTGCCAGAACTGTACATTTTGCAGGCGTGCACAGACACATAAGAGCAAAAGAAAAAAAAATGAGATTTTATATATATATATATATATATAAATTCATCCAAGGAGAAACACACAACACATACACACACACACTTCTCATGCTGTGCTCTGTTCACCTGCATTCAGTTGCACCTCCTATATTCACACCTTTTTCTGAGACTAGAGAAATTTAGTTTTGTTTCTTTTTTTTAATAAAGCTGTTATGAATATTTGTGTACAGAGTTTTGTGGGAACACACATTTTCATTTCTCTAGGATGAATGCCCAAGAGTATAATTGTTGGGTCATCTAGTAGATACATATTTATAAGTAATTGTCAAACTGTTTTCCAGGGTGGCTGTCCCATTTTACATTTCCACTCACAATGTATGAGTGACCCAAATTCTTCACATCTTAGCCAGTGTTTAGTTTTGTCACTAATATCTATTTTAACCATTCAGACAGGTGTGTAGTCTTGTGATTTTAATTTGTATTTCCCTAATGTCTAATAATGTCAAAACATCTTTTCATGTGTTTATTTGCCATCTGTATATTCTCTTTGGTGGAATTTCTATTTCTGTTTTTTTAAAATTTAATTTATTTTTAATATAAATTTATTTTAAGTGGAGGTTAATTACTTTACAATATTGTATTGGTTTTGTCATATATCAACATGAATCTGCCGCAGGTATACACGTGTTCCCCATCCTGAAAGATATACTAAGGCAGGAGGATTCCAATGGGATTCTTATGAGTGCCCTCCCTCCTTTCAAATGGAGAATCTAAAAGCAAACCGCACCAGGAGTAATGGATTATTGCTCCTCCACAAAGCTGCTTAACCCAAGCCACTGATATTTCCATTCCATGCCGAAATGACTTTTCTCTTGCCTGGAGAGCACTATCCTTCCTTATAAGACAGCTCTCTCAGTTCAGACTCTGGGTTCCATCTTTCACCTGGGAAGAAGGCCCTGTCCACTCCCAGGACATGGGAATGCTCTGATCTGTAATACCACAGGCCCAGAGGGTAGACACTATGCCCCCAAGCTCTCTCAGGCTCCTGCACTCCTAGCCCATGGATACAAACCCTGAGGATGGTCAATCATTATCTGGATTGCTTTGTACAGATGGCTTTTTATTTCTGGGACCATTATTATTATTTTTTTTCTGAAGAATCAAGAATGTATTAGGGCAATGAGCATCATACTTGAAGGAAAAGCAAAATCACAGTCTGGAATGAGAACAAAAGGCAGGGAATACAAGAGTGTCCACAGTCTCACTGGTCATAAAAACCAAGTGAAGGAAAAAAGGTTCATCAATAATACACGGTTGTTCAGTTCAGTTTGGTTACTCAGTCGTGTCCGACCCTTTGTGATCCCATGAACCGCAGCCAGGCCTCCCTGTCCATCACCAATTCCCAGAGTCCACCCAAACCCATATCCATTGAGTGGGTGATGCCATCCAACCATCTCATCTTCTGTCATCCTCTTCTCCTCCTGCCCCCAACCCCTCCCAGCATCAGAGTCTTTTCTCATGGGTCAGGTCTTCGCATCAGGTGGCCAAAGTATTGGAGTTTCAGTTTCAACATCAGTCCCTCCAATAAACATTCAGGACTGATCTCTTTAGGATGGACTGGTTGGATCTCCTTGCAGTCCAAAGGACTCTCAAGAGTCTTCTCCAACACCACACTTCAAAAGCATCAATTCTTGGTGCTCAGCTTTCTTTATAGTCCAACTCTCACATGTATACGTGACCACTGGAAAAACCATAGCTTTGACTAGATGGAACTTTGTTGACAAAGTAATGTCTCTGCTTTTTAATATGCTGTCTAGGTTGGTCATAACTTTTCTTCCAAGGAGTAAGCGTCTTTTAATTTCATGGCTGCAATCATCATCTGCAGTGATTTTGGAGCCCAAAATATAAAGTCAGCCAGTTTCCCCATCTATTTGCCATGAAGTGATGGGACCAGATGCCATGATCTTAGTTTTCTGAATGTTGAGCTTTAACCTAACTTTTTCACTCTCCACATCCACTTTCATCAAGAGGCTCTTTAGTTCTTCTTCACTTTCTGCCATAAAGGTGGTATCATCTGGATATCTGAGTTTACTGATAAGTCTCCTGGCAATCTTGATTCCAGCTTGTGCTTCATCCAGCCCAGCGTTTCTGGGCTGGATGAAGCATACATTGTGGTAGAGTAATTAAAAAGAATACTCTGCAACAATGAGAATGAATGAATGACAACCACAGTCAGCAGCATGCGTGAACTGGACACAAGAGAGTATATGCTGTTGGATTCCGCTGGGATCAAGTCCCCAAGTAGACCACTAATTTATGTTATAAGTCAGGACAGGGGTTCTCCATGGAATGAAGTCAGTAAAGGAAGCACAGTGAGGTCCTACATATGCTGATAACATTCTACATCTTTTGATTTGGGGACTGGTTACATCACTGTGTTCTTCTTTAAAATATTTACGTTTTATTAAGATCAGTATGATATGCTTTGCTTTATTTATTATTTTAATATTTTGGCCATGCCATGTGGCACGTGGGATCTTAGTTCCCTGACCAGGGATCAAACCTGCACCCCTTCATTAGAAGCACAGACTTTTAACCAGTGGACTGCTAGGGAAGTCCCTACCAGTGTGTTCCTTTTGAAACTTCATCAAGCTCTTTGTTTATGATACTTTTTTGTCTATATGTTATACACCAAAAAAAAAAAAAAAACCCATTTAATTTTTTAAAAAAGGTAGAGGATAAATTTGAGCTAATGAGCACGTATTGGCACATATTGGGTACTCAGTACATGATGGTATAATATTCATTTCTAGGAATATCTTAATTAACTGGTAACTGGATTTAGGGGTCATCTGTTGAATGATGCTTGGACTGTTTAAAGATTTGTCTACTAGAAATAAACCTGCTATGATGATTTTTAAACAGGTTTTCCTGGGAACGTGAGCTTTCATTCCTTTAGGATAAATGCATAGCAGTGAATTCTTGGGTTGTATGGTATTTGAAAGTTACAGTCAGAGGGGCTGTAACATTTTACATTCCCACCAGCAGTGTCCAAGAGATGCCATTTCGCTAAATCCTCATCAGCTTTTGGGGTTGTCCCTACTTTCCTATTAGAGCCATTCTGATAGGTGTGCAGTGATACAACACTGTGGTTTCAACATGCATTTCCTTCATGGCTGATGACGCTGGGCATCTTTTCCAGTGCTTATTTGTCACGTGCTTCTCCTCTTCAGTGAAAAGTCTGCTCATGTCATTTGCCCATTTTCTAACTGATTATTTCATTGTGTTAATTTTGAGTTTCTTCTATGTTCCAAATCATCTTTTTAAAAGATGCGGCTTGAAAATAGTTTCTCGCATTCTGTAGCTTGTCTTTTCAGTCTCTTCACAGGGCCTTAAATAGAGGATTTTGAAGCAATCAAATGTCTCAGGTTTTTTTTCTTTCTTTTTTTTTTTTGCTTTTATAAAGTATTCTTTTAGTGTTTAAGAACTCTTTGCTTATTTTTAGATCCTAGATATTTTATATTTTGAACATTTTTTTTTAGTTTGATAATTTATACATAAGTGTATGATCTATTTTGAGTCTATTTTTGTATAAGATGTAAAGTTTAGGTGGGATTCCCTGGTAATTCAGATAGAAAAGACTCTGCCTGCAATATAATAGACCAGGTTTTGATCCTCGGGTTGGGAAGATCCCCTGGAGAATGAGGGGATGGCTACCCACTCCAGTATTCTTGCCTGGGAAATCCCATGGATAGAGGAGCCTGGAGGGCTATAGTCCATGGGGTCACAAAGAGTTGAACACAACTGAGCAACTAAATGACAAGCAACAAATTCTTTTCACGCCTCCATGGATGCACAACTCCTCCAGCACCATTAGTTACAAAGGCTGTGTTCTGCCCACTGAAATGGTTTTGCACCTTTTTGTCAAGAATTGTTTGAGTGTACTTGTGTGTGTGTGTGTGTGTGTGTGTGTGTGTGTGTGTGTGTGTGCTAGATTGCTTCAGTCATGTCCAATTTATGTATAAGTTTATTTCTGGGTCTTCTATCCTGTTTCGTTATTCTGTCTATTCTTCTGCAAAAATCACACTGTTTTGACTATTTTTGTGTGTTCCTTCATGAGAGATATTAGTCTTTGATTTCCTCTTTTTTCCTTCCTTATATTTGTTTGGCTTGGGTTTCAGGGCAACCCTGGTTTTATACAGTGAGTTGCAAAATGGAAATGTTCACTTTTTGTTTTGTTTTTCTGACATAGATTCAGTATTTGCTGTAAGTTTTTATAATATATGAGCACATGGAAAATAAAGAGTCACAGACTGGAGTTTTTGTTCAAGCATCCTCACTGATGGGGTTTTGGGTCACTAAAGTTTAAACTCTAGATATAGCAACATTTCTGCTTGCTGTGCTGTGCTTAGTTGCTCAGTCGTGTCCAACTCTCTGTCACTCCATGGACTGTAGCCCACCAGGCTCCTCTGCCCATGAGGATTCTCCAGGCAAGAACACTGGAGTGGGTTGCCATGCCCTCCTCAACATTTCTACTTATTTTTGATTAAATGACTTATTTTGTTTAGCTTTGTTCTTCTTACATTCCATTTGAATGATAATGAACCAATTACATTTGTATTTCTCTTCTCATGCCATGAAAATCTGAGAGGCATATGGAAAATTATACTGAGTTGATAGCATACTCATTTAATAATAAGACACACAGACTTTAAAAAGGTCTACAACTCACATTTTAATAAAACAATCAATAGCCTCATGCATAAAAATAAAACGAATCATATTTCCAAGTCTGTAAACTAGTGGTTTTCAACGGGTAACAATTTTCATCTTCCACAGGGGACACGGGGCAATGTCGAGAGACAATTTTTGGTTGTCACAACACAGAGCGGTATATTCTGCTGGCATCTAGTGGGTAGACGCTTGGGATGCTGTTACACATCTTAAAATGCACAAAACATTACTCTGTAAGAAAGCATCATATGGCCTCAAATATCAGTAATGCTGAGACTGAAAAACCTGGCTGCAAGCAATCCTTAATCTAACAAAATCCCAAGATATGACTTAAATATATAAACAGAGAGAGATATGAAGCTGTGTTTTTTGAATTACAGATTTATAAACATGTATATGTGTATATTTGGGCACACACATAAATTTACTGATGATAAATCGAAAGCCTATATTTTTGCAAATAGAGTTCTACTTTGAGGAAATTTTATTCAAGAGATTAAAAAAATGTTTTGAAGTCTGAACTATCTCATGGAAGTCAGCAGTTAGTCTGAGAATCCCAGAAAGACATACAGCAATAGGAACAAGTAACCACCACAGATTTTAAGGCAAAACATTGAGGGAAAAAAACAAAAACGAAACCTCTATGTATGCTGCCATCCTGACCTCCTCCTGTGTCGCTTTCCTGTTAAGTAAAATGAAAGAACATCAAGGGACTTCCACTGGACATCTGTAGAACTGAGAAGCTGACAGGAAACTGAGGAGCACGTGGCCCCATGAATTGACCTTGAGTATAGTCCAACAACCACAGCATCACAGAGTAAGGAGGAAGAAGCCCTAGTTTCAGAGCCAGAAGTCCCTGACTTGAGTTTTGACTCTCTCATTAATTGTTGATCATGTTCTTCATCCATGAAACAAATTTAGTTATAAAATATAATTTTAAATCATACCTACTTTCTAGTGGAGAAATATTCATCTCCATAGGTTTAACTGGAAAATAAAAAACCAATGATAATATAATGGCATGGTGCTTAATATAAGCCCCAGGAGCAATTAGAAAAATTTTACACAGTTATGAATTCATACACGCCCTTGAGGTAGATATTACTATTAATTCCACTTGAAGTAGGAGGAAACTGGATCACAGGGAGATTGTTTTAAGTCCAAGATCTTGCTGCTAATAAACTGACAGAGCCAGGATGAAAACCCAGAAAGATGTGTTGCAGGGTCTAGGAAACCACATTCCCAGACACACAAGAAGATATCAGTATGAGGAACATTCCTAGAGGGGGAAAAAAAATCGAACCTTCCATTATCCCTTTCTTTCCAGGCTACCATCAGGTATTCCTTGGATAACGACAAGAGCTGATTGACTACAATTAACTGATTTTCCTGTTTCCATCTTGTTCTGTCTACATTCTTTCAACCCACAGCAGCAAGAGTAGTCAGAGCAGGCTACTCTTCTGCCCAAATCTAGCAACCACTTTTTATTATCTTTAGAAGACCAACAGAATATTCCTATCAGATCCATGAGGATTTTTCGACTCTATTTTCCATTCTTGGCTCCTTTCCGATTTCTATCTACCCTCTTCATTTCTTCATTCTACTCTGGCTACACAGACTTTCCTGCTACTTCTTGAATGAACCAAAATGTTATTTCAGAGTTTTAAGTCTTTTTTTTCCCCCTCCTCATCCTGAGAAATCTTGTTTTTCTCTAGGTGCCATACATAAAAGAGGTCACCTCTGACCCCCTCATTAAAAAATCATAATAACCACTGTCAATCTCCACCCTTTTCCACTGCATTACTATTTTTGTACCATTTGTCATGCTTATTATCTGTATCCTTGACTAGAATGGACACTCCAAAAGGACAGGGCTTCTGTCTATGATATTCATCACTGAATTTACAGTGCCTAAAATTTTATCTGGCACATGGTAGGAAATTGATTAATGTAACAATAAATTCTGAGTGCATGACACCATTAAAAATAAAAATCTAATACAGAAGCATGAATACTTAATTTTCATTATGTATTCATTTCCTATTTCATTATAATTTAAAAACTGAAAATGTTTTTATCATGGCCTGAAAACTCATTAAATGAGCAAAGAAAGTACATAACTAGACAAGAAGTTAAAAGTAGGGGTCTAGGGTTTTAAAAAACCCTGCTGGCAATATATAATCACATGATTAGGTGCAAGAGGAAGGAAGCCAGAAAATAATGGCTAAATTTGTTAGTGATACTGAGGTGAGATGATTCCACTAGTAAAAAAGTGACATCTCGTGAAGAAGTTCAGGAGGGAGACCTGGACCACAAGATTGGCAGGCACAGGTACACAAGGTTAAGGCTAAGGAACGGAAATAATGAACCAGTGCAACACTTTATAGCCGGGATAGTGAGTTCTAACCCCAAGTCCATTACACAGATTCTCCTAATGCTGGTCCCCTCCACGAGGTCATCAGATTCAAGGTAAAAGTGAAAGAAAATGAAACCGCTCAGTTCTGTCCAACTCTTTGTGACCCCATGGACTGTAGCCCACCAGGTTCCTTCATCCATGGAATTTTCCAGGCAAGAGTACTGGAGTGGGTTGCCATTTCCTTCTCCAGAGAATCTTCCTGACCCTGGGATCAAACCCAGGTCTCCCGCATTGCAGGCAGATGTCTTTATCTGAGCCACCAGGGAAGCCAGATTCAAGGTAAACTAAATTAAAAATAAGTAAAACTAAACAAAATGAAAGATTAGTTTCTCAGTTACTAACTAGGCACATTTCAAGAGCTCAACAACCACATATGTCCAGTGGCTACTGTCTTGCAAAATATAGACCTAGACTGTATCGCTGCTTAAGTAACATGTTTAAGCATTTCATGGTTTACTGTGTAAAGCAGCATCTTATTTGCTAGAAAAGTTTTCATTTCAAACTTCAAGGATAAATCTTCTATACTAGTATTCTATGGCTAGGTAAAAGTTTCCCCTCTTTATGAATGCTTTCAAAGTTTTTTTGATTATATCACCTCTATGTCTTCACATTTCCTGAATACAAATCCTTAATATTTGAAAGTCAATTTACTTATGAAATCAATTTATATCCCCAATCACTTAAAGGTCTCTGGACATTTTCTAGTCTTTTTCATACCTTTTATTTGTTTTGGCAATCAAATATGAAAAGAAGATTGTAAGTGTGGCCCAACTTTTCTTAGTATAAAGATATAATCTAAAATTGTATGTATCTAAAGAAAGAATTTTTTTTTCTTCCAATAGACTGCACTTCTGAATCTTCTCAGATAATAATAAGGTTTAAGAGGAGATGTGGGTAGATTAATATTAGTGATTAGATGTAAAAAGATGATTCTATTTTACCTAATACATTTTCAACTACACTAAAATAAGAAAAAATTAAAACAAACTGCTGGTAGGTGAACACTGTCTAAAGAAGAACAAATACATCAGAAAACCAGGTATCTTTCTTCTCTATCCTAAGAAGGTCAGTTTAAAATACTGACTTAAGTAACAGTGAAATTATTATTTTTATTTTCCAATGAAAATATCTGATACAAAAAGATGCTGGAGGATTCAATAACCTCTAGAACCTCAGCAGACTTTGATCCATGTGAGAGAACAAACATCTACCTGGAGACATAATAGACAAAAGGCATAATTTGGGGACTGGTTTCATTTTTGCACCCCCTTGCTGTGAACATAAGAGATATAATAATTTATTTCCTATTGCCACTAAGTTGGCAACTGACATGCTAAGTATTGAGTAGAGCAAGAGAAACCACTGTCTCACTAGAAGTTTTTTTACAGGACTAAATACGTACCTCTGATTCTGCATTAGCCTTTATACTATTTAATATCTTACCTGTGTGTATTCTAGACACATGAAGAATGAAAATACTTAATATGTTCATGGACAAAAGCTTTTTACACCAACCTTCAGGACAATCCTTCCTACACTAAGATATGTACAAGCACCTCATCAGTATATTTGACTCTCAGAAATTTGAAATGATAGGAAAACAGCATATCAGTGCCATTCACCAAACTTTAATTCATTTGACAGAAAGTAATTAGTTAAAGCTGATTGGCTCACTTCAATAGTAATACAAATAAGAGGAAGTCAAACAAAGCTCAATAGAGAATAAGACTCCTAGGAAAAGATATGTGATTCCTATTAGACTGTAAAAGATAAGCATCTTATCTCAAGTCAGCAAACAGCCATGATGTATTTGTTTTCTTAACTATTTAGTGTCCCTTTTGTATCCTGCAATATATTATTTCTACATTGATTCAATAGCTCAGTTTTAGGAGTTCTTTTTATGTCCACCTCTTTCTCTTTAATCAATGCAATCCATCACCAATTTGAACTCTAAATGCAATTATCTAAAATATCAATGACATACCTGTAACAACTGTCACTTTAAATTTCCATGTATTTTATAGTATTAATAATCACCCTTCAAAAAACTTCCTGAAATGGAGAAATAATTATACCTACGACCAGCAGTAACAGTTAATGGTTTCATTATTACTAATGCTGAATGTCTATGCCTCAGTAAGAAAGACATCATCTATTTCGAGAGTGAGAGGAGGTTTATGGACTTGAATGCAGATTTTTAAAGAAAAAAAATAACATAACATTAATCATAGTGACTAACATGGGAGTATTGTAGACAAAACCCTTCAGCTTAAAAATTTAATATGAGACAATAGATATTGCTTTATTTGTCCTGAGAACCTACAGCCAGAAACTATCACAAAGGCAATGATCATGATGCAAGTAGCTGTAAGAGCAAGCATTCTAAGTGCTTTGTAACTTTTATTTATTACCATAGGTCTGCACAGTTAAAGCCTACTATAACATGAATCACGTTTACTGTAGGTGTCGGTGTTCTACAGGTCAATCTCAAATAGTTAAAAACAATTTAATAGATTATAAATCTTATGCACTAAACAAAGGCTTTTATATTGAAATGTGGACATTACAAAGGCATTCTATTGTAGCAGATTTCCAAATTTTAGATCAGTTACTTAGTCTTAAAGATATGTTACCTTACCTAGAATTATGCACGACAATATCCATCAAACTATCAGTTCAGTTCAGTCGCTCAGTCGTGTCTGACTCTCTGTGACCCCATGAATCGCAGCACCCTGAATCCCTGTCCATCACCATCTCCCGGAGTTCACTCAGACTCACGTCCATCGAGTCAGTGATGCCATCCAGCCATCTCATCCTCTGTCGTCCCCTTCTCCTCCTGCCCCCAATCCCTCCCAGCATCAGAGTCTTTTCCAATGAGTCAACTCTTCGCATGAGGTGGCCAAAGTATTGGACTTTCAGCTTCAGCATCATTCCTTCCAAAGAAATCCCAGGGCTGATCTCCTTCAGAATGGACTAGTTGGATCTCCTTGCAGTCCAAGGGACTCTCAAGAGTCTTCTCCAACACCACAGTTCAAAAGCATCAATTCTTTGGCGTCAGCCTTCCTCACAGTCCAACTCTCACATCTGTACATGACCACAGGAAAAACCATAGCCTTGACTAGATGGACCTTAGTCGGCAAAGTAAGGTCTCTGCTTTTGAATATGCTGTCTAGGTTGGTCATAACTTTTCTTCCAAGGAGTAAGCGTCTTTTAATTTCATGGCTGCAGTCACCATCTGCAGTGATTTTGGAGCCCAGAAAAATAAAGTCTGACACTGTTTCTACTGTTTCCCATCTATTTCCCATGAAGTGATGGGACCAGATGCATGATCTTCGTTTCCTGAATGTTGAGCTTTAAGCCAACTTTTTCACTCTCCTCTTTCACTTTCATCAAGAGGCTTTTAGCTCCTCTTCACTTTCTGCCATAAGGGTGGTGTCATCTGCATATCTGAGGTGATTGATATTTCTCCCGGCAATCTTGATTCCAGCTTGTGTTTCTTCCAGTCCAGCGTTTCTCATGATGTACTCTGCATAGAAGTTAAATAAGCAGGGTGACAATATACAGCCTTGACGTACTCCTTTTCCTATTTGGAACCAGTCTGTTGTTCCATGTCCAGTTCTAACTGTTGCTTCCTGACCTGCATACAGGTTTCTCAAGAGGCAGGTCAGGTGGTCTGGTATTCCCATCTCTTTCAGAATTTTCCCCAGTTTATTGTGATGCACACAGTCAAAGGCTTTGGCATAGTCAATAAAGCAGAAATAGATGTTTTTCTGGAACTCTCTTGCCTTTTCCATGATCCAGTGGATGTTGGCAATTTGATCTCTGGTTCCTCTGCCTTTTCTAAAACCAGCTAGTTGCAAAACAAACAGCAGAACAAGTATTATCCTAATACCCTTTCTATGGGAATTTGGTATTGCACAGACAATTAAAAAATGATATTACTACAATCACATTAATAAATTCTCACTTTTCTTAACTTTGGAGGGCATCTCTCTTAAAATGGTAACATGTGCAAAAACTCTTTCCTCACCACGAAAAGAAGTATTAAAATGAAATCTGCAGATTTTTTATAAATGACCTTTTTAGCAAAATTGATGTACGTTAACAAGTATTTCAAAAATATCGCAGCTATTTTGAATTTTATTGGAAAAAAAAACAATGACTTTTTGGCAAGATCAGATGTACTCAAGAGGGGTGAGTGATCATTCTTCCAATTTCCATTTCATTATTTTGATGATTTTAATTTTAAAAGTAAATCTCTTCCAAGACAAATAATGTATCTATCATATAGACACAATAGAAGTTTTGCCCATCTTTACCTTGCAGCCCGAACTCAATACTATTATGAATTAAGATAAAGGCAAACTCCACCAGCTTTTCTTAATCATGGCACCAGCTATTCCTCATGATCTGTCCAGAAGTTAAAAAGTGATTTAAAAATCTAAACTTTCACTGATATTCTCTCCATAAAACTTCTTTCACGCTCTTTAGTAAAGATTCAATCTCTGTTTAAATACATTTTTCTTCTTAAAAATATATGTATTGGAGACTAAAAGCCTAAGAGAAACAGGAAATGGGCAACTCTTTTACCTTCTGTCTCAGTTTATCTATTAGTGAAACTGTGGAGATAAATCACCTTCCTTAACTCATGGGAGTTTCTAAAAATCAAGTTAGATATGAACAGTTTTTGAAGACCGTAGACCATTAAATGGGGATATCTTAAGATGAAAACTGTTGAAGAATCAACACAGAACACTGTTGAAAAATCAGAGACAGAGTTCAGAAACCAGCTTAAATCATTAATCAAGAAATTCTAAGAAATTTAAACTGTTCAAATTTGCCTCTTATGGAAAGTTAATATATTCTCTATTCTTTCCTCTCCGTTCTGTTTCACCTGAAGACAGGCAATGGTAACACTCCCAAGAATTTTTAGTTGTATCCTGAAAAAAAATTTAGGAATGCATCATTCTGAGCATTTCTGGGATCATTTCAAATACTTTGGAAATATGCAAAAAAAATTGGGCAAATATTTGATAGTTATTTATAAGGTGCCCATGATATATGTCAGGATGGATGTTGCTGCTTTTTCAAGCCTGGAATTGTCAAGACTGCAATAGATAGCAGGATTTAGTTAGAGAGCTGGAGAAGGAGGCTGCTTTTACCTAAGGCAAAAATGTAGGAGAATGGGGAGATGCTGAGGGGGAAGGGGCAGGAGGGAGGGTGGTGATGCCCTCTGCATAGAAACCCTTCATGGTTATGAGATGTCCACCCCTGCCAACTGTTTAGTTCACTTTGCCCCACGTCTCCCAACAGACTGAATTCATGAAACTGAGTTGCCCAAGCTAGGGCTTAATGGGGGCCAAGGACCTCAAGCAAACCAGAATGACTGTGAGGAAAGACTCCAGTGACTCTGTGCTTCACTTCTGGTTTAATTTGCCTGCTTATTGCCCATTCTGCACAGTCCTCCATGTGCTGGGGGCAGAAGCAGTCATAAAGGGCAAACAGATTGGTTCTTGCTCCCTCTAGGAATTCGGAGTGCGGATGGGGTCCTACAGTGAAATACTGGCCAGTTGCTGGTTCCCAGGGGCTCCCAGCTATCCAGCCATACCTACCCTCTTACTCTGTTTCGATCCCCCATTCAGGCTACTAGATTCAAGGGCTCCACAAGGCTCAACATCTAATCAAAGAATACAGTTGTAAAATTCTTGGCTTTTATTGGGTGGACAGGAAGAGCTTGGTTCAGACTATAGGGCCGAATATAAGAAGAATAAATGATCTAGGTTGCCAGCAGTCACCACCACCTCCATCCAGCCCCTGCGTACAGTAGGCAAAGATCCTCTGAACTAGAGGTGGGTGGGCAGGGAAAGAGTCAAAAAGAGGAGAATAAGAAATTAGATCTCTGAGACTGAGGGGGTGGCAGGATCACAGGGGGCAAAGACTCTCCATTTACATTTAGAAATCTGAGAGTAGAGGGTGTTTTTATGCGGCTTCCCACTTGAATCATTCACATTAAAAATCTCCCCATTCCCCATAGCATAGAAGGGCTCAGTGAAGTGACCCGTCAAGAAAGTCTAGGCAGATCGATCTAACACAGCTTCCACAAGAAACCTGAATACCCCACAGGGCTCAGGAAAGCAGCCAAATCCTTTCCTCCAGTGACTGCAAGGGGCATCAATGAGACATCAAGCATAGGTGAACCAAGAGGGTCCTCTTAATTAAAATGGGGGACCCTGCAATTGAAAGAAGTATGGGTGGGGTGGCTAAGTTCAGAGGAGCACATAGTCACCTTAGGCGTTAGCAGGGAGGATAAGAGAAGCCAAGAACAGATGGAGAACAGGTAGAGACTTCCCTCTTAAAGCTCCACCAGGATATGAAATAAACTGAACTCAGGTCCATGGACTCCAAGGACAAGCTTACGTTTTTTCTAATATATATTGATGCCTGTTTCTGCTCTCGTGGATGTTTGAATCCAGAGGTGATTGAGGTTTAGCACAACAAAGACACTTTGCTTAGCCTACTTTTCAAGCATGCTTAGATCAGCAATATCACACACCTGTAAGGACGACCCTGAACACTTTTTACCTAAGCCAAGCGCACTGTGATGACGGTTCGCCCTGGAAAGTGTTCTACTTTAGATGATAAGTCACCCAGTTGGCCAACCTTTCATTCCTTATTCTTCTTTTTTTCTTTTTTTGTTTTCATCTTATGAATAAAGTATTTTACTTTGGTATCAAACAGACATTAAGGTGTCACCATGATTGTTCATATTTTTATTTTAAAAAGTGAAATATTTTAGCAAATAAAAAGCTTCCCTGATTTGATTTGGTCTTGCAGCCTCTTCAGCTTCCCTGGTGGCTCAGATGGTAAAGAATCTGCCTGCAATGTGGGAGATCTGGATTTGATCCCTGGGTCAGGAAGATCCCCTGGAGAAGGAAATGGCAACCCACTCCAGTATTCTTGCCCAGAGAATTCCATGGACAGAGGAGCCTGGAGGGCTACTGTCCAAGGGGTCAGAAAGAATTGGACACAATTGAGGAACTATCACTTTCACTTTTCAGCCTCTTCAGGTAAAATAAACCCCTCTAACAGGCAAAGCAGCTAAATATGGTAGTTTGTTTTGCTGAATCAGAATGCCAAATGGTACGTGTATGACAAATATATGACAAAGGCCAACGTGAGCAGGACAGCACGCACTAAAGAATGCAAATAGGAGGAACTTGCAAAAATATCGGTTTTGAAATATTTGGAAATTCTCCCTGGATGTCAATGAATTCACTTCCACATCCGATTCTGAATGCCAAATATATACAGTACGAACTCCTGCCTTGGGGCTTTTAGAATATCCCAGAAGAATTATGTAGGTTACTGACTTGTGCTGTGTAGGCAGAAAGATAGACTTTGCATGTGGCAGGGCCATAAAGCAAGTATTTGTCAGCTTCCAAATTGGAACCAACAATGAATTGGCTATTTGCAGCACTGCTATTTCTACAAGAATGATGCCAGCATCCTTTACTTCTGTATAATGGATGGAAGGATCATTTCTAGATCCGCAATGGCCCAGTATATTTTACCATCATATTATCCTGTAACAATAAGAAAATCTAAATCAGAAAATTCCTAACAGACAAGGATATTTCCCATTCCTGCTCCTCAAAAAGTACACACTTGGAAAATCATATTATTATTATTTTTTTACTTAAGTATAATTGATCAACAATGTTGTATTAGTACAGATTTTTAAAATTGTGTTTATAACCAAGGAAATTTCAGGATGCAAGGGTCTATGGGAAAGAATGGTGGTGATAAACATTAATACCAAGGAAATAAAAACGGTTTAGATGTTCTTATTTTTAACTCATATTCTTTGAGATACAGCCAATACTCATTCCTACAAGGGGAACTGAGCATTTTCCCCTTCTTCATTTATTCTGATATTCCTCTTCCAGATTACAATTTAACTGTAACTTGCCAAAAACAAAAAGTCTCAGAACCAAGTTATCCATTGGAATATCATAAAAGAAACCTTTACACAATATCATATATGAAAATCAAGCTCTTGAAGTGCTAAATCTTCTAAACATACAAGAAAATGTAGGACAGAGAGTCAGGATCTCAGAGCTCTTCTCATTTAGAACTGTTGAGCCATTCACTTTGGCTCTAAGAATCAGTGTATGTCCCAGCAACTTTTAATGCCTGTCCCTCATTTACAGACTGTGAATCTTGGAAAGACAAGATTCACATCTTTGATTGTTCCATCAATAAAATCAAGGTAACTTGGGCTGCCGAAAGACAAAGAGACGGACTTCCCTGGTTGTCCAGTTGCTAAAACTCCCTGCTTCTAACTTAGGGGGCCTGAGTTTAATCCCTGATAGAAGAACTAGATCCCGTAAGCTGCAACTAAGAATCGGCATACTGTGACTAGAAGATTCCACAAACCACAACTTTTAATAATTAAAAAATTCTATATGCTGCAATAAAGATCAAGGGTATCATGTGCCTCCACTAAGACCCAGAGCAGCAACTTAATAGTAAAAATAAAATAAAACTTTAAAATGACAAACAGAAACCATGTATGAAGCAACTGGCCCCTAACATAAACACAAGTTAGTCTGTTTTCCATCATATGTACTAGAATTATAACATTACCTGTGTGCCTATTTGCTCAGTCATGTCCGACTCTTTGCAACCCCGTGGTCTGCAGACAACCAGGCTCCTCTGCCCATGGGGATTCTCCAGGCCAGAATACTGGAGTGGGTAGCCATGTTCTCCTCCAGGGGATCTTCCCAACCCAGGGATCAAATCCAGGTCTGCTGCATTCTAGGTGGATTCTTTACTATCTGAGCCACCAGGGAAGCCCATAACACTACCTTAAGCACAAGTAATAAGAAGAAATCCCCACCAAGAAA
Source organism: Ovis aries (assembly GCF_016772045.2). Lineage (NCBI taxonomy): Eukaryota > Metazoa > Chordata > Mammalia > Artiodactyla > Bovidae > Ovis > Ovis aries. The sequence continues at coordinate 52,249,841 of NC_056076.1, read as the reverse complement.
TTTTGATAACAACATATCATGGACAAGATAAAAGGGGACCCAAAGATGATAAACATGGGTTTAAAATCTGCCCCCCTCATTCTCAAGTGAAATTCTTAGGCACATGACTTCCACTCTCTGTGACTCACTGTCTTCATCTGTTAAGAAGTCAGTTGCAATCACCAAGAAGCCTCTTAACATTGATCCTCCACGACTCCATCTGTTCTTCCTTTCCCAAATAGCAATTCAGAAGACTAAAATTCCATTTGATAGCTCTTCTCTTTTTTTACATTACCTTTTGTAGCATAAACTTCTGCTTAAGAGAGACGACATAAAGGCACTCAGTGGTGTGTGATGCATGCATATGAGGTTTGTTTAGAGGCTCATGCTGGAGACGGGTAAAGAGAAAGTGATTGTGTTTGGGGGACTGCAGTAAATTGATCCTGGCATGCCATTTGTTGCACAATTTACTATACTCCAGTTCTTTGCGGATACCCACTCCATCTTTAATAAAAGTGTGTGGAGAGTCTTTAGGAATAAAGAGTGCTGCTGCTGATCATTTCAGCAATAATGGGCAAACCCATGCACTTGGCTGAATGGGAATTGAGGAAATATCTCTAATACAAAATTAGCAACATACAAAGATTTCAAATAAAGATTCTTTCACCAAGAGATCACATTTTTCCCCCCTTCCTCTCTATGTTACACAGCTATTTGGTGGACTCCCATGACATATCCAAACAAGTGGGCTGCTACTTTTTCATGCTGCTATTTTGTTTTCTGATATTCACAATCACAGTTTATTACAGTGGAAGATGTAGACTAAAATCAACAAAAGGAAAAGCACATAAGGCAGAGTCCAGGGAAGACCTGGTGGGAAGTTCTAGCTGTCCTCTCCTTGCAGTCATGAAGCCAGCACTTAACCTCTCTTGTAACAATGTGTGGCAACAGGCATGGAATACTGCCTACCAGGGAAGTTCACCCGAGCCTAGGTGTCCAGAACTTTTTCATGGGATTTGGTCACATAGACATGGCTGGTAATATGGTCATTGCCCAAAGCCCTCACAACCTCACCATAAGTCACAAGTTACAAGGCTCCTTCTCTGAATACTCAAAATGGACAACAATCAGAAAGTACTGATCATCTAATATGTGCATATGTCAATTACAAGTGCTTTGCATACATTTCCTAAGGACTTCATTTCCTGAGGGCGATCAAGGTTTTATCCCCATTTTGGAGCTGAGGAAATTGAGGACCTAAGTCACTTGGTCAAGGTTATACAACTGGGGAGTATTCTTATCTTCTCTCACTGCAGATGAATTAAAAACATTCTCTAAATCATAAGATTTTGGAATAGCATTCCAGAGCTCTAGTATTCAATGTAATTCAAGTTCATGTATGATTATTTTAAATCACACAAGATAATTTTTACTAGAAAACTGTACTCATCTGAAGTTTCTGCAAGGGAAGACAAGATCAGAGAAAAGAGCCAAAAAAACAATCTGGAGGCTAAAGAAGCAGTTACTAGCATCAAAATAATTGCACAACAAAGGAAGCTTGTCCCACACTGCCCACAATGAGTATTATAGTGGCTGTCATTTGTTTCATTTTGAATTATTCCAAATTAAATTCTGCAGCATTGATGCTTTCAGTTCAGTTCAGTTGCTCAGTCGTGTCTGACTCTCAAATCCAGAATGAAGGAAACACCAAGAGGCGAATTTCTCCCTAAGTGATCACTGCTTCTGGATGCTAAATGCTTCTGCTCAGAGTGTTTCTGTTGAGCGTCTTCATCTGCCATTCATGAGTCCTCTACATGCATCCTCGCAGCCTGGCTTGATGCTGCCGCGTTTGCATGCATTTTACAAGCGCTTATCTCGAGCAGGAAATGCAGGGTGCAGTTACTCTCTGGTCAACATCCCTAACACGTCAAGAACACTTGTGCCCTGTCACCTGAGTTTCTGCTTGGTGTGAGCAGAAAACCTAGCCACAGTTATGTTAATCAGGGACCCCTGCTGCAGCTGGAAATATGGAGGGAGCAGAAGAGTAGATGGAAGAGAGGACGCAGGGAAAGTTGTTAATCCATGTCAATCGCGGCAGAAAGGTAACAAAGCAGATGAGATAATATACAGGGTTTATTCCTAAGTCATTCACTCTCCCCTCAGGCTTTAAATTGTAATTGTGACATAGGTAACACTTGAGAAAGATTTATGAGGACCCTACCCGAGTCCCCATCTGTCTGCACCAGGAGCCACTAATACAAACATTTCCAAAGCAAGTGAGGGGAGTTCTGCCTTGGGACTCATTAAAAAGGGACTGGGCAAAACACTAGAGAATATACAGCAGGGAACAATACAGAGCGGCTCCTTGGAGAATCAGCTCACTGTGACCTAATATTTAGGATCGATAGTTGACAATGTTGAAACATTAATGGTAAATAAAGTGCAGTGAAAGGTCTCTGTTAAGCAAGGATCTTGTGTTAACGATGGCTGCCAAACAGGTATCCGATGGGGGAGGAGTAGGGAAGAGGAGGAAGAACACTTACTTCATCTGAAGACCAGGAAATGGGCTAGTTTATCTTACTGCAACAGGAGAGAAGGTGAAATAGTAAGGTTTATACAGTGCAGGTTTCCAGAGCCCAAGTCCATTCTATGGGCGAGATACTAGAGCACTGATTCTTCAAAGCGAGCCTCCAATGAATAACCATTAATCCCCCCATAGAGAAGACAGATGTATCTTCACAACTCTTCCCCTGTGGTAAAGATGAGGAAATAGACCAAAAGTACGCTTGGGGAATCTGAAATCACTTAGCCAACCGAGAGGCTCAAGAATGAGAAAGATCAGGTTGGGTCATTTCTAGTTGGCAATCAGTAACTAGTCAGCGCAACTGAGTAATTTAAATTCATTTGAACTTCTGGATCCTTCATCAGCACTGTCTGAATTCCAAGAGCTTGCAATTTTGTTAAAGAAATAGGATGTACTATCATAAATAAATAAGGCCTGGTTTAGGCAGCAAAGGAGAGATACAACTGACAAGGACAATGGGACATCCCATATGATAGAGATGATTTGGGTGAAGTAATGGGAGACGATACTAGAGAGAGAAGACTATGCCTGTCACTGCCATGGTCTGAACAGCATCCCACAAAATTATGTTGAAGCTGCACGCCTCTATGTGCCTGTATTTGGAAGTAGGACCTGTAGACAAGAATTAAGGCCAAATGAAGTCTTAAGGGTAGATGCAATAAGATTAATAAACTTTTTAAAATTTAAATTTATTTAATTGAATAATAATTGTTTTACAGAATTGTGCTGGTTTCTGCCAAATATCGACATGAATCAGCCATAGGTAATAGTCTCATAAAAAGAAGACACACTCCCTCTCTCTACCACTGAGGACACGGGGAGGAGAAGGCTGTCCACAAGCCAGAAACACACCCTGATGGACCTCCATCTAGGACTCCCAGTCTTCAGAATTGTAAAGAAGGAAATTTCTTTGGTTAAGCCCTCTGGTCCAGGCATTCTTCCATGCCAACCTGAGCAAACTAGGATGGGTACTGAGGGCAGCTAGCATCCTTACAGAAGTAAAGCAAGCAATATCCTCCAGTATGCTCGTATGCGTGCTAAGTCACTTCAGTCATGTCTGATTCTTTGCAGCTCCAGGGACTGTAGCCCACCAGGCTACAGAATCCATAGGATTCTCCAGGCAAGAACACTGGAATGGGTTGCCATGCCCTTCTAAAGGGAATCTTCCCAACCCGGGGATCGAACCTGTGTCTCTTTCGTCTCCTGCATTAGCAGCCGAGTTCGTCACCACAAGTGCCATCCGGTATACTCAGGGGATAGCAACCTACATCCAGTCTGCCACCTCCTCCTGTATGGCCAGTGAGCTAACAATGGTTTTTACATTTTCAAATGGTTGGTAAAAAAATAAAATAAAACAAAAACAGCAAAATAAGAATAACACTTTGTGACATGTGAAAATTACATCCAATTCCAGTTCCAATGTCCACAGATAAAGTTTTATTGGGGCACAGTCACACTTGTGCTTTCATGTACTGTCTGTGGCTTCTTTCACGCTATGACAGCACAGTTGAGAAGCTGTGACAAAGATTGGCCTGGAACATTAAGATATTTACCATCTGACCCTTTATGGGAAAAATTCGTCAGCCCTTGGTCTAGATTGGTGGTTTAATTTTATTGTGCATACGTCCGCCCAGGGACCTTGTTAAACTTTGGATTATGAGTTAGTGTATATGGGATGCAGTTTGAGTGTTTGCATTTCTCACAAGCTCCAGGTGATGCTGGTCTTACTATATACGAACCATCACCTGATTAAGAAGGTCAAGATCTATTTCATCTAAGATGCCAGTTTTTCGTTAGAAGAACATCTTTCTTAATGATCTGGACGATTGGGTAATCAGCACCCACCACTCACAGAATTATCTTCGGATTCAACCTAAAATTTTTAAATCAGACCCTAACAGGGACTGTTAGAACAAAAACATAAAGGCAATATCTGGTTTGTGCATTGGCCATTGGAAGCCATTGTTAGAAGTAAAAGATGTCAAAACTGACATTTGTAGCTTGTATTAAGTTCATGGTGTTTTTCTTTTTTTCATTTTTATGTTGCTCCTCTTGATAATTATTTTTTTCATTAAATGTAAAATGACTCTTTACAAAGGAAACAGAAAAATATTCCCTGTATATATCATACCAAAATCTCTTTTGTGGAGATGTGCAAGAGGCCAACTCTTTAAGACATGAACAAACTATAACCTTCTTTTTCTTAAAGCTTTTATAGTAAAACATCTAAAAGTAAATATTGAGATTTAAACCGATGAGAAACAGATTGGGTATTGTCTGTCAAAGCCCCAAAGGCCACAAAATAAATAGTAAAGTAACAGAAGCCTCAGCTCATTGATATGCAGCCTGTATGCACTGAGATTTCATATGCACATCTTCCCTTCACTGTCTCCTTAACAGATGTCATCAAATCAGATATACAGGGCCAACAAAATGAAGTGCAAACACCACCCCAGGAGCTGCTGAGCCCTAAGCTCCAGGCTTCCCAACCTGTGAACCACACGTGCTAGTTTCTGCGTGTAAAGTCCTCAGGCAAGAGCCCAAGATGTCATTGGAAGCAAAAAGGAAAACCTGGCATTTTAAGGATGGAGCCCTAGTAACTGTCTGATATTTTCACATAAAGCACCTCTCTATTTTCACATAAAGTGCCAATTCAGCCCACGCATAAAACTAGCTGTGCTATTTTGGAAAATATATGGAAAATACACTGCATGCGCCTACATTGTTCTGAGTAGCAAAGTTATTAAATGACTAGGCTTTACGTATCTGCGGGGTTTGCTGACGTATACACTTTTGATTGCCAAACCCAGCACAAACTATATTAGTGTCATAAGGTAAACAAATAATTTCTGGACTCTATTTACATTATCCATATCCTGTAGTTAAAAGGGCAAATAATGTGGAACAAGACTAAGGGTACTCGGTGATTTCACCAGAAGCCAAAATAGAGCCTGGATTATAATCAAGATAAATAACAATTATCTGTCACTTACTGGACCCTTATTATGCACTGGTATACAGCATATTAAAATGAATTTATATATATATTTCATATATATATATAAAACATCTATTTCTGCTTTATTGACTATGCCAAAGCCTTTGGCTGTGTGGATCACAATAAACTGTGGAAAATTCTGAAAGAGATGGGAATATCAGACCACCTGACCTGCCTCTTGAGAAACCTATATGCGAGTCAGGAAGCAACAGTTAGAACTGGACATGGAACAACAGACTGGTTCCAAACAGGAAAAGGAGTACGTCAAGGCTGTATATTGTCACCCTGCTCATTTAACTTGTATGCAGAGTACATCATGAGAAACACTGGGCTGGAAGAAGCACAAGCTGGAATCAAGATTGCTGGGAGAAATATCAATCACCTCAGATATGCAGATGACACCACCCTTATGGCAGAAAGTGAAGAGGAGCTAAAAAGCCTCTTGATGAAAATGAAAGAGGAGAGTAAAAAAGTTGGCTTAAAGCTCAACAATCAGAAAACAAAGATCATGGCATCCGGTCCCATCACTTCATGGGAAATAGATGGGGAAACAGTGGGAACAGTGTCAGACTTTATTTTTTGGGGCTCCAAAAATCACTGCAGATGGTGACTGCAGCCATGAAATTAAAAGACGCTTACTCCTTGGAAGGAAAGTTATGACCAACCTAGATAGCATATTGAAAAGCAGAGACATTACTTTGCCAACAAAGGTCCATCTAGTCGAGGCTATGGTTTTTCCTGTGGTCATATACGGATGTGAGAGTTGGACTGTGAAGAAAGCCGAGTGCTAAAGAATTGATGCTTTTGAACTGTGGTGTTGGAAAAGACTCCTGAGAGTCCCTTGGACTGCAAGGAGATCCAACCAGTCCATTTTAAAGGAGATCAAGTTTAGATTTATGGCCCAGGATGTGATCTATCCTGGAGAAGGTTCCATGAGCACTTGAAAAAAAGGTGAAATTCGTTGTTTTGGGGTGAAATGTCCTATAGATATCAATTAGGTCTAACTGATCTAATGTATCATTTAAAGTTTGCGTTTCTTTGTTAATTTTCTGTTTAGTTGATCTGTCCATAGGTGTGAGTGGGGTATTAAAGTCTCCCACTATTATTGTGTTATTGTTGATTTCCCCTTTCATACTTGTTAGCATTTGTCTTACATATTGTGGTGCTCCTATATTGGGTGCATATATATTTATAATTGTTATATCTTCTTCTTGGATTGTTCCTTTGATCATTATGTAGTGGCCTTCTTTGTCTCTTTTCACAGCCTTTGTTTTAAAGTCTATTTTATCGGATATGAGTATTGCCACTCCTGCTTTCTTTTGGTCTCTATTCGCGTGGTATATCTTTTTCCAGCCCTTCACTTTCAGTCTGTATGTGTCCCTTGTTTTGAGGTGGGTCTCTTGTAAGCAGCATATAGAGGGGTCTTGTTTTTGTATCCATTCGGCCAGTCTTTGTCTTTTGGTTGGGGCGTTCAACCCATTTACATTTAAGGTAATTATTGATAAGTATGATCCCGTTGCCATTTACTTTATTGTTTTGGGTTCGGGTTTATACACCCTTTCGTGTTTCCTGTCTAGAGGATATCCTTTAGAATTTGTTGGAGAGCTGGTTTGGTGGTGCTGAATTCTCTCAGCTTTTGCTTGTCTGTAAAGCTTTTGATTTCTCCTTCGTATTTGAATGAGATCCTTGCTGGGTACAGTAATCTGGGCTGTAGGTTATTGTTTTTCATCACTTTAAGTATGTCTTGCCATTCCCTCCTGGCCTGAAGAGTTTCTATTGACAGATCAGCTGTTATCCTTATGGGAATCCCCTTGTGTGTTATTTGTTGTTTTTCCCTTGCTGCTTTTAATATTTGTTCTTTGTGTTTGATCTTTGTTAATTTGATTAATATGTGTCTTGGGGTGTTTCGCCTTGGGTTTATCCTATTTGGGACTCTCTGTGTTTCTTGGACTTGGGTGATTATTTCCTTCCCCATTTTAGGAAGTTTTCAACTATTATCTCCTAAATCGAAATCATTCCAAGCATCTTTTCTGACCATAATGCATTAAGATTAGATCTCAATTACAGGAGAAAAACTATTAAAAATTCCAACATATGGAGGTTGAACAACACACTTCTGAATAACCAACAAATCACAGAAGAAATCAAAAAAGAAATCAAAATATGCATAGAAACTAATGAAAATGAAAACACAACAACCCAAAACCTGTGGGACACTATAAAAGCAGTGCTAAGAGGAAAGTTCATAGCAATACAGGCATACCTCAAGAAACAAGAAAAAGTCAAATAAATAACCTAACTCTACAACTAAAGCAACTAGAAAAGGAAGAGTTGGAGAACCCCAGAGTGAGTAGAAGGAAAGAAATCTTAAAAATTAGGGCAGAAATAAATGCAAAAGAAACAAAAGAGACCATAGCAAAAATCAACAAAGCCAAAAGCTGGTTCTTTCGAAAGGATAAATAAAATTGACAAACCATTAGCCAGACTCATCAAGAAGCAAAGAGAAAAATCAAATCAATAAAATTAGAAATGAAAATGGAGAGATCACAACAGACAACACAGAAATACAAAGGATCATAAGAGACTACTATCAGCAGTTGTATGCCAATAAAATAGACAACGTAGAAGAAATGGACAAATTCTTAGAAAAGTACAATTTTCCAAAACTGAACCAGGAAGAAATAGAAAATCTTAACAGACCCATCACAAGCATGGAAATTGATACTGTAATCAGAAATCTTCCAGCAAACAAAAGCCCAGGTCCAGATGGCTTCACAGCTGAATTCTACCAAAAATTTCGAGAAGAGCTAACACCTATCCTCCTCAAACTCTTCCAGAAAATTGCAGAGGAAGGTAAACTTCCAAACTCATTCTATGAGGCCACCATCACCCTAATACCAAAACCTGACAAAGATGTCACAAAAAGAAAACTACAGGCCAATATCTCTGATGAACATAGATGCAAAAATCCTCAACAAAATTCTAGCAATCAGAATCCAACAACACATTAAAAGATCATACACCATGACCAAGTGGGCTTTATCCCAGGGATGCAAGGATTCTTCAATATCCGCAAATCAATCAATGTAATTCACCACATTAACAAATTGAAAAATAAAAACCATATGATTATCTCAATAGATGCAGAGAAGGCCTTTGACAAAATTCAACATCCATTTATGATAAAAACTCTCCAGAAAGCAGGAATAGAAGGAACATACCTCAACATAATAAAAGCTATCTATGACAAACCCACAGCAAACTTTATCCTCAATGGTGAAAATTGAAAGCATTTCCCTAAAGTCAGGAACAAGACAAGGGTGTCCACTTTCACCACTACTATTCAACATAGTTCTGGAAGTTTTGGCCACAGCAATCAGAGCAGAAAAAGAAATAAAAGGAATCCAAATTGGAAAAGAAGAAGTAAAACTCTCACTGTTTGCAGATGACATGATCCTCTACATGGAAAACCCTAAAGACTCCACCAGAAAATTACTAGAGATCATCAATGAATATAGTAAAGTTGCAGGATATAAAATCAACACACAGAAATCCCTTGCATTCCTATACACGAATAATGAGAAAGTAGAAAAAGAAATTAAGGAAACAATTCCATTCACCATTGCAACGAAAAGAATAAAATACTTAGGAATGTATCTACCTAAAGAAACTAAAGACCTATATATAGAAAACTATAAAACACTGATGAAAGAAATCAAAGAGGACACTAATAGATGGAGAAATATACCATGTTCATGGATTGGAAGAATCAATATAGTGAAAATGAGTATACTACCCAAAGCAATTTACAAATTCAATGCAATCCCTATCAAGCTACCAGCCACATTTTCACAGAACTAGAACAAATAATTTCAAGATTTGTATGGAAATACAAAAACCTCGAATAGCCAAAGCAATCTTGAGAAAGAAGAATGGAACTGGAGGAATCAACTTGCCTGACTTCAGGCTCTACTACAAAGCCACAGTCATCAAGACAGTATGGTACTGGCACAAAGACAGACATATAGATCAATGGAACAAAATAGAAAGCCCAGAGATAAATCCACACATATGGACACCTTATCTTTGACAAAGGAGGCAAGAATATACAATGGAGTAAAGACAATCTCTTTAACAAGTGGTGCTGGGAAAACTGGTCAACCACTTGTAAAAGAATGAAACTAGATCACTTTCTAACACCGCACACAAAAATAAACTCAAAATGGATTAAAGATCTAAATGTAAGATCAGAAACTATAAAACTCCTAGAGGAGAACATAGGCAAAACACTCTCAGACATAAATCACAGCAGGATCCTCTATGATCCACCTCCCAGAATTCTGGAAATAAAAGCAAAAATAAACAAATGGGATCTAATTAAAATTAAAAGCTTCTGCACAACAAAGGAAAATATAAGCAAGGTGAAAAGACAGCCTTCGGAATGGGAGAAAATAATAGCAAATGAAGCAACTGACAAACAACTAATTTCAAAATATACAAGCAACTTCTGCAGCTCAACTCCAGAAAATAAACGACCCAATCAAAAAATGGGCCAAAGAACTAAATCGACATTTCTCCAAAGAAGACATACGGATGGCTAACAAACACATGAAAAGATGCTCAACATCACTCATTATTAGAGAAATGCAAATCAAGACCACAATGAGGTACCACTTCACACCAGTCAGAATGGCTGCGATCCAAAAATCTGCAAGCAATAAATGCTGGCGAGGGTGTGGAGAAAGGAACCCTCCTACACTGTTGGTGGGAATGCAAACTAGTACAGCCACTATGGAAAACAGTGTGGAGATTCCTTAAAAATTGCAAATAGAACTACCTTATGACCCAGCAATCCCACTGCTGGGCATACACACCGAGGAAACCAGAATTGAAAGAGACACATGTACCCCAATGTTCATCGCAGCACTGTTTATAATAGCCAGGACATGGAAACAACCTAGATGTCCATCAGCAGATGAATGGATAAGAAAGCTGTGGTACATATACACAATGGAGTATTACTCAGCCGTTAAAAAGAATTCATTTGAATCAGTTCTGATGAGATGGATGAAACTGGAGCCGATTATACAGAGTGAAGTAAGCCAGAAAGAAAAACACCAATACAGTATACTAACACATATATATGGAATTTAGGAAGATGGCAATGACGACCCTGTATGCAAGACAGGGAAAGAGACACAGATGTGTATAACGGACTTTTGGACTCAGAGGGAGAGGGAGAGGGTGGGATGATTTGGGAGAATGACATTCTAACATGTATACTATCATGTGAATTGAATCGCCAGTCTATGTCTGACGCAGGATGCAGCATGCTTGGGGCTGGTGCATGGGATGACCCAGAAAGATGTTATGGGGAGGGAGGTGGGAGGGAGGTTCATGTTTGGGAATGCATGTAAGATTTAAAGATTTTAAAATTTAAAAATAAAAACTAAAAAAAAAATAAATAAAATAAAATAGAACATTAAAAAAAAAAAAAAAAATAAAGGAGATCAGTCCTGAGTGTTCATTGGAAGGACTGATGGTGAAGCTGAAACTCCAATACTTTGGCCACCTCATGCGAAGAGTTTACTCATTGGAAAAGACCCTGATGTTGGGAGGGATTGGGGGCAGGAGGAGAAGGGGACGACAGAAGATGAGATGGCTGGATGGCATCACTGACTCAATGGACATGAGTCTGAGTGAACTCAGGGAGTTGGTGATGGACAGGGAGGCCTGGCGTGCTGCAATTCATGGGGTTGCAAAAGTTGGACATGACTGAGTGACTGAACTGAACTGATCTGATTATTAATCCAGAGTTGTATTGAGCTAGTCAAAAGTTCTTCAGCTTTTCCCCTAACACCTTAGAGGAAAACCCAAACAAACTTTCTGGTCAGACCAATATTTTACAAACTACCCTGTGAGTAGGGTGGAAAAATGGAAAAAAAAAAAAAAAGGAAATAAAACTCTTACTGTTAACTGGCTAATGGTTTTCAACTAGGTGATCTCTTTTGCATGAAAAAAAAATCATTATTTTCTCTCTTGTTTCACTGTAGCATGTCATTATTTCTACCTTGTTAAAAGCTCCTATTATAGAAACTGCCAGATCTATTAGTATATCTTAATGACCACATCTTGTGCGGCTTTTAGCCTCTAGTGGGGCAAAATTGCCATGATTTATGCTTTCCTAACAATGATATTTTTACATTAGGAAGCAATTAAAGAGCCCAACCGCGCTCCTGGGAACATCAAAAAGCCTGGAGAAGGACCACTATCATCTTGATTTATATCTGCTCTAATTGTATTTACAGAAAACTTATAAAAGAAGAAGATTGTGTCAAAATGTTTATGGTGCTTGTAATAAATGTTTGTAAAAAGAGACCATCCATGCTTTGCGCTGACTGTAGAACAGCAAATGCCGTGAGGGATAACGGGCTGGACAAGGTCACACCAGGATGACAAGCAGAGTCGAGTCTCAGACTTGTCAACCTAAGAAATCCAGAGGAAAGGATTTCACTCCAGCGTGAAGCCTCTATCCTGTGTGTGTCCTGTCTCACAGTGATGACCACCTTGCTTTTTCCTTGGACAGGGGCTAGCATCCTTTCTGTTTTAACTTTTTGCTTTGTATTGGCATATAGCCAATTAACATTGCTGAGACAGTTTCAGGGGAACAGCAAAGGGACTCAGCCATAGATATTTATATATCCATTCTCCCCCAAATTCCCCTCTCATCCAGGCTGCCACACAACACTGAGCAGAGTTCCCTGGGCTGTACACTAGGGCCTTGCTGGTTATCTATTTTAAATATAGTGGTGCGTGCCTGTGGACCCCAAACTCCCTAACTGTCCCTTCCTCCCATCCTTTCCCCACAGTAACCATAAGTTTGTTCCCTAAGTGTATGAGTCTGTTTCTGGTTTGCAAGCTCATGTGTATCATTTCCCTTTTAGATTTTGCATATAAGCAATGTTGTATGATATTTCTCCTTCTCTGACTTTCTTCACTAGTATGACAATTTCTAGTTTCATCCATGTTGCTGGGGGCAGCATTCTCTACATCTGCAACCAAGTGGGACCTATTAACAAAAATATCCACTGTGAATATAACAGCTAAAAAGGCAAAGCTCTCCTGCCAGCAGTGAGCAGGATCAAGGCCAGGAAAGACTGCGTCCCTTCTCCAAGACGCAGGCTGCTGAGAATCAATTCTTCTCATTCAAATGACAGGTCTACTTCTCACATTTCTGAGGTCTCGCCATACAATGTTTATTTCTGTCTTCCTTCATGTATGTGGTTTTATTTTGCCTGTCTTACACATTTAGTATCAAAACCTTACTTAATTAGGCAAAGGCTGTACAATGTGTAAGAATACTTGCAGAAAACTGGTATCCGATCAGAATATGGATCATCCCATTTAAATCTTTCTGAGCTTTCCAGATTGAGCCAAGAAGTTGGTAGCAATCTAAACTCCATACTTCTCCTAAAGTCACAGAGGCCTTCCTTTGACCAGCACCATCTGGGAGCATGTTTGAATGAAGAATCTCCATCTCAGACTTACAGAATCAGAGCAACAATTTAACCAGGGAGTCATGGGTCCGTTAACATTTGAAAAATACTGTAAAAAGGTTAAGGTTGGTGACGGTGGGGTGGTGAGGGGGGGTAGCAGTGTTGGTGTACTATCAGGGGAATTTAATCATGAAACCACAAGGCTCAGAGCTCTAAAATAAAAAGGGAGAGGACAAGAGGAGGAGTGGGGAGAGGAGGAAGAGGAAGGAGAAGAGGAGGAAGAGGAGTGGGGAGAGGCAGGGGAGGAGGCGCAGGAGAGGAAGTGGGGGGTAGGAAGGGGAGAGGGAAGGAGGGGAGACGGAGGAGGAAGGAAGGATAGAAGATAAGGACTAGAAAGAGGAAGGAGGCGGTGGCAGTGGCTTTTTAACGTCTCGTCACGGATTCCTCTTTTCCAAATTTCCCCTGAAATGCACCAACACTCTAATACCATATACCCAGCAGACACCCGTTCCACACTGAGGGTATGCAGAGAGCACAGTGAACTTCTTTGACCCCCAATCCCCCTGCTTCGAGAAAGCAGTCTTATACCTGCCCCCTGCCTAGAAACAGCAGTTAGGTGGCAGGTGGTTGCTCTGGAGCCCAAAACTTGGCATTCAAATAATCATGAAGCTTCAGTGTCTCTAGGATAAGACTTTTACAGCATCCCAGAGTACGTTTGGAGTACCCCACAGATTAAACAGTAGTTCGCGTCAGTTCGATGCCATCCACACAGAGATTTCTACAGGAACGGTGAGACAGAGGTCAATTCTAGTTTTACAGATGCATTCTCCTCTCTCCTCTGTCCCTAAAGGTTATCCTATGTCAGTGCCAGCTTTGAACACATTAAATACCCTCCAATCTGTTTCCCCATGATGTGTTCCCCATTGGAGAGTATGTATTAATATGCTTTTGCCTATTAATACTGGATGAAAGAAAAAAAAAAAAAACATTGACTTTGTTTCCCCTTCTCTTTGTTTCCACTGCTTCATGGAAGTTTTAGGTTTCCTTTTAAATTAAATTATATTTAATCAGCTACACCTGGTTAAATTTTTTGTTGGAAACTGTGGATGATTATAGTACTGGGGCATCTGAAGAAATGTAGTTAACTGAAGGAGAGTCTCAAGAAATGAGGACTAATTCTGAGAAGGGTGGTAGAACAAAGCAACAAAGAAGAAACACAAAATTGCCTTTTTGTTTCTTTCCTTTTAGAGCTTCACCCCCTTCTATTCTGAAAGCAAGGAAGATACAATACTGATTAAGAATTAAAGAAACATTTGGCTGAGAGGGGGACAGTTGGTCAAATGCACATGCAATCAAAACCGTGCCATCATCTTTGGTGATTAAATATGTGATGCTAGGGAAAGATCTTCCCCAGCTCCAAAAGACTATCTCAAAGGAGATTCATACGCTGACTTTCCTGCTGGTCAGAGAGTGAAGGTTGATGTAATTGTCTAAGGGCCATTAGAGTGGGTATTTGCATGCTTCCTCTAATGTTTATTCTTCTAATTAATTTAGTGCATTTTATCATTTCAACATGCATTCCACTCTTATTGATCACAGCATCCCAGGGAGACAGACTGGGCAGAAAGGATTTTCTCAGTTTTATAGACGCGATTGGTAACTGAAGCACTCTAGAAGTAGACAGTCTCAATGATAAACTGAGGATGAGAGCTCAGTTTCAGAGTGTGCAAGTGAAACTGTCAGACTGTTTGCAACCCCATGGACTGTAGCCCTCCAGGCTCCTCTGTTTATGGAATTCTCCAGGTGAAAATACTGGAGTGGGTTGCTATCCCCTTCTCCAGGGGATTTTCCTGACCCAGGGATCAAACCAAGGTCTACCTGCATTGCAGGCAGATTCTTTATAATCTGAGCCACCAGGGAAGAATATTTATCACCCATTAGCCTTTATAGCTGCATCTATTGATATATTTTACAGTGATGAAGAAATCCCTTTAGATTTCTTTGTTACTAATAGTGATGGTACAGTGACTGTTGTCACAGCTCAGCAATGACTACTGGACTCACCTGATATTCAGAAAATCCAGAGATAAGCAGGTATTCAATCCAGTTACCCACTAACTCTCCCCATCCAAAGCACGATTCTGGAAGCATCTTCAATACAGTTATTAATTCCTGTCTATTTAAAGGTTTCCGGGTGAAAGCATTTCATGTGGTTTCCGAGTTGTACATTCTAAGTCTAAAACTTGAAACTGCAACCTGCCTAAAAGAGTTTTTCCCTGTTCCCCACAGAGAACAAAAGCATATGCCTCTACTATTTGAGAGAGAGTGAGTAATTTACCAAATCAGAACATTCTGTAAAAGACACCATTCTGCTTTGATGCTCTTGTGTAACTGCCACTGACTTTAATGAGAATTACACACATCTGTCATTGGGCAGCACCAACCCCATTATTTATTAGAGCTGAAACCCACCATTTGCAATAAAGCCTTCCTCTAGTCAATAATTAACAGATATAAGGCTCACAGATTTGTGGTCCATACTCTATCTTTCTGATGAGTCAAACATGGTAATGAAAGAAAATGAGCCAGGGACACATTCTCTAGGCCTGAGCGCATTCTTCCTGGTTCCCATGGTCGCATAACTAGATTTTCCATCTGTGGTGATTAAAGGGGAAACAGGCGGCTTCGGTGATTGTCTCTTCGCTATCACGCAGTGTGTTCCAGTAAGTCATATAAATCCATTTGATTAACTGTTACAGATCAACTGTTTTCTACATTGCAGAGTCGTTGGTGGGCTACATGAAGACATGAGATCCGCATTTAGAAATCCATAATCCTGAATTCTATCCTTGCTACTCACATCACTGACCTGCATGCTGCTTATATCGGCATCTGCTGGAGTTTATTAGAAACGGGACCCCACACAGGCCTCCTGAATCACAGACCCTAGTGTGTTTCCCATTTGCATTTAACAAACCCTCTGGGCGATTCTGAGGCCTACTAAAGTTTAAGAAACACTGCTTTCAACCATTATCTTTGTTATCGGTTAGTCACTAAATCGAGTCCGACTCTTTGACCCTGTGGACTGTACCCCATCAGGCTCCTCTGTCCATGGGATTTCCCAGGCAAAAATACTGGAGTAGGTTGCTAGTACCTTCATCCAGGGTATCTTCCCGACCCACGGATCGAACCCATGTCTCCTGCATTGGCAGGCGGATTCTCTACCACTAAGCCATCAGGGAAGCTTAGTGTAGACTGTTATCTACAACCTTGTAAAATAAGTTGGAAAATAATTCTCATCTGGAAAAGGATGGAAAAGTAGAATTAGTGTTTTTTTTTCTTTATTCTGTTCTTGTGTGCTTGCATTTTATATCCCCAAATTATATTACTTTGTAATATAAAATTTATTTTCAAAGAAAAATTATCCATTCTATATTTTATTAATTTTGTAGATCATAGTCATTGCTGAATTATCATTTTTCATTTGGAAAAAAGGTCATTTTGCATGTTTAACTACATTCCTATTGTGCCATTTAAATGTTTTCTGGGGACTTCCTGGTGGTCCTGTGGTTAAGATCTCACCTTCCAGTGTAAGGGGTATAGGTTCACGCCCTGATCGGGGGGCTAAGACCCCACGTGCCTTGCAGCCAAAACACCAAAACATAAGCAGAAGCAATACTCTAAAAATTCAATAAAGGCTTCAAAAACATGTCTGTTGCTCTTTGAACTCTAATTAATTGGTATGCCTTCATGTATTCTGGAGTTTTCATTACATTATAATAAACTATACCAAATAAAACACTCATAATAAGGTACTATTGTTTTCCAAATTTCTATGTCATTATATATTTCTCCTTTACTAGTAAGCCAAAACTACCGAGGCACTCTTTTCTCTTTGGGTACAAATGTTTCAGTAGGAAGAGATTCTGCTCATTTTCCACTATCTCTCCAAGTCTGCTGAGCCTCAACAAGAGTTGCCATTTGTGCTATAGCACCTCGTAATGGGGCTGGGGGTTGGGTAAAGCTATCAGTGCCAATCCACAGCCAGACAGTGCATAAAAGTGTCTAATGATACAATTTATCTGCTAGACTAAAATACATTTCATAGGATGGGAGAAAAAACTCTTCGTGCTGTGTCCTCAGTGTATTCTGAATTCAAACCTCCTAAAATGCTCTCTGGCAATGCCGTCCATATTGCAATGATGGATAACTGCTCTCCCACAGCGTTGCAAAGTGATTATTAATCTATAAGCATCCGCCTGCTGAGGTATTCCATGGTTTTAAAAAAGTTAGGAACCATTTCCACACTGTTGGAGCTATTACAATCTTCTCAGCGCCTTCAGTGTGGGACCCCCTGTCAGTTACCATATTTCTTTATTAATTTAAGCTGACTGTCAAGACTGCTCAGCACCATACAGTCTAGTTCCAGAACCACGGGGCCGGGGGGGGGGGGGGAAACCCGGCATGTCATGTTACAAGAGAGATTGTTGCTGGCTTCATAATAGGACAGATCGGTAGTCACCATGTGGGATCTTCATGCTAACAAGTCTCAAAGGCCAGAATAATAGAAGCATCATAGAATATCATAGAAGGTCAGAGGAAAAAAGAACCTATGACATCACAAAACCAGTTAATTTCGGGGGGGGGGAGGGAGGGGAACAGGAAAATTTGCCCTCTGACCTTAAAGATTGTTGATAATGGAATCTGGCCAGTTTCCATGTATTCTGACTACTGGTACATTGATGATTCCACTAAATTACACACGAGCAGAAGCTGACAAAGGAATACTGAATGGGAACAGGATAAGAGAACTTGAAATCTTCCTGGAGTAGGTGTTAAGGTTCATTATAAGTTCTATTACTCCTCTAAGGCAAAACAGATCACAGGAAAATAAAAAATAATGCCAGGGGGTGCTATGACCAACCAAAGGCAGAGACCTCTCTGCTCTGAGCCTAAGAAAGACAGGAGCAAAGATATACCAAACCCCCCAAAAGAGAAGGCTGAGTAGGACAGTCTTGATAATTGTTACTCTTCCCTGGTGGCTCAGAGGTTAAAGCATCTGCCTGGAATGCAGAAGACCCGGGTTTGATCCCTGGGTCAGGAAGATCCCCTGGAGAAGGAAATGGCAACCCACTCCAGTACTCTTGCCTGGAAAATCCCATGGAGGGAGGAGCCTGGTACGCTACAGTCCATGGGGTTGCAAACAGTCGGACATGACTGAGCGACTTCATTTTCACTTTTCAAGCTGGGGGAACAAAAGTCAGTTTTAAACATACTGAAGGACAAGTAAGTTATGAGAAGGCATATGGTTATAAAGTTGGTTACTCTTCTTTATTGCTGATCCCCTAAGGAAAATCCCTAGTGTGAAATATTGGGTTGGCCAAAAAAGTTCACTTGGGTTTTTCTGTAAGATGTTATGGAATATGGTCCATAAGGTGTTTTTATAACATCTGATGGAAAAACCCAAATGAACTTTTTGACCAACCCAATATAAAAGCAAAGTAAAAGAATCTAGAGGAAAGAGAACTGATTTAGGGGAAAAACTGTTGAGCAAAAAAAAAAAAAAAATACAAGTAAGACAAATATCTATATTTCCAGAGAGATGAGAAGAAATTGCCTCCACTGAAAAAAATATATAAAACCGTAAAGATAGAACATTCACAGAACAGAAAGAGCTCTTGGATATGGAAAAAAAATATGACTGCGGAAATAGATGTGAGAGAAAGGCCTCCTAGAAAGCAAGGCACAAAGGTCAAAACATATAAAATGGGTGAGAATACAGAAAAATATTGAAAAAAAAAAAACCACTAGAAGTTCAACATCCAAATATTAGGAGTTATAGAAAGAGACTGATGCAGGACAGGAATTCATAAAAAATAAGTAAATAAATCAGGACTACTTCCAGAACCGAGGGCATGATTTTCCAGACTGGACGACCTGCCAAGAGAAAGGAAGGCAAGGGTATAACGGCTTGAATGGTGGCCACCTGCATGATAGTTCCTCCTAGAACCTGTGAATGCACCTTGATTTGAATAAAGAGCCTTTGTAGACATAATTAGGTTAAAGCTATTGAGATGAGGTCATCCTCCTATGAGAAAGGCAGAGGCAGATTTGGCTGAGACACCGAGGACATGGTCACGTGTAGAGGGCAGTAGACTGGAGTTGCATGATAATCGATGCAAAGAACACCCGCAGTCACCAGAACCTACGAGAGGCAAGGGAGGATGGTCCTGGACCTCTGGGGGTAGCACCACCATGCCAAGACCGTGGCTTGGGATGCCTGACCTCCAGAACTATATGGGCATACATTTCCCTTGTTTTCAATCACTACGTTTGTGATGAATTTTTATAGTAACCCTAGGACACAAACAAGAAGAGATGCAGCAAACGGTAGCTCCAACACAGAAAAGAGGCAAAGACCATTAAGATGGAAGTGAAGGGGGATCCCAGAAAGATAACTGTGATATCAGTCAAGAATGGCTCTGGAAGAAGCTTCTTGCAGAAGATGACGATAACTGAAGACTTCTTGGTATTAATGATATCAAGTCGGCCAAAAAGTCTGTTCAGGTTTTCCTGTAAACCCAAGCAAACTTTTTGGCCAACTCAATATTTTAAAAGGAGATTTGGACAATTGGCATTTAGTATGGGTTGAGTTAGTGGCTGGTACAGATACCATTAACAAATGAAAGTTTGAAATGGAAAGATAAGTAAGATTTTAGGTCACAATAGGGTAGATAAATAATACCCTTCTAATAAAAATTATAATCTAGCTACATACTGGGAGGGTTAAAAATGAAAGTAAGTGTGGTTTTTTGAGCGTGGCTGTCTGTGTGCATGGGAGGCTGAGTGTGACGAGAAAAAGTTAGAGGATGAACCAAATGCCAAATCCTTATCTACCATAAAACCAAATCCCGAAAACTGAAAAATGAATAAATAGCAATGCAGGCATGTTAATTTGTGATATGACAGTAAACGTCAAAATATTAACAATCATCTAAACAATTAAAAGTGAGCGCCGAAGAATTGATGCGTTTGAACTGTGGTGTTGGAGGAGACTCTTGAGAGGCCCTTGGACTGCAAGGAGATCCAACCAGTCCATTCTGAAGGAGATCAGCCCTGGGATTTCTTTGGAAGGAATGATGCTAAAGCTGAAACTCCAGTACTTTGGCCACCTCATGTGAAGAGCTGACTCATTGGAAAAGACTCTGATGCTGGGGGGGATTGGCGGCAGGAGGAGAAGGGGATGACAGAGGATGAGATGGCTGGATGGCATCACCGACCCGATGGACATGAGTTTGAGTGAACTCCGGGAGTTGGTGATGGACAGGGAGGCCTGGCATGCTGCAGTTCATGGGGATGCAAAGAGTCAGGCACGACTGAGCAACTGAACTGAACTGAACTGGACTGAACCTTCGAGGAACAGCAATACTTGTGGTAATAATTTAGTAAAAGATCTAGTATTTAATATAATAAATCTAGCTAAATTTAAATAGTGTTAACATTACTCATACAGGACTCACTACATCTCAGATCTTGTTTTAGATGTTGTACTCACTTGTTCCTTCAGCATAATCTTGTGGGGCTGCTGCTGCTGCTGCTAAGTCACATTAGTCGTGACCCACTCTGTGTGACCCCGTAGACGGCAGGCCACCAGGCTCCTCTGTCCACAGGATTCTCCAGGCAAGGACATTGGAGTGGGTGGCCGTTTCCTTCTCCCAATCTTGTGGTGAGTGTACTGTTTATCCCCATTCAACTGATAAGGTCATTGAGGCTACAGGGTTACACAATAGCATCAGAGCCAAACTGAGAACCTAAGCTGAGTCAGATTTGGAAGCCGAGTTCCTACTTTAACCTCAACATTTCTTATAAGAGAAGATGTGGGAGGGGTGCTGGACATACTTTTTGCCAAACCTTGTACAACTAAAACAGTTTGAAAATTATGTATAAACTCAATGTTGGTTTAAAAACATAACCACTAGAGATAGCCAGATGCTGAAAGCCACAACTCTGACATTTTGGGGGGTTTACTTGGCTTTGTTATCAGAGTTAGTCTGTGGTAGAGATGTGTAAGAATATAGTCATAGCAGGGATAGAAGTTTTCCTGTTCAGGTAAAAACTTGGTCTAAACCACTCACGGTAGCACCAGGCATTAAGTGATATAAGCTAGAAAACAGTGGCCCAAGACTACTTATGACAGGCATAAGGGGGTAAAATGTGTGGATGCCCAAAGAAGGGGAATCTTGGGAAATTCTTGAGAAACCGGCCTTGGGAAGACAGTCTTGCCCCAGTGCACCAGACTGGCACACATCTTAGAATATGTGCATTTTTGTGTCAAGACTTCACTCTCATAGATTGAACCAACACCTGTGCAAGCCTAAGAAACTTTAAGAATTTGAAGAAATTAATTTGCATGAAAATGAAGCAAAATATTTAAACCTCAATAAGTGTGTTTGCTTTCTTTAGCTGTGCCTGAGCTTACTTATGAAAATTATCTCCATTCTACATGAAATGAGTAGATGAGATATTCAAGGACACACTCATTAAAGGTAATAGATTTTTAATTTAGCCTCTACCATGATACATTGTGATAGAAAATTTTGAAAGAGGAATAAATTTCTCCTAGTAATTTTAAAGAAATTTTGTTAAAATACTTGACCTACTCAAAACAGGTGTATGAAAATGATGTCTAGGTCTAGAAACAAGATTTTGAAAAAAATGTGCTTTGGGGTATATCCAAGTCCTGAATACTACAGTGAATTGGCTAATTTGGTTGACAATGCAGAAAGCCAAATAAAATTATTTCAGCTTCAGAAATGACAGACCCTTTTGATTAATGGCTGCCAAAGGGTAAATTCAGCAAGGACATTCATGAGACCTCCTTGTATTTCTAATAATTGGCATAGTTAATACTTTATGAGTATTTATCAGGAACACGGCACTATTCTAATTGCTCTACAAATATATTAATGACTTTCTTTCTCACAACAAGCTCATCATATTGGTGCTATTATCTTCAATGTTTTATAGAAAATGGCAGGAAGAGATCCATCGGGACGATCAACCTTTGGGGACAGCTCTAGAGCCCAGGCTCTGCAACACTGCATATTGAGGAATCAGGTTGCTTACTGACACAAGAGCTTGAACTTCATAAGATCTTCCCTGAAGAAAATGTGTCAAGAGATCAAGTGATATGTGCTGGTCTTTTACAGCTATATTCCTTGTCTCAGTTTAATAACCTTAAGAACCATGAGAAGAATCTTCATTTTAAGCAAATGAATTAGAATAGCTGGATAATTGAAGCAGTCATATGTTTATCTCTATTTAATAAATTAGAAATGCTTGCTTTTTTTTTCTGGAATATTAGGCTGATACCATCTTGAATGAAGGCAGCAAAACAGACAGGCCAAGTCCCTTAGATTTAGGCTAATCTGGGGCTTCCCTGGTGGCTCAGACCGTAAAGAATCTGCCTGCAATGTGGGAGACCCAGGTTCGACCCCTGGGTTGGGAAGATCCCCTGGAGAAGGAAATGGCAACCCACTCCAGTATTCTTGCCTGGAAAATTCCAAGGACAGAGGAGGCTGGCAGACTCCAGGCTGTGGGTCACAAAGAATCAGACATGACTGAGTGACTAACACTGGAATCTGGGTCCAAATCTCAGTTTGCATATCACTGCCTATATGACTTCAGAAAAAGTTCTTTTTTTAAGGGGGAAAATTTTTGACTGCTCTGAGTCTTAGGGTTATTAACACATGTGACTATGCTGTGAAGAGAACTATATGGAATATGTAGCATAGACCTAGGGTTCCATTTATGTTGGCATTCTTTATGATTGATGGACTCTATTATGAGCATAGCATTTGGTGCCAATTAAGAAATAACTCAGATCTGAGAACAAAAACAGTTTATGAAAGAGTTCCCTGTAGTATGGCTCAAGCAGAGCTCAGAACCCAAGACAGAAAGAAAGTAAGTGGTCTTCAGAGATTCACTTCAGATAGGGAGGTCTTCATTTTCTCTATTGATTTTTTTTTTTTAGCTATGTTGATACAGAAAATATAAAATTTAACAGGAAAATTTGCCTGAATTTGTACTCAAACTTCACTTGAATGGATTAACTAACAACCATAATTTTGGAATTAGTGTGTGAAGAAGAGAGCACCACTTGAAATAAAATTCAGAATGGTGGTGGTGGGGGGAGTGTTGGAGAGAGAGAGAACAAGGAGGCAGGCAGACAGGACCGCAGTGAAGATCTACAGATGGCTTAGTCGATTTCATTGTTCAGGGACATTCCCAAAATCATATCTAAATAAACTACAAGCTGTAGTAGAAATTTCAAGTTAAGAACAAGGGACAGGGGATTCCCTGGGGGCCCAGTGGGTAGGACTCCATGCTTCCGCTGCAGGGGGCACAGGTTCCATCCCCAGTTTCTGGTCAAGAAACTAAGACCTCCATGAGCCACACAGCACAAGAAAAAAGACAAAGAAACAAACAAAACAAAACTCCAAGGGACAAAGAATAAAATGATCACAGGGTGCTTAGATTCTCCAAATTGATGAAATGGCTTTTTGGCGGTAGATGACTTTCCTAACACAAGCAGTAAAAGAAAAGCTTACCCAAGAAATATGGGTTGAGTAGGCAGATGAAATCCATCCTCTTAAGCCAAGATAATCTATATATGCTTTAGCATTTAGAAGGTAGAATCACTGGACCTTTACAGGGAGTCTGATATTGTGCTAAGCGTCATACACATTTGCATACATGTTGCTTAATTTTCATCAAGAGCCCTGTGAGGTAGTTACTATGATACCCGCCATTTTCAAAGGGAGAAACTGAGGAACAGAAGTCAGCTAGCTTTCCTAAAGATAATGCCTAGTGTTAGCAATCTCAAACCAGGGCCAACAAGCTTCCTTCCCACACCAACAAGCCATACCTCAACTGCCTCTGCATGATCCGCATTTTCTAGCACAATGCTTTCCTTGCATGGAGTATGTGTTCGGTAAAAACTGAATATTCCTCTTACAACTAAAGAGGCTGAAGGCTTCTGTGAGACTGCACCTGTGAGAGTATTAGCTCCTTAAATCATGATTAACCAAAAATCCCTCAGCAGGGATTAATTTATCAGATTAGCCTAGCAGAAAACATGGATCTGAGGATTCAGCACAAAGGAAAAGGCATATGGCATCCAAGAGAGGAAGAAAGATAATGTTCATAGTATAAGACGCTTCCTGCTGGGGCTCAATAAGGGGATTCTGGGAACCTCTGACATCTAACTGAGAAGATGGTAATGTGAATGGGCAAAAAAGATGGTAACTCTCCCCCATCCTTCATATTACCACAGGGTGACTGTCCATGGCTATAGGGCCACACATCTAACCATATCAGAATCCACCCCCTTCTCAAGATTTGGGAGGCTCCAACATCAAGTCAATTCCTTTTCAGAAAATGAAGATTTAGGTGCATTAAAAGAAGCGGCATCAGCCATGAAGAGGCGTCATCCACCAGTGCAACTGGCGGAATACGGTGACTCATCGCAGGAGGAGCCTGGCAGGCAACAGTCCTCGGGGTTGCAAAGGCTCGGACACGGCTGAGCGACTGACACACTCCATAAGACAGGATGAATCCAAACTGCAGGGGCACCAAAGAAGGAAAATCCCAGCGTCACAAATGCCTGATCTCCCAAGTTCTGAGGCCACGATGCTGGTAATTCTTTCCATGGCTTCATGTTATGAAGGCTGCCGTGGGAATGGTTGGCTCATAAGTCCACCATTTTTCTCATACTTGTTAAAATCAGGCTTTTATCACATACAATGAAAAGACAGAAGCAAAACTTCATCCTATCACACTTAGTTTGTTCTCTACTATTTTCCCCAAGGCACTCCTAAGTAACATTTACATGATTCTCATGCTTAGGCTATAAGTTCTGTGTAGCCCATCTTACCACCAGAATTTAACTCTTACTTGAGTGGGAAATAAAATTCTACTGTGAGGTTTTTTTGCATGAAGCAGTTAACCTACATAGGATTTTAGGGGAAGTGGCTTATCCAAAGTCACCCAGCCAGTTACAAGCAGACCCAGAACTAGGATGAGAACCTTGCTCATTTAATGCCATCTCCCCAAGACACTACATCACCTCTAACAGATGTGTAAAGGTCAAAGGGTGTAATTAAATTTTTATCCCCATCTAAATGAATGCTTTTGACTAAGCCAGCATGCTTAAAAGGCAATGGTATTACATGACAGATTATACAAATGAGAGGCTCACCCTATCTGTGCAACAATAAATGAGTAAAGGAAAAACCGCTGCCTTTGGCTCAGAGAGCACTTCACATCAACTTAATTAAACATCAACAGGAAGACACACAAATGTGCACGCACGCACGCACGCGCTCACGCACACACACACACACACACTCCCACTAAAACAATCACGAGTCTCAATCAGGTTCATTACACAGACAAACCAGATGATTTGAAATAAAACTTCAAATGGTTTCTGTCAGAAAGGGAAGAAAAAGAACAAAAGGGGAAAGAGACAACGTATCTACATTTATGGAATATAAATCATGGTTGAAGCTCTCAGGTGCTGAAACTACAAGCATCTCATTTTTAGCCTTGAAACTCACAGAGGACGATTTTGATTTTCACTGAGCTCATGCTGTAGGTAAGAAAGCTGCCCTGGGGAGAAGGCTGGCTTGTATCTATCTCTAGAGCTTTCCTTCAGTTGGATGTTTAAGGATTCAGATGTTTCAAGATAGTATCAAAGTTCTTTCGAAAGCGGGCATGCAATTGTTACCTGGAAGAGAACTAGTTTTCCTGCTAAAATTATGTCCAATGATTTTCTTTAAAATATGGATGATCATAGAAGGTAGGGTGGGAATGGGACTGACGGGGTGAGAACCCTGATGGAAATTAAGATTCAAGCTCTAATAGTTGCAAGTAATCTGTCTGTCTGAGGCTTCCCTGGTGGCTCAGTGGTGGGAACAATCTGCTAGCCAATGCTGGTTCGATCCCTGGGTCAGGAAGATACCTGGAGAAGGAAAGCGCACCCCACCCCAGTATTCTCGCCTGGAAAATCCTATGGACAGAGGAGCCTGGTGAGTTACAGTCCATGGGGTCACAAAAGAGTCAGACACGACTTAGCAACTAAACAACAATCTGTCTGCTAGACAGAAAGACACTGGGGAAATTTAGAATTATTACCTTTAATTAATATATGTCCTTTGCTCTACAAACCTTTCCTTAATTCTAACCCCCCCTACCCCGCTTTTACCCACACCCTCTTCTATAATCTCCTTACCACATAGCTTGGACAGCCCAAGAATCTCTCCTAATGGCTGAAATGGAACAACTCTTCCTTTCTTGGGTGGCAGGTAGAAAGAAGAGGGTGATAAGAACTCCCTTCTATTTTCAGGAAAATTAAATCTCATTCCATCTCTACCTCCACCCTCATAGGGGGGAAAGAAAAAAAAAAAAAACCACTTGGCTCACATCTTCCTGTTTCACCAACCCAATTTTTTCGTGTTTCAAGCACAAAAGTAATTACGGGCCCAGCTATAAATATCGAGTCTTTTACCTTGACAGAAGCGGGAATGATACAAGGGTTTAATGGTATTATTTATTATCCACCTTGCACACATTATTTCCTGCCACTGTTGGAGCTTTGTGTTCATTTTCTTGCAAATGGTTATTTTCATATTAGCTTTACCCTGATGCTTTACTACTGAATTTGAATGTGTCTAGAACGCATTCTATTTTCCATCTGGAAGTCAGTAGAAAGGCCTTAAAACATCGCCATAAAACTGCTTAAGTATTATCTATCTCTAGATATGGAGAAAGTAAACTGCAGGCAGATCGAGCATTTCCTGGCTTGCCAGCCAGACTGCCTGTGATCAGACATCAACTTCCCTATACATTACTATGGGGGTGGGGAGCGGGCAGCAGCATGTTTAAAGCTGAGTTCAGTTCCCTCAGAACTTCTTTATATGTTCTTATTCAAATTAGAGAAAGCCTAAAGAACAGTATCAATAGCAGAGGCATCATTTACTAAAACTGAAGCTCCAATACTTTGCCCACCTGACACAAAGAGCCCACTCTTTGGAAAAGACCCTGATGCTGGGAAAGAGGGCAGAAGGTGAAGGGGACAATAGAGGATGAGACGGTTGGATGGCATCACCGACTCAATGGACATGAGTTTGAGCAAGCTCCGGGAGATGGTGAAGGACAGGGAAGCCTGGTGTGCTGCAGTCCATGGGGTCACAAAGAGTCAGACACGACTGAACAACCACCACAAACTTTAGTGAACACCAATTCAGGAAATGAGGAGAATATTAAAGACCAAATGGTGAAGCCTATTGAGCAACAGAGCAAAGAAAACCAGTCTGGAGACCCCGCTCCACTGCCCTCCAGAACCTAATTTGAAAGTCACTGCCTGGGCTCTCTGAGCCTAGAGAGCATGGAAGGGAAGAACCAGCTGGAGGGGGAGAGATCTAAGTTGCTTCCTGGGTCTGTCTTGAGCAAGCTGCGGGGTCATAGACAACTGACTTCACTTCTCTGGACCTCCACTTCCTGATCTATGAAATTCTGCAACTTTACACAGCTCTGGTGAGTTTAGTGGGTGACGGAAGGGTTTACTTTGTCACCAAGACTAAAGCCAAGGTCAGGAGACCCTGGGGCCTGACATTTAAATTCATTACCATCTCAAACTAGACTTCTTAAACTAATGTTTCCAACAGGCTTGAAATCGGCAGACAAGGAGAAGGCAGAGAGGATGCCCGAAAAGTTGGTTCGTTTGGAGTCCTGGACATCTTCCCTGTATTCTTCTCTTAATAAGTCTTACAATCTCCTGTCCTCTTGACCACAGTGTCCACCTTCTTCTTCTTTTACCTCCTTATCTCTCTAAACCAGTATGTTAATATTGTATGGATTGCTTTATTATTTTCCTCTGATAAGTCTATTAGAATTTAAAGACCAAAAGTTGAAGAGGTTTTCTTCTGCTAAAGTTGTTCCCATAAAGGGTTCAACAGGATTAAGCCTAAAGCACCTTGGAGACAGCAAAGTTTTTAGCAAGACTATATCCACTGATTTAAAACAAAATGTGGCCTGTCAGCTGAATTCAGGCTCTTTGCTGGACCTGAGAAATACATCAGAAGAAAGTGGATGCTGCTTTGGTGGACCCTCCTCACTCACTATTTCAAAGTTAATTTATAGGAGGAATTGAGAGTCTGGCCAGAAAGACTCCATTGAGAAAGTAAACAGAGGCCCTGTAGGAAGATAAGCGACTTCAAGTTAAACATGGAGGAAAGTGATGTAGTATGAGAAATGCCAACTGACCTGTTAAACGAAACAGACTCACCGACTTAGAAAACTTATGGGGGGAAAGGTTGGGGGGCAGGTAAATTAGGAGGTTGGGATTAACATATACTCAAAACTGTATATAAAACATAATGAACAAGGACCTACTGTATAGCACAAGGAACTCTACTCAGTACTTTGTAATAACCGACATGGGAAGAGAATTTGAATTAGATATTGTCTGTGTGTGTATGTGTATATATATATATACACACACACACATATATATATATATATATACACATATATATATATATATACACACATATATATAAAACTTAAAAACTCTCTTATACACCTGAACCTAACACAACACCTTCTCTGAAATCAATTATACTTTAATATAAAATAAAAATTATTAAATAAAAATAAAGTCCAGGCTGCCCCAGTCTTCCTCTAAAAGGTGAGCTGAGAGCCAGAAACGAAGGGCTGGGGACTTCTGACAACCATAATCCTGGCAGCATGGTTGGAGCCCACATATTCCAACATTTTCAATGAATCATGAGCCCCTAAGCTCAAAGCAGAAATCAGCTTCTAAAAACAACAGGACCATCCAGGGAACTGGATTGCCAACACTGAGTGACTTTGAAAACAACTTGATTTTTTCCAAAACTTTGTTTGTTCATTAGTAACAGACTTTCCGAAAGAAACATTTCCAAATTATGGCTTTAGGTTTTGAGGCATAAGCTTTCTTAAAGTGGACAGGCATGGCTGGCATCACTGTGAAAGACAGGGTCCAGGGGAGGGGGCAAAGGTTAGAGGTGAACAACGTATCCAATCAAGAGGGCTTTGTTGTTTTCCTCCTCCTGTACCAGTTTCTAGCCCAGCATCCTCCGCCCCGTGACTGCCTCCTTCCTATATGCATCTGGGGTTTGTCAACTACTGTCCCAAATTAAAGGTGCTACAACACTCTGTGAAGATGGGCTGCAAGCCTGAACCTGGGCCAAAAACACTGAGGTCACCCTCATGATGGTTACTGTCAGCTTACCGAGAAGAACTTTCTTCTCTCTTCAAGAATAAAGACAGTGATTCATGAAAATGACACATTCATTTGGCAGCAGGACAACAGCATCTGAAGCCAAAAGTAGATTTCAGTGCTGGGCTTTGAATTTCCCTCCGCCAGTGCATCCACCAAATTGAGTCCACTGAATCAGCAACACTGAAAACTGAATTCCACACATCTCTAGGGATAGAACACGTGAGGGAAGGTCATGGATGACTGGAACATCCCCAGAGGCTCTTCAACACATGCTACTATATGGTGGCTATTTTAGCAGGCAAGCACAGAAAGCGTGTATTGTCAATTATGCCTTCCCTCCCATCCCTAAGTGATACTATGAACAAATAGCTAAAACTTGAGTCCATGGAGGCTGTGTTGCAGGCGATCACATGTACAGTCACACTACAGTTTTGGATGAATTCCCCAACTATCTGTATTCCTCTAGATCTCAAACAAAAAGATGACCCTATTAGCTATGTCTGAAATATTAATTTTTCAAAATTTTTCATTTTACTGGAGTATAGTTGATTTACAATGATGTGTTAGTTTCGGCTGTACAGAAAAGTGGTTCAGTTACACAAATGAATATATTTATTCTTGTGTAGATTCTTTTCTCTTGTCGGTTATCACAGAACACTAAGTAGAGTTCCCTGTGCTAATCAGCGTGTCCTTCTTGGTTATCTCTCCATAGTCGAGTCTGCATGTTCATCCCAAGCACTTGATTTATCCCTCAACCCAGATTTACCCTTTGGTAACCATATTTCTTTTCCATATTCGTAAGTCTGCTTCTGCTTTGTAAATAATTTCATTTGCATCTTTTTTAAAATTAGATTCCACATGTGAGTGATATCATATGATATTTCTCTTTGTCTTACTTACTTTACTGATAGCATGATACTCTCTAGGTCCATCCAAGTTGCTACAAATGGCATTATTTCATTCCTCTTTATGGCTAAGCAATATTCGGTCACACATACATAGCACAGCTTCTTGAAAACAGTAGGTGGGCATTAGGTTGCTTCCATGTCTTGCCTATTGTAAATAGTGCTAACACAAACACAGGGGTGCAAGTATCTTTTCAGATTATGGTTTTCTCTGGATATATGCCCAGGAGTGGTACTGCTAGGTCATATGGCGGTTCTAGTTTTAATTTATTAAGGAACCTCCATACTGTTCTCCATAGTGACTGTACCACTTTACATTCCTTCTAACATTGTAGGAGGATTTCCTTTTCCCCACATCCTCTCCAACATTTATTGTTTGTTGACTTTTTGATGATGGCCATTTGGACTGGTGTGAGGTGATACCTCACCACAGCTAAATGCTTTCTGTTCCTTTGGCTTAAGGCCCTCTGTAGTCCTTCACAACACAAATCTGTTTACAGAGAAATATAACATATTAAGTTCTAGACCATTGTGTGCCTTTTAGAAGCAAATCAAACCTTATTCATTTACTGCTCCCTAAGAAGAACTGTACACAAAAGATCACGGATAATCACGATGGTGTGATCACTCATCTAGAGCCAGACATCCTGGAATGTGAAGTCAAGGGGGCCTTAGAAAGCATCACTATGAACAAAGCTAGTGGAGGTGATGGGATTCCAGTAGAGCTATTTCAAATCCTGAAAGATGATACTGTGAAAGTGCTGCACTCAATATGCCAGCAAATTGGGGAAACTCAGCAGTGGCCACAGGACTGGAAAAGGTCAGTTTTCATTCCAATCCCAAAGAGAGGCAATGCCAAAGAATGCTCAAACTACCACACAATTGCACTCATCTCACATGCTAGTAAAGTAATGCTCAACATTCTCCAAGCCAGGCTTCAGCAACACGTGAACCATGAACTTCCAGATGTTCAAGCTGGTTTTAGAAAAGGCAGAGGAACCAGAGATCAAATTGCCAACATCCGCTGGGTCATGGAAAAGGCAAGAGAGTTCCAGAAAAACATCTATTTCTGCTTTATTGACTATGCCAAAGCCTTTGACTGTGTGGATCACAATAAACTGTGGAAAATTCTGAAAGACATGGGAATACCAGACCACCTGACCTGCCTCTTGAGAAATCTGTATGCAGGTCAGGAAGCAACAGTTAGAACTGGACATGGAACAACAGACTGGTTCCAAATAGGAAAAGGAGTACGTCAAGGCTGTATATTGTCACCCTGCTTATTTAACTTCTATGCAGAGTACATCATGAGAAACGCTGGGCTGGAAGAAGCACAAGCTGGAATCAAGATTGCCGGGAGAAATGTCAATAACCTCAGATAGGCAGATGACACCACCCTTATGGCAGAAAGTGAAGAGGAGCAAAAAAGCCTTTTGATGAAAGTGAAAGAGGAGAGTGAAAAAGTTGGCTTAAAGCTCAACATTCAGAAAATGAAGATCATGGCATCTGGTCCCATCAGTTCATGGGAAATAGACAGAGAACAGTGGAAACAGTGTCAGACTTTATTTTGGGGGGGGGCTCCAAAATCACTGCAGATGGTGACTGCAGCCATGAAATTAAAAGACGTTTACTCCTTGGAAGGAAAGTTATGACCAACCTAGACAGTATATTCTAAAGCAGAGACATTACTTTGCCGACTAAGGTCTGTCTAGTCAAGGCTATGGTTTTTCCAGTAGTCATGTATGGATGTGAGAGTTGGACTGTGAAGAAGGCTGAGCGCCGAAGAACTGATGCTTTTGAACTGTGGTGTTGGAGAAGACTCTTGAGAGTCCCTTGGACTGCAAGGAGATCCAACCAGGCCATTCTAAAGGAGATCAGCCCTGGGATTTCTTTGGAAGGAAAGATACTAAAGCTGAAACTCCAGTACTTTGGCCACCTCATGCAAAGAGTTGACTCATTGGAAAAGACTCTGCTGCTGGGAGGGATTGGGGCAGAAGGAGAAGGGGATGACAGAGGATGAGATGGCTGGATGGCATCACCGATTGGATGGATGTGAGTCTGAGTGAACTCCAGGAGTTGGTGATGGACAGGGAGGCC
This sequence comes from Ovis aries, assembly GCF_016772045.2. NCBI lineage: Eukaryota > Metazoa > Chordata > Mammalia > Artiodactyla > Bovidae > Ovis > Ovis aries. The sequence goes on along the minus strand of NC_056076.1, from coordinate 52,217,455 downwards.
TGGGGTGCTGCGATTCATGGGGTTGCAAAGAGTCGGACACGAATGAGCGATTGAACTGAACTGAGAGGCCAGCACTGGAGAAGGCAATGGCACCCCACTCCAGTACTCTTGCCTGGAAAATCCATGGATGGAGGAGTCTGGTAGGCTGCAGTCCATGGGGTCACGAAGAGTCGGACACGACTGAGCGACTTCCCTTTCACTTTTCACTTTCATGCATTGGAGAAGAAAATGGCAACCCACTCCAGTGTTCTTGCCTGGAGAATCCCAGGGACGGGGAAGCCTGATGTTCTGCCCTCTATGGGGTCGCACAGAGTCGGACACGACTGAAGCGACTTAGCACCAGCAGCAGCAGAGGCCAGTGCAAAGTAGGTATACAGTAAGTGATGGTGAAATAAATAGAAAGGATAAGTCTACACCATTACACAGTTCAACAAATTTGCTTGGTCAGCCAAGCAGATCACTGAAAGGAAAGGAATTAAGAGGGATCAGTCTGATGGGATTAAAGAGGAGTGGGAATGGCGCCTCCTAGAGGAGAGGTCAGCTAGGTGCAGTCAGTGTGCCTGAACGGAGGAGAAGCTGGGATGGCCTGGAGACCCCAGTTCTCTGCTTGTGTGTGTGCGTGCATGCTCAGATACTTCAGTCCTGTCTGACTGTTAGTGACCCTGTGGAGTGTAGCCCACCAGGCTGCTCTGTCCATGGGATTTCCCAGGCAAAAGAGTGGAGTAGTTTGTCATTTCCTTCTCCAGGGCATCTTCCAGACCCAGGAATGGAACCCCTGTTTCCTGCACTGGGAGGCAGATTCTTTACCACTGAGCCACAGGGGAAACCCACTGAAAGTGAAAGTGTCAGTTGCTCAGTTGTGTCAGACTCTGCGACCTCAAGGATTGTAGCCCTCCAGGCTCCTCTGCCCATGGGATTCTCTAGGCAAGAATACTATAGTGGGTTGCCATTTCCTTCTCCAGGGGATCTTCCCAACCCAAGGGTCGAACCCTGGTCTCCCACACTGCAGGCAGACTCTTAACTATCTGAGCCACCAGGGCTGAGCCAGGAAGCCCCCTACGACAGGGGAATAGCACAGCAAGGAGTTCTGTGGATGAGGGTAAAAACAATTTCCTGGTATGCCTCTATTTACCACAGAATAAAAGACATCCTGTAAAGCAGGGGTCCCTAACCTCAGGGGTCTAAAGCCTGACGATCTGAGGTGGAGCTGATGTAATACTAATAGAAATAAGTACACAATAAATGTTATGTGTTTGAGTCATCTGGAAACCATCACCCCATCCCTTTCCCCAGTCCATGGAAAAAAAGTCTTCCATTAAACTGGTCCCCGGTGCCAAAAAGGTTGGAGAAGGCTGCTGTAAAGAACTATCATACCTTGCTCAAAAGCATCTTCTTTTACAAAATATCTTCCAGACATAGCATGAGTTCAGGCAATTGTGTGGCTGACAATGTAGTTTAAAACAAAAAATCAAAAACAAACTTTGGGATATCTGTGCAACCTTCTTCTGATCCAGAGGTTCCATACAATCGGACAACCTCCAGCAGGTCTGCAGGAGGCCCTGCCCTCCCTCTCTGCTGCCTCAGGAAGCCATGAGGTCACTTTTCTGCAATAAAAACTGACTTCATTATCGCAGATTTCATTTCTCTGCCCTTCACATAAGACAGAGTTGCAAACATTTCCATATGAGAGAAACAATAATGAAAATTCAAGGTTCAGCAAGGTCACGCAAAGTATTCCAAAACTTTTGAGAATACCAATTTTTCATGAGTCCTTTCATGATATTAAAAAAAAAACAAACACAAAGCCTTTGGAGGGCTCATCTGATTGCAGGGCTTAGAAACACCTATGAGAAGAACCTGTCTTCTCGGTCATCATTCTGGTAGATATTTAGTGTGGGTTCCCTTCCATTTAGCTCCATCCAGTTCCTTCCTCTTGCAAGACATTGAGCTTAGAAATCGGTTTATACCATAATCCTGAGCTAGGGGCTGCTGAAGAATAATTTCTGTTGTTTTTGTCTGGATTTGCCTAGGTCGATAGAATGCAGTCTTTCACAGATGATTTGTTGAGTCTAATCATCATTGATCCTGAAGCATAAATGATAACCCTGCATAACAACAAACACTGAGGAAAAAAGGGCAACATTCTTTTACACAGCAAAGAAGCAAGCAGTCAGTGAAGGGAGTTGACATCCTATTTTCAGGGTGAGAAGAGAGTAGAACCCACGCAACCCGTTGCTTGAGAAAAAGACCGAGGATCGCCTCCACACCAAGAGGTCAGTGTTGGGGGCGAGATTCTTCTTTTTAAGTGTCTTACGGCAGAGCCTGCCTATTGGTTACTGTAAGTGGACAGTTCTTTAACTTTTACTGTGTTTGTGACACAAAATTAGATTTGAAGGTTAGAGCCCTGCCCTTCAGGAGATCAACATTTAATTCTAGAGACAATGATCGTGATAAAAGGATCAACAGCCGATTTGTAGCTTTCTACTGTTTTAAAGCTGTCAGGGAATATGATATTTTGTCTCCCACTGGAGAGTGCTTTACGTTGTGTGTGGAGATTTAGCCAACACAGAGGGATACTTGTATGGGAAGTTGCCAGGCTTCCTGACTTAATCATTTGGAAGTCTCCCACTTGCTTGGAAATCCCTCCAACGAAATCTCTTCTATCCTGGAATTTGGAATTCCCCTCCTGCCTCTCTGTAGTTGTTACTCCAACATGACTGTCTTGGTCAATCCCAAGATATATTGACTAAATTGAAAGATGTAGAGCCCTTCTTTGATGTTACCAGAGATTTGACAGTCAGATAGAAAAATCTAGACTGTTAGACTGAAAGTTAGGTTTGTTAGTGACATTCAAAGCCTTGTAGGAAAAATACTCACAATTTATATTTCTTCTTTCAATTCTTTAGAACCCAATGCCTGCAGAAGGGGAGGTTGTGGTTTAGTTGCTAAGTCGTGTCCAGCTCTTACGACCCGACCCCATGGGCTGTAGTCCGCCAGCCTCCTCTGTCCATGGGATACTCCAGGCAAGAATACTGCAGTGGGTTGTCATTTCCTTCTCCAGTGGATCTTCCCTGACCCAGGAATCGAACTCAGGTCTCCTGCATTGCAGGAAGATTGTTTACTGACTGAGCCACGAGGGAAGGGGAGGCTACTTGCAATTTAACTGGATATCTATTTCTATTCCCATTTCCATAAGCCCACAACAGCCTACAATTCAGGGGTCCCCAACCTCCGGGCCATGGACTGGCCCCTCCTGTCAGATCAGTGGTGACATTAGATTAGAAATAGAGTGTACAACAAATATAATGTGTCCGAATCATCCCCAAACCATCCCCTCCCAGGTCTTTGGAAAAACTGTCTTCCATAAAACTGGTCCCTGATACCAGAGAGACTAGAGACCTCTGGACATATATTAGAGCAAGGCGATGGTGGGAGGAGGATCAGGTCTACTCCTAACGTGCCACAAATCATCAAATCCTAGGCTCTATTTGCTTCTGATGGACAATTTTTAAAATTCAGACGGTGTTTATGGGGTACTCCATCTTTCTGTGTTTCTTCACAATCAAACACACATCTGAGCAACTGGACCAAAGGAGTGCCATGTCTCTGTCCTTTCTGTCCAGAGCACAGATCAGCCGCCTCTGTGATCCCTGGGGCCACGTGACTGCAATCTGTTCAAAGAGTCTCTGTAACAGTGACATGTGCCGCTCACTCCCAGGCCTTTGCCCCAAAGTCTCCTATGTGATCTCCACAGGTCCTTCACCCTGCATCTGCCAGCTGGAGGCAGGAGATCTGATGGAGACTATGAGGCTTCAGATATGCAGGGCCACGAGAAGAAGATGCCTGGGTCTCAGAATCACTCTGTGGAATACAGATATACCCACAGCTTCCTATTCGGCTGTAACGTGAGCAATTGAAAACCGTCATTACACTGATTAAAGTACTGAGATTTTGTCACAGCAGTTAGCGTGTCTTGGTTGTCATGTGTGTGTTTAGTCGCTCAATGGTTTCCGACACTTCTGCAAGCCTGTGGACTATAGCCTTCGGTCTATAGGCTCTGTCTATAGTCTGTCCACAGACTATAGGCTCCTCTGTCCATGGGATTCTCCAGGCAAGAATACTGGAGTGAGTTGCCATGCCCTTCTCCAGAGGATGATTACCATACTGACCTAAGTCAGATGAACATCCAATTAAAGCTAACATGTCATCATTTTTGTCAAACCTAGTTTCTTCTGTAATTATCAAATGTTATGAGACTTGTATATCTCACCACTGGTGTGAGTATCGACCTCCAGTTTCCCACTCCTTCTTGTAAATAAGCACGTCTTAATATTCAAAGAATTGAATAAACATTTTTCCACATGCAAAGTTGCCTAAATCAAACCATTGGCTAACAGCAACTTCACTAGAGATGGCTTTAATCTTTCTTTCAGTGATAAATACAAATCTAAAGTTAGCGTACACTAGGTGTTTAATTTGTTGTCAGTTTATAAACAGCATAGGTGGTCAAAAGTTAAGCATAAGAATGAGACGTCCCTGGCAGTCCAGCAGCTGAGACTTCATGCTTCCAATTCAGCAAACTCAGGTTCAATCCGTGGAGGGGAACTAAGATTCCACATGCTATGCTTTGTGGCCAAAAGTTTAAAAAACAACAAAAAAAGAACTATGCGTAATAATAGACTACTTGTAGTGGCTGCAGGTCTGGTCTTCAAGAAAGGAGAGGAACAGTTAAACAAACTCTTACCTTTTTAAGTTATATCTTTTTTAAAAAATGTAAGGTTAATGTAGTAACATCTATGAGTTTTGAAATAGATGTGCAGTCTGCAATCACGGGACAATAAGACAATTGGAAGGTCATCATTGGCCCTCGGAGGGTTCACTCAGTCCAATTCTCCCACTATTCAAATCCCTTGGCTTTTTACCACGGCAATCATTGTTTGCCGTAGTAATTTTGCATCTGTTTTATTAATGATAATGCTTATAATGCTAAACGTATTAACTATTAATAAGCCTTCAAATTGGCCATTAAGAAAACCACAGAAATTAATGAGAAACAAATGCTACCATTAACCTGGAAGTTTTGCTCGAAGGCATGGGATGAGGTTGGCCAATGAAATTGATTTTAGAACCTAGTAAGAATTGGCAATTAAATGCTTCCAATGAGTCCAGCAAAATTATCCCGTGAGTCTGAAAGACTCACTTGAGATTTATTCCATCTTTATCCTCATCTCTGCTCCTCCTTGTCCTTCATTATATTCAGCCCTTTTGAGGAACAATTTTTACGGTCACTACATTGTCTCAACTCCTCATATGAATTCTAAATCTAGGTGTAACATATTCCTGGGCTGTATTCTCTGTCCACCTTTTCTGTGGCTCATATTTTTTCATATTATCACGATTTGATTGTTTCATATTTTATTTATAAGCCTGTCTCCTCCTTCACCAGAGTGTGAGCTTCTCCATGGAGGAGAACTTGTCTCACTAATATCTGTATCCACAGAGCCTGGCTTATAGTCGGGGTACAAAATCTCCATGGAATGAATGAGTGTGACCATGTTTCTTCATTGATTTGTGATGAATATCTATGTAAGTAAAATTTTCATCAAAGGAATAGAACTCATCGTCCAGAATCTTCTTTATGGGAACTGTTCTTGAAATACTCCAACAACAAGTAACTGAGGACATGGACTCCAGCTCAGGCTACCTGGGTCTGTGAGTCCAGCTCTGCTCTGTACCACCTGTGTCATCTCGGGCAAGTTGATTCTAGTGTCTGAGCCTCTGTTTTCTCATCTTCAAAATGAAGACAATAATGAAGGCAATTCACAGCACTTTTAACAAATGTATATAAAGTGCTTAGCTAAGTGTCTGATATACAGTAAGTATGCAGCAACTATGAGATACATTTTCTTTTTATTGTGGGAACTCAGAAGACTCCCTGTACAATGTGTTCTAATTTCAGACCTGCAGAAGACTAAATGTAGTTTCATTTCATCCTAAGTTATAAGGAAGAAATGTCATCAATGAATTTTGCAATTTAAGTAGAATTGCCAATATTGCAATTACAAGCAAGATAAATACCAGGATACCAATCAAGGCCAACAAATCTTTTGAAAGGTACAAAATGTGCATCCACGTACAAGAGGCTGAAATGGACTAGAACCAAGGATTCTGAAACTGCTTCCCTAAAGCATCTTCTCAACAAATATCCCCAAACATCTAAGAAGCAAAATGGGTAGTAAAGACTTCATAAGGTTAAATGTTCTCTGAAGTTTTTCAAATTGCATTACAATTTTATGTGAATTTTTACTGTGTCCATTAAGAACCCTGTTATTGGTATGTTAGATCAACCATGGACATGTTACTCAGTGTCTTCTTGGCTTCCCACTACACACCCCTATTTCAGCATGAAATTGGGCTAGATGAAAGATCTTGAAAGCATGTTGCTCGACACAAGGCCTGGAGCTGGGAGATAGGCTTGCAGTGAGTCATGCAGCTAGTTTCATGAAAGCTGTTTTTACTGAGTTCAACTATGAAGCTACTTGACTATAAAATATGAAGGAAAGACAATTCAATAACTATTTCTAGTAATGCAAGTTATGAACAAGCATTAAATTCATTTTTATAAAAACCCCATTCACCCCGAAAAGGCAAGCATGCTTTATCAATTATAAAATGCATATAATCAGCTGTTTCCCCTTTGTGCACACAAGGATTAAGAGAAATACTGTCCTGCCCTAAACAGGGAAAGGCAGGAAGAGCTCTATCAATTTAAGACACACAGATTTCAAAAGCAAATGTATGGTTACCAAAGGGGAAACGTGGGGTGTGGGGGAGAGGATAAATTAGGAGCTTGGAACTGACATTACACATACAATTACATGTAAGATAAGTAATCAACAAGACCCTACTATATAGCAGAGGGAACTCTACTCAATATTCTCTAGCAACCTATATAGGAAAATAATCTGAAAATGAATGGATATATATGTGTGAACAACTGTATCACTCAGCTGGATGCCTGAAACTAACCCAATTGTGAATCAACTATACTCCAATACAAAATAAAATTCAAATTCAAATAAATTTAAGTTGGTGATGGGGTTGTTATTGTTGCCATTGTGATTGGTCTTGAGGTGACAGACCCTAAGGCGAGACGTTTTCTACATTAACTAAACAAACAGAGTTAGAGGACATACACATGCCCTTTCCCAAGAAATACCTTGAACAATGGGGCTGGTGATTTAAAAGGCTAAGCTAGTGAATAGAACCACTTCAGGCAAAAGACCTTCAACAGATGCTCCTTTGTCAGGATAAGGGGGCTGAGCCTCTTTCCAGATCAGTTGTGATGCTGGCGTTCCGAGGGCATAAAACTTGAGGCAGCCTAGTGACATGAGGTGGCTATTGTACGTCTAATGACCGTGAGACTCAGGAAATAAAGGGCCACAGACTGGCCTTGTGCACTTGCCAAGAAATATGCCTTTGACTTGAAAACATGAAAGGGAAGTTTACAAGCCAGAAGAAAGGGGGAAAAAGTCAGCAAGAGATGTGTCCGATCCTGGGCTGCGAGTTGCCTAAATCAGTTCCTCTCATCTTTAGGAACCACTCAGCTCAGTACAGTTCAGTCGCTCAGTCGTGTCCGACTCTGCGACCCCATGAATCGCAGCACCCCAGGCCTCCCTGTCCATCACCAACTCCCAGAGTTCACTCAGACTCACGTCCATCAAGTCCATCACGGATGCCATCCAGCCATCCCATCCGCGGTCGTCCCCTTCTCCTCCTGCCCCCAATCCATCCCAGCATCATAGTCTTTTCCAATGAGTCAACTCCTCGCATGAGGTGGCCAAAGTACTGTAGCTTCAGCTTTAGCATCATTCTTTCCAAAGAAATCCCAGGGCTGATCTCCTTCAGAATGGACTGGTTGAATCTCCGTGCAGTCCAAGGGACTCTCAAGCGTCTTCTTCACCACCACAGTTCAAAAGCATCAATTCTTCGGCGCTCAGCCTTCTTCACAGTCCAACTCTCACATCCATACATGACCACAGGAAAAACCATAGCCTTGACTAGACGGACCTTTGTTGGCAAGGTAATTTCTCTGCTTTTGAATATACTATCTAGGTTGGTCAAAACTTTTCTTCCAAGGAGTAAGCATCTTTTAATTTCATGGCTGCAGTCACCATCTGCAGTGATTTTGGAGCCCCCCAAAATAAAGTCTGACACTGTTTCCACTGTTTCCCATCTATTTCCCATGAAGTGATGGGACCAGATGCCATGATCTTCGTTTTCTGAATGTTGAGCTTTAAGCCAACTTTTTCACTCTCCTCCTTCACTTTCATCCTGAGGCTTTTTAGCTCCTCTTCACTTTCTGCCATAAGGGTGGTGTCATCTGCATATCTGAGGTGATTGATATTTCTCCCGGCAATCTTGATTCTAGCTTGTGTTTCTTCCAGAACAGTGTTTCTCATGATGTACTCTGCATAGAAGTTAAATAAGCAGGGTGACAATAGACAGCCTTGACGTACTCCTTTTCCTATTTGGAACCAGTCTGTTGTTCCATGTCCAGTTCTAACTGTTGCTTCCTGACCTGCATACAGATTTCTCAAGGGGCAGGTTAGGTGGTCTGGTATTCCCATCACTTTCAGAATTTTCCACAGTTTATTGTGATCCACACAGTCAAAGGCTTTGGCGTAGTTAATAAAGCAGAAATAGATGTTTTTCTGGAACTCTTGCTTTTTCCATGATCCAGCAGATGTTGGCAATTTGATCTCTGGTTCCTCTGCCTTTTCTAAAACCAGCTTGAACATCAGGGAGTTCACGGTTCACGTATTGCTGAAGCCTGGCTTGGAGAATTTTGAGCATTACTTTACTAGCATGTGAGATGAGTGCAATTGTGTGGTAGTTTGAGCATTCTTTGGCATTGCCTCTCTTTGGGATTGGAATGAAAACTGACCTTTTCCAGTCCTGTGGCCACTGCTGAGTTTTCCAAACTTGCTGGCATATTGAGTGCAGCACTTTCACAGCATCATCTTTCAGGATTTGAAACAGCTCAACTGGGATTCCATCACCTCCACTAGCTTTGTTCATAGTGATGCTTTCTAAGGCCCACTTGACTTCACATTCCAAGATGTCTGGCTCTAGATTAGTGATCACATCATCATGATTATCTGGGTCTACCTCACCACTAATTGTTAGAAAATATATCATCAAAAGCAGACTAATTGTAACCATGTATTAATTTGTAGGACTTACTGAACAGGTGAGGGTCCCTCCTAATTAGGAGACTGCAGGACTCCAAAGTTTGGTAGAGTGATCTAAAGGGGACAGCTAGTTTCTGTGGCAGTGCCCTGTACTTTCCCAGTTTGAGCTCTGGGACAGCTGGTCACCTTAGTCTGAAAGAACAATCCTTTGCTATCAAATTAATACAAAAAGAATCGCTTTTAAAAGCCTCCATATTTCTATATATTCCTCTTATGTGATTAAGAAAGGAGAGATATCAACTCAGTCATGTGCAAGCATGCATGCTAAGTCACTTCAGTCATGTCCAATTCTTTGCGATCCTATGAACCATAGCCCACCAGGCTCCCCTGTCCATGGGATTTTCCAGGCAAGAATACTGGAGTGGGTTGCCATTCTCTTCTCCAGGGGATCTCCCCGACCCAGGGATAGAACCCAGGTCTCCTGCATCGCAGGCAGATTTTTTTTTTAACCATCTGACCCATCAGGGAAGCCCAACTCAGTCACGCTGTCTCTCAAAAACTCAGCTGTGGCACAGGCAGGATTTCTCTTGCTCCAGAAAAAAGCCACTTTAAAAAGTAAACTTAGGTATAAGAAATGTGATTTCCATGGGAAGAAATAAAACAAGAAAACAAAGCAGGCAGTGCCTACTGCCTGCAGAGAATCCCCCTCTGGTTTCTCACTGTCAACTCTTTCCAACCTGAGCTGAAAGTGATGGTTTGTGTTCTGAGCCCTAGAACTGTCAGGACACATCTGAGCCCCTGCGGATGCGGGGAAACAGACATTTTCACCTGTGGAATGTGTCAAGTAGATACTTGCAAATTAAAAATCTCTACATTATGTCATTTTCCCAAGCTCAATGAGGATTTGATGGGCAACTGTCCAATTCTCAGCACCTAATGAATATGCTTGCTTAATTCTATAAGACCCAGTTCTCACACAGAGAGCTGAGTTACACCTCTTCTATTACAATTTATCTACTGCTGACATCTGAATATCTTTCTTAAGGACACAGGGGACTAAAGTACACATTTTAGATACTAAGCTCAGATGTTTGGGTGTTTTAATTCCATGCCCAGTTACATCGCTTTTGATAAATTCTCTACCCACTGGTACTTTCATCTTCTCGTTCAAAAGAAGTGTATAGAAAAAAGTGTCTCCTTATGCAGGATATATTCAGTGAGCATATATTGAGAACATTCTGTTTGAAAGAAAGAAAAGTAAGAATCTTAGGGAAATAATCACTGAATAAATAGAAAGCCTTTACATGCTGATGATAAAGCATACTTAAGCAGACAAAACACATGCGCATAAGAATAGCAAGTTACCAGTGAAATAGTAATCATTTCAGAGAAAATAAAGCTCTAAGGGCTGAAGAGGACCCACAATCAAAGTCTGATGGGCCTCTTCTGAAGGGAAATTATAAAGATTAAATATTAAATGGTGGGAAGGCACACTTCCAAAAGTATTCAGTGACCCATGTTTATATCTGTGTAAAAATTTCAGTCTTTGCTTATGATTACTTAATATTTTCCACCTGCTCTAGATGCAAGGTTTAATGCAGAAAGAATCTCTCCTCCTGCTTCTCAGATGATGCCCTTACCTTTAGTACAGTGCCTGGCACAGTGTATGCACCTGAAAAATGCTAATCCAATTAATTTGCCTGCGGATATACCTCTAGCAAAGGTGAAGGTGAAGGTGAAGTCACTCAGTCATGTCCGACTCTTTGTGACACTATGGACTGCAGCCTACCAGGCTCCTCCGTCCATGGGATTTTCCAGGCAAGAATATTGGAGTGGGTTGCCATTTCCTTCTACAGGGGATCTTCCTGACCCAGGGATCGAACCCAGGTCTCCCGCATTGGAGGCGGACGCTTTAACCTCTGAGCTACCAGGTAACCCTAACCTCCAGCAAAAGCCACCTGCTATGATCAAGGGCTCTGAGTTTGAATTACCAAGATCTAAATCCCAGACCCAGTATCCAGTAGTTGGTTGTGACACCTTGGACCAGTTGCTGAAAACTTTTAATCCTAATTCCCTTCCCTGGTCAAATGGAGAGAGTCAAAGCATCTAAATGAGATAATAATAGAGTTCTCAGCACAGTCTCTAAATCATAGCAAGTATTCAACATATGCAAATGATTATTCTGCTGATGTCCCTAAGAAAATTAGCCCTCAACCAACTTTGGCCACCTGATGGGAAGAACTGAATCATTTGAAAAAACCCTGATGCTGGGAAAGATTAAAGGAGGAGAAGGGCATGACAGAGGATGAGATGGTTGGATGGCATCACTAACTCAATGGACATGAGTTTGAGCAAGCTCTGGGAGTTGGTGATGGACAGGGAGGCCTGGCGTGCTGAAGTCCATGGGGTCACAAAGAGTCGGACATGAATGAGTGACTAAACTGTGAACTGAATTGAACCAGCCTTGATCTTCTACTTGGTTCCTTATCTCTGGTCCTGACCCACTCCCACGAGGTAGTCAGTGCCACAGTAAAGGACTTATTAGTGCTGAAAAATCAGCAGATGAGAATGCCGCGGCTTAGACTGGAAGCTACCAGGGAAAATAGGACTCAATAGATCAAATTCTAACACCAGAAAGAATTATAGGAGCAGAGAACCAAGCCCCACAGCCCTGTTCCTAGGGTTGGAAGGATTATGTTAGAACAGATGTCACGTACAAAATCTAGCGTAACACCTAGGACAGAGTTGGCATTCGAGGAATTTGTTGGGAACACAGAAGGGAAAGGGCACATCAGACACAGCAGCAGGACAAATCCAGCTGGGCTTCCTGAGAATCTACACCTTCCCCACCAAGAATGCGAGAAGGCAGGAGGCCAGGGGGCTGTGCAGGGCTATATTCAGAGCCAGAAATGGTCAGGAGAGGCTGGAGTAGAGAGGACGCCTATTATTCATTCATTCATTCATTCAGTAAATACTTTCAGAATGTGTACTCTGTCTCCGCAACTATTCCAGGCCCTTGGGAGATAGCAAGGAAGAGAATCTAATTACATAAACCCCTCTGATGATAGTGCTTACATTTCAGAGGAGGGAAACAGATGATAAAGAACAGCACATTAAAGGTATATGGTACATCATGCGGTATCAAGTCCTATGAAGAAAAATCAGGGAAAGGGCATAGAGATGTAGAGAAGGATGGTAGCTTTTGCTAGGGACAGGCTCACAGAAAAGGTGCCATCTCAGCAAAGACCTAAAAGAGATGAGGAAGCGCAGTGTCCTGCAGTAGCAAGGGAAGAAGGACCACAGGCCAAAGGAAGTGAGCATGGAGGCTGCGGGGGTGAAATTAGACCAGTGTGTTAGGAGCAGGGCGGGCCAGGGTGAGAATTCCAGGATATGGGTTCAGAGATAAAGCAGGATGAGAGATCACAGAGCATCCTTAAGGGCATTGGAAGGCCTTTGGTGTTTGCTCTGAGCTGGGAGACGCTATTAGAGGGTTTTGAATGGGGAAATAATGGGAGCCCCTCTCCCCCTTACTGGTTAACAGAGTAACACTGGCTGGTCTGCTGTATTTTAAAATGACTATCGTCAGCCGAAGTCAACATCAAAAGACAAATTAGGAGGTAACTACCATAAATCTGTTATGAGATGATGATGATGACGCAGACTAGTACAAGGAGTGAAATTAAATTCTATGTACGTATTGAAGGTACAGTCAGTACAGTGTGCAGATGGATTAGATATGTCTGTTGGGGGAAAAAAGCAGATGAATCAGGAATGACACCAAGATTTTGACCTAAGCAATCAAAAGGACAAGAGTTTTCACTAATTCAGAGGAGACATCAGGAAGAGAGATTGGAGAAATAAGGAGATTATGTATTCGGTTCTGGACAAGTTCAGATTGACATGTCCATTAGACACACACATGGAGAGCCGGGAAAAAGAGTTTAGAGAGGAGAGTTCTGAGTTAGAGATAAGATGGATATCTGAAGCATTCTTAAAGTCAAGATCCTGGATAAGATCCCTCAAACAGTAAATGCAGCTGGAGAAGAGACCCAAGGCTGAATCTTGAGGTACTTCAGTGTTTAGAGACCAGAAAGGCAAGAGCACCATCAGCAGCCCAAGTCAGAACCGGCCTCAGCCATAGGGAGACCCTTGGAGACCTGACTACCAGCAGCTTTGACACAAAGAATGGAGCAAATGCCAATGGCTTGAAAAAAAAAAAGGGGGGGGGAAGGAGTGAGAAATCATAATATTTTCTAAATTTACTTTTTGATTGACTTATAATTTACAATGTTGTGTTAGTTTTGGGTGTATATCAAAATGATTTATATATATACATATATATATGTGTGTATATATATATATATATATATATATATATATATATGTATGTATCTTTTCAGATTTTCTTTTTTTCCCTTATAGGTTAAATATTAACTCAAATTCCATGTGCTATGCTGTAGGTCCTTGCTGGTTATCTATTTTAGACATCTGTTGTTGCTCTTTAGCTGTTAAGTCATTTCCAACTCTGCAGCTCCATGGATTATAGCCCACCAGGCTCCTCTGTCCACGGAGTTTCCCAGCTAAGAATACTGGAGTGGGTTGCCATTTCCTTCTATAGGGGAACTTCGTGACCCAGGGTTTGAACCCACGTCTCCTGTATCTCCTGCACTGGCAGGTGGATTCTTTACCACTGAGCCACCAGGGAAGCCCATTTTATATAGTAGTGTGCCTGTGTCAATCTCAATATCTTAATTTATCCTCCCCCCCCCTAATAATAAGGCTTCCCTAGTGGATCAGAAGGTAAAAAGTCTCCCCGCAGTACAGGAGACCCAGGTTTGATTCCTGGGTCAGGATGATCCCCTGGAGAAGGAAATGGCAAACCACTCCAGTCTTCTTGCCTGGAAAGTTCCATGGAGGGAGGAGGCCGGCAGGCTACAGTCCATGGGGTCGCAAAGAGACAAGACTGAGCAACTTCACTTCCTTCTTCCAACAATAATACTTTTTGCAAAAAGCTTCTTCAAGAAGTTTTGGTTTTCAGAGGAGCAAAATAGTGGGGCAATATCTAGATAGGAAAGTGTGATCACAAGAGGATGCTTTTGATTTTATTAGCCTGGGGAAATACCAGCAAGCTGGGTGGTGATGAGAATGACCTAGTAGAAAGGGTAAGCTGATGATGTGAGAGGGATCAGAGAATTCAATGAGTAGGAGGTGACAGAAGGTTTTGATATTATGGACCTTTTATAACCACAGGGTAAGAAAAGATTAGGACTAATTTATGGGATGATTCGAGGTTGGGAGTTTAAACCATATTCATTGCTGTGCAAATCACATGGCCCAGCATGGCAGAAGTTGTTAGGGCTTAACTTCCCTTTTTATTTTTAAGGCTCACATAATATAATTATTCTAGCCAAAAGCAATAATAAAAAAGATAATTAAACATTGTTTTTTAAAAAAGTACTCCCTCTTCCTTCTCAGGAATGAGAGTATTTAAAATAGCATACTGGCTAATATAAACCTAAAATATTTTAAGTTTCTGAACAAGAAACTGAAAAAAGAAACCCTGCATGTTATAAGATCCCTTTTATAGAAGAGATAAACAACTGAGTGCTGTGCTGTGCTGTCTCCTCAGTCGTGTCCGACTGTTTGTGATACCGTCGACCACAGGCCACCAGGCTCCTCTGTCCATAGATTCTCCAGGCAAGAATACTGGAGTAGATTGCTGTTTCCTACTGCAGGGGATCTTCGCAATCCAGGGATCAAACCTGCATCTCTTACATTTCCTACACTGGCAGGTGGGTTCTTTACCATTAGCACCACCTGAGAAGTCCTAAACCACTGAATCAAGATAATCTAAAATTTTATTCCATGCCTCTGATATCAAAGAGTAGAATCAGCACATTCCATCAAAGTATATTTCCTTTATTCTGAATCACTAACGCCATATTCAGAAATTATGTAAATCTGGGTCAAGAAGGGACCCATGTTAGGCACAGCAGAAGAGGCAGAAAAAGAAAAAGGTGTAAGAGAAGATCTCATAGACATTTTCTGCAGCTCTGGCACTTCAAGTCCATCAGCAGAGATATGAAGAAACTGTTTTCATAAGAAGTCTAAGGATCTGGGGAAGAAGGAAATGCAAGCCTTGATGAACAGAGACACACAGGACACCTTACCTAGGACATGCTGTCAGGAAAGGTCTATGAGTCTCCCCAAATATCACATATTTGAAGCTTATTGGGTTAGTGACCCTTGCTCAATAAAAAGGCTGGAGGTTCATAGGCTGAGTCAAGGGTGACCTTTATTGGAGGCACTAGGTGAGTGAGCCTTGCTCAATGAAAAGATTGGAGAAACTGCTGTTAGGGCACGACTGATGGGGAAGGTGCCAGGGAGCGGTCACAGCGGAGCTGGAGGGGGGATCTCAGCTCCTATGGGGTGTGAAGCAGAATGTGGGCTTGCTGTGGCGAGTTCCATGGCTTGGCCGGGTCTGGACCAACCAAGGGCACCAGAATAGGCTTCTGTGTGAAGATGTAGGACTTGGCTCTCTCAGCGACACCATGATCAGCATCCAAAGCCAGCAGCAGGGGCGAAGAGACCAAACTCCTGGCCTCTCAAACTCTACAGCCAAGACAGACAACGTGGTCCTGAGTTATTTCTGCGTCCTTCCTCCACTCCCTCCCCGCTCTTTCCTGTTCTGTCTCCCTCTCTCCCCACTATTTTTAAACAGTAGAGATTGTGGGGATGGGCAAGACCTGTGAGGGGACAGCTAGGAGCTGCCAGCGATACTTCCCTGGGGACTGAATACATAATAATAATCAGTTATACATGTGTATGGGCTTCCCTGGTGGCTCAGCTGGTAAAGAATCCGCCCACGATGCAGAAGACCAGGGCTCGACCCCTGCGTCGGGAAGATCCCCTGGAGAAGGGAAAGGCTACCCACTCCACTATTCTGGCCTGGAGAATTCCATGGACTGCATAGCCCATGGGTTCACAGAGAGTCGGACAAGACTGTCACTTTCACTTCATACATGTGTATGTATGTATGTGTGAATATATATATATATATAGAGAGAGAAAGTATCTATGATTATCATAATATATATGATATTTCAAGTAATCTAATGATAATATAACAAAATGAGTAGGATTATATTTGACTCTGAGTTACTGAAGCATCATATGTGAGCTATAATTAACTGATGATTATGAACAAAGGAGTGAATTTATCAAGGTTCACAGTTATTTATTCACTTCTGATCATGAAATAAAATGCCTGTGCAATAAATCAGGATTAAAGACAATAAAAAAATAAAAGAGGTTTGAGTATTTAAATATTTGTGTCTGTTCTTCTGTTGGTGACCCCATATGCCCATTATCTCTAAATTGTGCACAGTGGATTTATCACAAATATTTAAGATATGGCACAAAGATAACTTCTGTGTACTGCTATACCAAATAACACTGGATAACAATTCCAAAAGACAACTGAATGCTTTGTCTTCATTCTTCCTGCTGCCTTATAAGACGCAACCCTAGGGGAGAAGCTTCCCCTTTGTGATTTTTCTGTAACTATTCGACTGCATTAAATTCCAGTCTTTCCCCTAGTGCTTTTCTTCTGGCACCTCATTTTTAAATCAAAGATTTCATTGATGAATTTTTAAAAGCACAATTCATAATTACAAATGATTTCAACTACAAAAGTGAAGTCTTTTGTGACAAAGAGAACCAGAAATGAAAAGCTGGTACAAAAAGCCCTTCATGTGTTGCATTTCCATAAAGCACAGGATAATAGAGATTCTATTCACTTCAATACAAATCAGAGAGGAAATCCTGTTTTGTGAGAGAAAGAAAAAAGTCTAAAAATGAAAATGCGAGATAAATTCTTGCTAAGAATAATACTCTTGGGAGGTAGTGTTGTACATCAGAAAGATCTCAGACTCAGTATTAGAAAACAGAATTCTAATCCCAGCTTTGTGAGTTAGGGCTGGTCACTTTCGTGGACTGACACAGCTCACCTGTAAAATAAGAGGTGTCACCTGCTAGTCTGTGAGTCAGGTTAAGGTGTGAGAGTCTATGAAATTTATCACGGTGTGTGTGTGTGTCTGTCTGTGAGTATTTTCTGTATTTAACATATAGATATATAGATGAGTGAGTTAAAGTCACTCAGTCATGTCCAATTCTTTGCGACCCCATGAACTATACAGTCCATGGAATTTTCCAGGCCAGAATACTGGAGTGGGTAGCCTTTCCCTTCTCCAGAGGATCTTCCCAACCCAGGAATCGAACCAGGGTCCCCTGTGTTACAGGCAGATTCTTTTCTAACTGAGCTATCAGGGAGGCCCAGATACAGAAATATGTCATTCAAACATCACCATCAACTCCAGGCAACTTTTCAATTTTCTCCACTTTGCTTAAATGCTCATCTTTGTAACAATATGTTAAGTTCAAAATCATGTCATGCATTGGGGCCTATTAAATGATGAAAGTCTGATTAGTTTTTAAGCCTAAATATCATTAGGTAGATTGAATACTATATTGTTTAAACATTTCACCTCATACATAATTAACTTAGTACACTAGCAAAGCTATCAGGAAAATATCTGGCCCTTTGAATAATCTTCACTAGATCTCAAATATGTGCTAGGAAAACAGCATCATTACTATCTTAGACAACAATGAGCCCACGTATTTCACACGACAGCAACCGAAAACCCATGATATTCACTAATGGCCATCTGGGTATCTATTTGAGATGAATGATAAATGCAGGATCATGCAGTTATTACTGCTAGTGATCATTATTATAATAAAATTAATGATTCCTAATACTACTAGAATATAATAGGTCACCCACTTAAACCTGAGTCCTAAGGATAGATCCTTCAGAAGTATCTGAAGCTTCAACTTAAGGTAAATATTACTTCCAAAAATGAACACATACAATATATTTAAATAATTAGAAGCTGGAAATCTGTTTTCAACAGAAAACATGGAACAGAGTGACAATTAGATTTTACGCTGCAATGATCAAGATCCAACAGGACAAGATTATAGAACACCATTATAACTTACACAGAGACCCTGATTGAAGCTACTGATCTGAATCATCTAAGGCAATTTTCCAAAGCCTTTAAATGATTTATTTTTGTCTAGGCTGGGTCTCCGTTGCCGCTCGGTCTCGTCTCTAGTCACGGCAAATGAGTGGAGGCTGCTCTGTGTTGCGGTGCGCAAGCTTCTCATCTCAGTGGCTTCTCTTCCTGCAGAAGACGGGCTCTAGGACGCACGGGGTTCAGTACTCGCAGCACGTGGGATCTGTAGTTGCGGCACATAGGCTTGGTTGCTCCATGGCCCTGACCCAAGACCTTCCTGGACCAGAGATGGAACCCATGTTTTCTACATGGGCAGGCAGATTCTTTACCCCTGAGCCACCAGGGAAGCCTCATCTCATATAATTTTAAACATAAGAATTGATCTAAAAACAAACTTAGCATGTTTACCTAAATAACAGACGGTGGCCCAATTTGGAGGCCAGTACTATGCGTGTGTGTGTGTGCGCAGTGAATCCACACGCGTTGGTGTGTATGTGGCCATGGGTACATGCCACCCGCTCCCTGCCACAGTATATCCTCCATCTCTCCGCTATCAACACAGCATATAACTCTCCGCAAAGGAGATGGCAGCTAAGCTATTGTAGACCATGACATATTGTATCAGCTCAGATTTCAGTATTTCAAATTGTTCCCTGGAATTAATTCACTAAATAACCCAAGCAGTCAAAGCACGGATCCATTAGGCTCGGTAGAACACATCCTTTAAATGTTAGTGCCATACAATGAATATTTGATAAGTACACCATTAATAAACCTTGGTGTGACATACTTGATAACGTGGATACGTAATGACGATTCCAAGTGATGTAGCACATGGCATCTACCCATCCCTCAATCATCACTGATGCAGGTTCCTCTGCACCATGTGATGGGTACAACTGGGAAGGCAAAGTCTGATCTTCATTAGTGACTATCCATAAAAGGTGTTCGTTACAAGATAAATGATTATGGCCTGGCTTTATTAATTAAGCATGCATTTCTGCAGACCAGGGTAATTGAACAAAATGGCCAGCAGCTTTTAAACTACACAGAAATCTTAATGTCTCAGAAACAGATTGCACCTTTACTTTATGCTTTTAACCCCCTATTATTTTGAGAATGTACAGCAACTGAATTTAAAGTGTTGCTAATTACTGACTGAACTTCACATACAAGAATATTTTCCTCTAACCTCTCATTTTGTGACTGTCATAATGAAAAAAAGATTTTTTTTTTCCCTCTCATCCAACCAACTCACATTCAGTTTGAAGGGACTTCCCTGGTGGTTCATTGGTTAAGAATCCATCTTCCAATGCAGGAGACACGGGTTCAATCCCTGCCAGGAATTAAGATATCACACGCCTTGGGGGCAGCTAAGCTGGTGACTCACAATCACTGAGCCCAAGAGCAGAAACTAAAGAGATACATGCACACCTCAAAGAAAGACCCCATGTCCCGCAACTAAGACCCAACACATCCCTCCCTGCCCACCCCACCCCCCAAAAAAAACCCCAAAAACTTCAGCTTGAACTTATTCCCAACTTTGAAAGCACATAGCCCTAAAACATGGACAGGTCAACTAAGGAGAAAGTGAAAGTCAGTCATATCCGACTCTTTGCGACCCCATAATCTATACAGTCCATGGAATTCTCCAGGCCAGAATACTGGAGTGGGTAGCCTTTCCCTTTTCCAGGGGATTTTCCCAACCCAGGGATTGAACTCAGGTCTCCCACATCGCAGGCAGATTCTTAACGAGCTGAGCCACAAGGGAAGCCCTCAACTAAGGAAGCAATGGTATTTATGGGCATGAAGTGATTTGTAGCATCCTGAAAGAGAAGAAATGGCTGTAGAACAAGTGAGTAGAGATCCCTTATTCTCTTGTCATGACTCACTAGTAGTAAATAAACTAATCATCCATGTTCAACCATTCGAAGTCCTTCTTGACTCTGGAGTTAAGAAAGATACTTGAGACATGTCACGTCCACATAGCAGTCCCCATTCTAGTTCAGTTACAGAGGGAAAACATCTTAGAATACCAGCTGTAACGCTTAGAAAAACACAATACAGAAGGAATCCCAGGAATTTTTTCTTACTCCAACTTTTTCACAGATACGGTATTTTGGAGCTGAAGAACTTTTAAAGCAACATTAGTAAATGTTGTCGTGGTTTATGAAAAAATTATTTTCTAGATAGTTTGATACATTGGAGCCCATAAAAGCAAAAGATAAAGTTCACCCTGAAGAAAACATAGGTCTTAGTGATCACAAAGTCATCTCAGGACAACTTTATTAAGTAAAGCAAAAATGTATATGTATTATATGACCCAAGATTCTCTGGAGGATAAAACGGCCTGCCACTCCAGTATTCTTGCCTTAAAAATCCCATCGACAGAGAAGCCTGGCAGGCTACAGTCCACAGAGTCGTAGAGCTGGATACAACTGAGCGACTAAGCTCGCCTTCACTCTATGACCCACAATGAGCAGCCTAAGATTAATTTTATAATATCAGAGAATATTCTGGCAATGAGTCAAACTTTTCTCTCTCATTCTGCTATATACTCTTCTTATTTTGAGGTCACCAGCAGAAATAATTACATTGTTATTTTAATTCTACTTCTATTGACCATGGTCACTATACAGTTCATCAACTCACTGTATTAACATCAAAGAGGAAGCTTGACCCTCACCTTGTCTGAAATATGCTTATTTGTTATGTTATTGCTTGCATTTATTGGTAATTACTTTGATCCTTTATGAGAATGCTATTGACTCTTCAGTGTGCCTTTCAACTGAAGCATTAACAAACATTTAGCTATAAAGGTTAATTTCATTTCCAGCATTTTTAAGGACCCGGACACCAAGGCTGACAATAATATTTCCAATAGCCATGAACTGAAAAAGCATTCCCATAGTTTATTGTCTGTATTCCCACTGTAACAGCAAGGGTTGCTGGCATTAGTCAGAGAACCACGGCATACAATTCCTACACGAACTAAAAACACCACTAGACTATTCAAATGATTCATTTTGCATTAGCAAAATTGTTTCCAAGTGTGTTTCATCCTATTTTATTCATCCAGTTTCTTGTTGTTGTAGCTAACCATTAAACACTTTATTATGAATTTAATGTATACAGTAAGTTAAAATTCCTTTATTAAGTCCTACTATAATTTTCATGCTCATTTTGTTGGATTATTAACACAGATTGAGAGATAATTCTAAATGAATTTCTTTTATATTTTGTTTTATTTTTCAAATGCAGGGACTTAGAATTTTCAACTTATTCCTTCCCTCACATTTCAACTGAGCTCTCTTTGCCCATTCCCCTTCATTCACTTCATCTATTATTTCCCTCCCTGCTCATTCAAAGGCCATGGATAACTCTCTTTGGAGACACTGGGTCTTTACTCAAAACCTACTGCTATTTCTAAGATCCCTCCTCTCTTTTTCTTCCCAAGTCCCCAGCAAATCTGACTCTGTCACCAATCAGCTAAAGAACCAGAAGGACACATTCTTGTCTCCATGAGAAATGGTTTCTACCTCTTAAATATATAAATGCATAAAATGATAAAGCTTGATGAGAACTGGGGGATTCTAAATGAACCAGACCTGGCCAGTGGGCTTTAATTTCCTGTTACCACAAGCTGTTGTTTTTAGTTGCTTAGTCACATCCAACTCTTTTGTGACCCTATGGACTTTAGCCCACTGGGCTTCTCTATCCATGGGATTTCCCAGGGAAGAATACTGGAGCGGGTTGCCATTTCTTCCTCCAGGGATCTTCCCAACCCATGTCTCTTGCATTGGCAGGCAGATTCTTTACCGCTGCGCTATCTAGGAAACCCAGTTATAGCTGCTCAGTCATGCCTGACTCTTTGCAACCCCATGGACTGTAGCCTGCTGGGCTCCTCCGTCCATGGAATTCTCCAGGCAAGAATACTGGAGTGGGTTGCCACTTCCTTCTCCAGGGGGAAACCCAGACCCAGGCACAAATCAAGACTTTTACCGGAATAGGTAAGAACGGCTAAATTTGAAATCCCAACTTCCAAACTTAATAATTCTATGATCCTAGAAAACATAACCTTTGTGGGTCAAAGTTTCCTCAACTGCTAAATGAGGTTTTTCATTCCTAAGTTTTGTTGTGAGGATTAAGATTAGCAAGTACGTTTGAGATGTTTAGAGCACAGCACATGGGTTAACACTCTATGAATATCAGCCAACATGAGTCCCTAAGAACTGACAAAATTATAGAATCCTCCGTCTCACCCTCTCTTCCATATAAAAGTCAAAACCAACATTTTGATCTCTCCATATGGTGACTTCAGAAGATTTTAGTTTAAATAATAATATCAAAAATAACAAAATTTTTTTAAAGTTAACTTTTAATTTTCCTGGCCCAGCTTTGGCAGTGCTCTGAGCCAGAACATTTTGAGCATGTGGAGTGTGATAACTATGTGTCGCAAATACACAACAGGAGATCTGAGCCTCAGTGTGCAATACTGCTAATATAATTTTTTGGATGCGTATGACATGAATCACAGTTCTGAGCACTTTATTAGAATATTTTTTTGAAAATTCTAATTGAGCTACTGCCGCACCAGTAGCTCACATTCACCCATTACTGAAACAGGGACCCCCTGTTTCCACAGGTGTAAATGCATCTTCCCTGGTTTAGATGAATCTTGGTGAGAAATTAGGAGCAGAAAAGGAAATGGTAAGGACAATGATCAATCGCATCCACCTCTTAGCATGAAAGAGGATTCTGGCAGCATACTTATGATTGAACAAGACAGGGCTAGAAGAATGTAGAAATTGCTTTCAAATATTTATGGGAAAAAGATTAGTAATAGGATAAAAACCACAATGCATATTTAAGTTATTAATACAACTTGCATGAAGTATACAGAGTAGGGTTTTATTTATGTAATATTAATGGGATGTCAGCTACGGTTTTTCCAGTGGTCATGTATGGATGCAAGAGTTGGACTGTGAAGAAAGCTGAGCGCCAAAGAATTGATGCTTTTGAACTCTGGTGTTGCAGAAGACTCTTGAGAGTCCCTTGGACTACAAGGAGATCCAACCAGTCCATTCTGAAGGAGATCAGCCCTGGGATTTCTTTGGAAGGAATGATGCTAAAGCTGAAACTCCAGTACTTGGGCCACCTCATGTGAAGAGTTGACTCATTGGAAAAGACTTTGATGCTGGGAGGGATTGGGGGCAGGAGGAAAAGGGGATGACAGAGGATGAGATGGCTGGATGGCATCACCGACTCGATGGACGTGAGTCTGAGTGAACTCCGGGAGTTGGTGATGGACAGGGAGGCCTGGCGTGCTGTGATTCATGGGGTCGCAAAGAGTCGGACACGACTGAGTGACTGAACTGAAATGAACTGAACTGAACTGAATGGGATGTATTTCTAGCTAAAGCAAATTTTCCAACTTAGTGAACCTCATTGTGCTAAATTTCAAAATTTTGGGACACTGATGTATTTTTGGACCTGTTCAAGCATTCACCATACCTTTAATGGAGTCCATGTGAAGCCAGCTTCTCTGCAGCTTCTGCTTAGTGGATTACTAGAATTAGACCAGATAACCAAATCCACTTACTCCTCCTATACACACATTGGAAATATGAACAGGCAGTTGATTTTAGAGCAAGCAAATCACAGAGTAATCAGCAAACCATAACACAGCCGGTGTGAAAAGATTAAGTGGAAAAATTGTCTTCTCCTTCTTGGAATTTCATTAGAAAAGCCCTGAGAGAATAAGCAGCAGAAATTCGAATGGAAAGGACTCCTTGAGGACAGTCTAAATGGGGTAATGACAGACCCAAATGATGACGGATCACAATCAGAAAGAAACAGGGTTAAGGAACCAGCAGCCTAAACTGCCCACTTTGGCCAGCCATGGCAATAATTACCCACAGGAGTTATCTCCCAACAGGATTTTCCTATGAAGAACATGGTGCTGTCACTGAAAACTAACTGGGAAAACTTGGGAGAGGCCAAAAAAGAGAGAGGAGACACCAGCCCATAATAAGTCCTGCCAACCTCCCAGAAACACTCGCAATGGAGTCCATCTTGGCCGCAGATGTGTGCGCTACCAGAAATGACCTTGGGTCAGACCAAATACAGGAAAGAGGCCAGGGGACTGGCCAAAGGCAACCTGGAAAGCTAACCCCGTTACCGAAAAGCCTGAGATACGGCAGGGCAGTACCGGCTGTGCTCCACCCCGATGCCCCTTCGCAGTAAAATCTTTTGCTTTGTCAACACATGTGTCTGCTCAGACATTTCATCTCCAAGTGCTAGACAAAAGCCCAGTCTTGAACCCTGGAAGGGATCCGCTTTCTGCAACAACTTTATATTTTTAAAAAGCTAACAGGGAATAACAAAAGAGAGAGTCAGTGGCTGGCCCACAGGCTGACTCAAGTGACTCCAAGAGATGTCCTGATCACTTTTACTCTCTTACTTGCAATATCTAATCCCCAGGTGAGCACACATACACACACACACACACACACACGTGTGAGCACGCACACACGCACACACACACTTTTCTCTCAGTATGTACTTAGGAATAAACTCTCTATTATCTGTGACCAAAAGAATCCAAGTAAAACACCAGTATTACTGAAATGGATTATAAACTATGTCCTCTATCGAACAGAGCACAGTAAACGCACTTTAACCTTTTCTTGATGGCTCAGGGCCGTCATTACTGACAATGACTGCGAGAGGCTGTAACACACGGATCCTTTCTGGGCATGCAAGGCTCTTTATCTCTTCCCCAAATGGCCTCAGAAATGATGTTTTTTGAATTCCTAGCCTTCTTTTTGTGTGTTTCAATCTCTTACATTACCATAAATTTGCTTGCCTCTAACAGCTTTCTTCTTAACTTTCTGCTTCTGATCTTTTGGATGCTGGAAAATAAGATAAACAAGTTTGATGGATTGCTGGGTAAAATAAGAATATGGCTGATATACCCTAGGTTATCTCCTCAAAATATGATGCCTAGAGACAGTAGACTCATGATGAACAGGAAGCAGGAAGGGAAGAGGAGATATGCTTTGGTCTGGCACTATTCTCAGCAACTGCTCACCAGTTCCCTTAGTCACAGATACTTGATGCCTGTCTCACCACATTCCTGCAGCAAAATTCTAACAGTTTTTCAATAGTAGATACTGCCACTCAAATCTTTAATAACCAAGGAAAACATGTTACCGTCCTTGTATTTTATTTACTTAAAAATTGATTTCAAAAGCGAAATAAACATAGTCAACTCCCATTTCTAAAAGGCAATCAGATAACCAAGTAATTTGCTTGAACTATTAAAATAAATTTTTAGCTTCCTGTTGATCCTTTTCAAATTTAACCTGCTCTGCCTTCATGAGCATGGGCTGTTCTTAATCTTCTAGATGACTATAATAGCAGTACTTTTCTCAAATGGTGAAATTGTATTAGAAGATTCACTCTTTTATAGTACTTAGTAAATTTAAGTACCTATTAAGTTCCAAAAATAAGAAAGGCTCAGAGGATGTATTGGTGAACAAAACAGAAATGATATGCATCCCTGGGAGGCTTACATTATATTCAGAATATTGCAGGCAGCCATGGAGTAGTTTGGACAGTTTTAGTAAAGCGCTTTCACTTTTCACTTTCATGCATTGGAGAAGGAAATGGCAACCCACTCCAGTGTTCTTGCCTGGAGAATCCCAGGGACGGGGGAGCCTGGTGGGCTGCTGTCTATGGGGTCGCACAGAGTCGGACACGACTGAAGCCACTTAGCAGCAGCAGCAGCAGCAGTAAAGCACACATGGGCAGATCGAGTAGGCGCTGCCTCAGGTGACATTTCCCCAAAGAGTCTAAGTCCAAACCAAAACACTTTTGAGAATCAAAGTGTCACTGTGAATAGTTAACAGGGTCATTACGTGTAAGTCTGGGCCTTCCAGGGAAAACCAGGCAGACGGTCACCTCAAATACAGGTCAACATCTGGCATAAGCAGCTCTTTACAGGAAACCACCCTCAGCAGGAAGCCACTTTTCTTGTCATTTTAACAAAGCTATGTTTTAACGAACTTTTAAACCAGGTACCCCCATGCTCCATTCATCTACAGCCTAAGTACAACTTTCAAATCGAATTGAAGTTCCCTTCTTCTCTACTATTTGTGAGTAATGATTTTGTAAGTGGCCATAGAGGAATCCTCCATTCATTCAATAAGATGAGCACACAGTAGATGCTCAATAAGCATTTACTGACCAAGTTGAAAGCGTATGATTACAAAGGACTGTAACTACATTATTAATAAAAATAGCAATTATTCTTGACCAGCCTTTCAGTCTCTCTCCCATTCATACAAGCAAGTTTAATTGGTTACTCCCTATCTGTCATACCATGAAAATGATGAAATAACATGGCTGGTGGCCAACCCTCTTGAGCTAGCACTTAGGAAAATTACATGGACTGAAGGCAGCTCTATTCTACCCAAGTCTCTGTTTGACACAAGCTTGTTTCTGAAACTGTTCTGCCTTCCATAATATTTTCTTTCTCCAGCTGAATAGTAATTCTTCATGTAAAGTCATGTCACTTTAATATGTTAGATTTATCAGAGTTAGGTCCCAAATAATGCTATAGTGGAATAAAAAGCTCATTCCTGGCTTTTTTCCCTTAAAGCTTCAGCAATCTTAGTATTATCTTTTCATTGCTATTTCCCTTCCCTCCAAACCAGGAGCAAATGCTAGAGAGTTATCACTCCTACCTGGGATTTTTAACTATAATTTAGAGTTTATTTATATGAAATCATTAAGGAAACATTGCTCTAGAAACCCTTAAGTTAGCATCCATGAAAGTTTCCATAAATTCCTAAATCTGTATATATAATCTCACTTACAATTATGTGTTCTTTTTTCTAGAATAGCTTCCACAGATTTGTCTAATTTGCAAATGGCTTTGAGATGACGGCTACCAATCTAAGGAAAGAGACAAGCAAAAAAACAAGCTGTGGTACATATAGACAATGGAATATTACTCAGCCATTAAAAGGAATGCATTTGAGCCAGTCCTTCCCCGGTAGCTCAGATGGTAAAGAATCTGTCTGCAATGCAAGAGATCCAGGTTCAATCCCTGAGTCAGGAAGATCCCCTGGAGAAAGGAGTGGCTACCCACTTCAATATTCTTGCCTGGAAAATTCCATGAACAGAGGACCCTGGTGGGCTATATAGTCCATGAGGTTGCAAAAATCAGACACAACTGAGCAACTAATGCTTTCATACTTTAATGAGGTAGATGAACTTACAAGTTAAGTCAGAAAGAGTGAAGTTAAATCAGAAAGAGAAAAATTTATTATCATATACTAACACATATATATTGGCCACCTCATGCGAAGAGTTGACTCATTGGAAAAAACTGATGCTGGGAGGGATTGGGGGCAGGAGGAGAAGGGGACGACAGAGGATGAGATGGCTTGTTGGCATCACGGACTCGATGGACGTGGGTCTGAGTGAACTCTGGGAGTTGGTGATGGACAGGGAGGCCTGGCGTGCTGCGATTCATGGGGTCGCAAAGAGTCGGACACGACTGAGTAACAGAACTGAACTGAATGCATATATATCGAATCTAGAAAGACGGTATTGATGAACCTATTTGCAGAGCATCAGTGGAGACAGTCATTGAGAAGAGACTTATGAACACCGCTTGGGGTAGGGTGGAGAAGGAAAGGTTAAGAGGTATGGAGAGAATAACATGGAAACTTACATTATCATATGTAAAATAGATATCCAATGGGAATTTGCTGTCTGACTCAAGGAACTCTAACCAGGGCTCATTAACACTCTAGAGAGGTGAGATGGGAATGTCCAAGAAGGGGCTATGGTAAACCAAGGCTGACTCATGTTGATGTTTGGTAGAAACCAAGTCAATACTGTAAAGCAATTATCTTTCATTTAAAAATAAATCAATTTTTAAAAGAAACTAATAAACAATTTCTCCATTTTACTTCCCATGAAGCCTTTCTTCAAATTCATTTCAGTACATTTGCCAAATTGCAGAGACAACTAGATATATGGACATTAGATAGAATGGTAAATCCCCAAATAATGACCCACACCATTTAGGAGGACCTGTTCCACTAAGTTGTTGCTGTTGTTGTTCAGCCGCTAAGTCGAGTCTGACTCTTTGTGACCCCATAGATTGCAGTACACCAGGCTCTTCCATCCTCCACTATCTCTGAGAGTTTGCTTGAACTCATGTCCTTTGAGTTGGTGATGCTATCTAACCATCTCATCTTCTGTCATCCCCTTCTCCTCGGGCTTTCAATCTTTCCCAGTATCAGGGTCTTTTCTAATGAGTCAGTTCTTCGAATCAGGTGCCCAAAGTATTGGAGCTTCAGCTTCAGCACCAGTTCTTCCAATGAATATTCAGAGTTGATTTCCTTTAGAATTGACTTCTCTAGCACCGCAATTTGAAAACATCACATTTTCAGCACTCAGCCTTCTTTAGCACTCAGCCCAGCTACTCTCACATCCATACATGTCTACTGGAAAAACTAACTATATGGACCATTGTCAGCAAAGTGATGTCTCTACCTTTTAATACTAATACTTTCACTAAGCAGAAACAACATATAAGGATCATGCCTGCTCCTCTGTTCTGCAACCATTCTGATGTGAACACTCTGGATCTCATTCACAACCCTCTAATAAAATGTCTCATCTCTAATGAGATGCGGTCTTCTCCCCCCAACCCCACTCACCTATGCATGTCCATCAGCTCGGGGCAGACAAACCTTAGAAAACATTTCTCCCCAAAGTTTTCAAGTTTTCCATGGCTTTGATTTCTCTTGAATGGAATTCAAAATTCTTAGCCAGTCATTAAAAACTATACTCTTTATGATCATTCTACCCTATATAAAAATGCACTCTCTTTCCACCAAACAACGCATATTCTACTTTCAAGTTTGATTGAACTTATCAGTTCCCAGCCTCCAATGGCCTCCATTCTGGTAAAGTTGAGCCAGCCCAGCCTTATGGGTCCGGATGGACCGCTCCCTCCTCTGTGAAGCCCACTCCAGCCACCTGGCATACGCTGCTGTCCTGCGCCTCTCAACCCACATAGTAACTATTCCCCACCCCAGAATCACTGACACTTAATACATGCTACCTTGCATTTATGTGTGTGTTCAGCCACATCTGTAGCCTGCCAAGCTCATGGACTGTAGATACAAGCTATCTGCCAAGCTACAAGCTACATGGACCCATGGACTATAGCTGCCAAGCTCCTTTGTCCACAGAATTTTCCAGACAAGAATACTGGAGTGGGTTGCCATTTCCTACTCCAGGGGATCTTCCCAACTCAGGTTTTGAAACAGCATCTCTTGCATCTCCTGCACTGGCAGGCAGATTTGTTACCATTAGCTCTACCTGGGAAGCCTCTGTATTTATATACAGGTTTCTAACTTTATGCCTAGATCTCTTGAAGGCAAAAGCGATCTTATACTGCTTGGATATACTCACCATCTTTAGCACTGGCATTGTGTGGATGATGTTGTTTGATGATAATATCAAAGGGTTAGAAGAGTAAGAGCATTATGTTCCAAGATGGAGGTGAACTTTATTATAAAAGAGTCACTTTTGCTTCTTCTGAAATCCCTAGGCACAGTCAAGTGTCCTTTGTGTTTCCTCCATTTGTAAGAAATATTTTATTTTCATGGGAGGACTGGAGTCTTTGAGATCCTTATGGAGAAGTGAACTGCTTCCAAACTGTTCTGAGGTTATTGCTGTGAACAGAATAACTGTCTCAGAACTACTCGGATAGAACTGAGGATGGAATTTGGCAAAGCATGCTCCTGAGACTATACCACAAAAATCCATCAATTGCATTCAAATGTCTCTCTGGGCATTATCCTGAATCTACTATAACCCCACAATTTAAAATTGGATACAAGATTCTGCTCAACTTATCTCCAAATGAACTGCAAAGGAGATAAGGAATCTCAGGTGACACAGTGGTAAAGAAGCTGTCTGCCAACGCAGGAGATGCAAGAGACACGGATTCAGTCTCTGGGCTGGGAAGATCCCCTGGAGGAGGAAATGGCAACCGATTCCAGTACTCTTGCCTGATAAATCCCATGGACATAGGAGCTTGGTGGGCTGCAGTCCAAAGGGTCTCAAAGAGTGGGACACAAATGAGCTCGTATGCAAAGAATCTCAGTGGGTCTCGTGAGTTTGCTCTGGCCCCTTTTCCATCTTAGCCACTCAATATGTAAGAAGGTAGACAGTTCTGTGACATCTACATATAAGTTGTCACAACAGCATCGATACCAAAAGACAGTGGCAAAGACGGAGAATGCCAGATGAGATTACCAATGTCACAGGAATACAACTTAGCCATAAAGATGGTAGAATGAAAGCGTTATACCCACAGTATCGAGCCCTACAAAAACTGTCCAGTAGAATTATCAGCAAAACAATAAAAGTGGCAATTCAGATGCATTTATGTACAGGTCAATAAAATATAAGGCCAAAGCCAATGAAGAATCCTTATATGATTCAAAGAGGTAGTTGATGGAGTTACTGAAGTCAGAAAAAGAAGAAAGATGGTGAAGTTCTATCAGGTTACTTGGCATTGTAGACTTGGAGGATCCAACAGCCAGTACATAAGCAGCATATACATGTCCTACCAAGTTTATATCATTGTCCCTTTTAAATTCAAGTTAAGATGAACAGTAAAACAGATATGAAGTTACAAAAAGTGCTGAGAAGGTTTCATGCTCTAGATTCTATATCCTTCTAATGCAAGATATTCAAGAATTATCATCTCTTAACCATGACCCTCCCCCAATAGAGTTGCAATGCTAGATTCCCAAACTCAGTTCAGTCGCTCAGTTGTGTCCTACTTTTTGCGACCCCATAAACTGCAGCACACCAGGCCTCCCTGTCCATCACCAACTCCTAGAGTCCACCCAAACACATGTCCATTGACTTGGTGATACCATCCAGCCATCTCTTCTTCTGTCGTCCCCTTCTCCTCCTGCCCTCAATCTTTCCCAGCATCAGGGGCTTTTCCAATCAGTCAGCTCTTTATCATGTGGCCAAAGTATTGGAGTTTCAGCTTCAACATCAGTCCTTCCAATGAACACCCAGGACTGATCTCCTTTAGGATGGACTGGTTGGATCTCCTTGCAGTCCAAGGGTCTCTCAAGAGTCTTCTCCAACACCACAGTTCAAAAGTATCAATTCTTCGGCGCTCAACTTTCATTATAGTCCAACTCTCACATCCATACACGACCACTGGAAAAACCATAGCCTTGACTAGTCAGACCTTTCTGACAAAGTAGTATCTCTGCTTTTTAATATGCTGTCTAAGTTGGTCATAACTTTCCTTCCAAGGAGTAAGTGTCTTTTAATTTCATAACTGCAATCACCATCTGCAGTGATTTTGGAGCCTCCCAAAAATAAAGTCTGACACTGTTTCCACATCTGTTTCCCATGAAATGATGGGACCAGATGATCTCAGTTTTCTGAACGTTGAGCTTTAAACCAACTTTTTCACTCTCCTCTTTCACTTTCATCAAGAGGCTCTTCAGTTCTTCTTCACTTTCAGTCATAAGGGTGGTGTCATCTGCATATCTGAGGTTATTGATATTTCTCCCGGCAATCTTGATTCCAGCTTGTGCTTCCTTCAACCCAGCATTTCTCATGATGTACTATGCATATAAGTTAAATAAGCAGGGTGACAATATATAGCCTTAATGTACTCCTTTTAGATACTAGACCATCAGGAGTCCTGGATAAGTATCTCAAAGGCTTCTCAGAATCTTAATTCCCAAGCAAAGCATCATCAGTTTGTCTGAGTCTCTTCTGTCCTTTCACTTCACTGAAACATTCCCCATTCACATATTCAAAAGCCATTCTCATTAGAGAACCTGAACATCTGAACTCATTATTACCTTAAGCAGAGAAATACACACAGATGCAAAAGTAGAGAAGTAACAGATAAACAACATTTAACATTTGCATTTGAAGAGCATACAATATATGTGAATATATAAAGTGGGTGTATTTTCACAGAATTACGCAGTTTCTTAAATTTTGTTACAGTGTTTTTCTCAGTATATGTGTCTGCATAATAATGCTACGAAAATAGGTGAGTAAGTACAGCTGTAGGATTCTTTATGGATAATCTTCTAGGAAAACCGAGTATCACTAATAATATATCTGCTGCTTCCAAACCTACATTTTAAATCAAAGGCTGATGTAATCACTGCATTCATTGAAAATGGTTATTATTATTAGTTGCTGTTGTTATACTTATGTGGATGGAGGGGGCTGCTATTTGTTTGTTACCAAGAACCATAAATTCCCTTGAAAGAAGTATTATTTGGGGGTTGAACTTGAATTATCAGCTCGCTTTTTGGTTTTTGTTTATTTTCTTGCTCTCATTCCCCCCAGCCCTAATAATATCTTGATTATGATTATGCAACAGCTCTGACACTTATCTCTGCCTTGCATGTCCCTCCCCAACTAAATTCATTTACTGTTAGAAAAAAAATAAAAGAGAGAGAGAGAAAAAAAAATATCCTGTCCCTAAAATATCCACAGACCTCACAGAGCACATTATTTTCGAATTATGCAGTGATCCTCTGTGAGTTCCCAATTGTTGGATTATTGACTACAGAAATTATATTTGCTCTTAACCATACTTAACAGTCAGACATTTTAAAACGTAGGTGGTCAATAGCTCTCTCTCAGATCATGTTGCCACATTGTCGAGTTCTCTAACTGAAGGGTTTCAGTGAGTTTTTGAGATGATTACTCAGAAAACACTTCGGAGAAGGAAAATATTACATTTCAAAACAACAGAACAAGTGACTGAGTTGAACACTACACTAAGCCGGGACAGGAGAAAAAATACCTTTCGATTTTTCCCTGCCGGTATGAATAAAGTCAGTTATTCCATATTCAAATGCAAAATCAAGTGGCAAGCATGTTCAATTTGGGTTCCAGAAAAAAAAAAAAAAAAAGAGAGAGAGAGAGAGAGAAAGACTCCTGTTTGCTTTTTTCTTGATCTTCTAGCTCAGTGCTTGTTAAATCAGCTGAGAAATACTATTGGTCGGGTTTGGTAGGCACTTATTGGCTTTGCTATTGTTTGTTTTTAGCATTTAAATGTGTTACGCTACAAAAATATAATCCAGTTGATTCTAAGCTTCCTGGTTTAAAAGTCTGCCAATGACTGAGATATTTCTAGGGAGATAAGTTTTTTGGTTTTTTTTTTTTTCATTTATAATAATGATGTTTAGATCGTCAAAATCATATTTTAGTTTAGTTTGGAAAACATGCTGGAAGGAATTAGGAAAATATCTCATTTTAGTGGTGAATTCCTCACACCAGTGACTGGATATGCGGTGGACCAGTGGCCCTCTCAGACCTGGAGCAGGAAGCCTCATTCCGCAGGCCCCTCTAGGCTGAGGTCAGAAACCACTCCCGAGTCCCCTCCCGGGGCCACAGTTACTCTGCTTCCCCAGCCAGAAGCCTGTGTGTCTCCTCAGTGCTTTCCTTTTCCTCTCTCTCAGCCAATCAGCAGCCAAAGCCTGTGAATTTCCATCTGGCAAATCCCTCCCCTCCATCCTTCCAACTTCATCACCTTTGCTGCCCTTGTCAATTACCACCTGGAATAATTCAGGACCTCCTTGGTGGTCCAGTGGCTAAGTCTCCATACTCCAATCCAACGGACCTAGGTTCAATCCCAGGCCAGGGAATTAGATCCCATCATCTTTAAAGTCCACATGCCACAGCAAATGATTCTGCATACTTCAATGAAGATCAAAGATCCCACATGTTATAACTGCAACCCGATGCAGCCAAATAAATAAATATTTAAAAAAACAAACCAGGAATATTTCAATACTTATCCCTCCACCACTTGTCTCCCTCCCTCCCAATTCATATGAGTCATTTGAGTCACCATTCTGGAATAAAACAGTGATTGCCTTCACCTTCGTTACAATTCTTCAATAGTGTCTCCCATTAGTTACAGAATAAAATCCGTACAGACATGAAACGCTCTCATGGACAAGCTGTTATCTGCATTTCCAGCCTAGTCTCTTGCATCTTCCTTCTCTCCCATCTCCCAGTCCTCGAGTTATGCCAAATTACTTGCAGTTCCTTGATCATGACATGAATTTTCCTCAATCCCTTTTTTTGTATGAATTCTGTTTTTTCTTGCCTGTCGAGTAAACTCTTCTGCCTTCTTTATGACTGCCTAGGAAAATATTTTCTGAGCAGTGCTATACATGTTTATTATTATTATTATTTTTCTGGTGGTCTCACCACACCACCGGTACATCTCTATTATCTCTTTTCAACTTTCTGCAGTATCTCTTGTGTACTCAGCTCCTCTCATGAGAATATGAGCCCTGGAAAGTCTGAGAATCTGAGCTTTTCGTGTAAAAGAGACTGCTGCTACTACTACCAGTAGAATAGATCCTCAATTAATTTTTTACTGTATACATTAATGATGGCTTATTAAGGACTGCACATAAAGGCATGAACCTCATGAAAGTAACCAGAAAGGTGATTTAATATTTAGTGTCCCTGATAAACACATCACCACGACAATGAACAGAAATTATGTACAGGGACTAGCGGTATCAGATGAATTTGGATTGTAACTGTGTGCACGCATGCTAGGTCACTTCAGACGTGTTTGACTTTCTGTGACCCCATGGACTGTAGCCTGTCAGGCTCCTCTGTCCATGGGGTTCTCCAGGCACGAATACTGAAGAGGGTTGTCATTTCCTTCTCCAGGGGATCTTCCTGACCCAGGGATCAAACCTGCGTCTCCTGTCTCTCCTTTATTAGCAGGTAGGTTCTTTCCCACTAGCGCCACCTGGGAAGCACATCTGTATAGTAGTTTTTGATTATTAGTACCATTAAATTAAGGTATAAAGTCATAATTATTACACTAGAGTTTTGATTTTCCAATTTTTGCTTAGTAAAATGTCAAGGAATCCTGGGCTCTAGTTTCCTCACGACAAGTATCACCTGAAACTGGGTAACAGCTGTTCTCCTTATGTGGGTGTGAGCTTCCCAGCCCACCAGCTGCTTTATTCCTGGTTATTGCCTGGCCCCTGCAAGCTCTTCATTTTGGCCTCGATGCAGAACAATGTAAACTGGGGAGCCCTGCACAGTGGGAGTGGGGAAGGTATGAATGCAGAGGAACAGATTTCTGAATCTTTATATCTGCTTTGCAATTAATAAGTTCTGCAGCCTTATTCAAAATTAATACTTTTGGACAGTAGTGTTTTTAATCTCTGCAAAATGGGCTGTATCAGTATGTTTCAAAGTTTCAGGGGTGCCACTGAAGAAGGCAGATGGGAGAGTTAAGGAAGCTGAGAAGGACTCCTACCTTTATCTGAATGAGTACTCTTGAACTCTGATTTTTTAAAAAATATCCTGATGCCATATAATATGTGGTTGAAACATGGACTCTAATACTAAATCAGAGTTAAAAAAAAATACTAATGATGGTATCTAAATACCTTATCAGCTCAAAATCTTATTGCTATCAATAGGATCTTTAATCATGGCCAAGCTACAATAAAAGCTTCATTTCTCATCTGTCTTCATTTAGTTAGCACAAGCGCTCTGCCTACCTTTCACTAATAACCAACAATTATGCCTTGTAATTTTAGCTAGAACATCACTTCTTTGTAGTGTTAGCTATATCATGAAAATTCTACCCAGTCCTAACTATTCTTGACAGATTGAAAAAAAAATAGGTTTCTCTTTTTTTAAAACAAAAATTACAAGTATGACTCGGAGATATTTCTGTTAGAATACAGTTTAGTCATCCAAAAGGGAGAGTGGCATAAAAAAATCACATTCCATAACTCTATTACATGCCTTCTCCATCACCTTAAGGACAGTGTAATACCAAGCTCTAATAATGCTCATTTGATTGACTCTGCCCCAACAGCCTTTTATCAGCCACAAGCTACTTCTCCATGATGGATGACTACGGTTTATGGTGCAGATCTCATTTGCAAACGGAGTTTGAAAATTCGCCTCCACTGGCAGAATTCTGATGAAGCCTGTACCATCATTACAGCACACTAAACTCATCAGAGTAAAAAGAAGGAAAGAGTGGCTGAGGTTTGCGGATGATTTGCTAACCTTGTTGTGTGAGAATAATACATTTAATTTTCCTTTGTGGGACCTGACCCATCTTGAACTTTTGTTTCCTGTGACTTGCCGGATTCCCTTAAGGTGCTTGGAACTCTTTCTTTTGTGCTTTTAAGGTTAAAGAAGGGCATTGATCAAATCCAACCAAGTTAGAAAATACCTCTATGGTATTCAAATTTCCCAAAATGACTATGTCAAGCCAAAAATGATGAAAATGCTGGTGTTTAAAAATTCAACAGTAAGCCTGTTGAATAGGAGGGAAAACGGCAGAAGACTGTCAAGAAGAAATACTTGTGTCTTGGAATTTTTTTTGAATGGTGGTAGGATTTAAAACAATGGACTCCAGGTAAAAATTAAAGGCAAAATAAAATAAGTAAGAGCAGATCCGCAACAACATTTCATAGTCCTGGAGGAAAGCACACCCTGACAAGCATGGACAAATGAAACACAGACAGTGTACTCCACTTCACACGCAAATGGATACAAATATTTTTCCCTTTTAATATCTCAGCCACACATCACATTTTTTTCGTGTGGGCCTCCTGTTATTCTCTTCCTGATTCACCATCATGCTGTACGGATTGCTGTTTCTTAAAATAAATAGTCTTAGAGAAATGAACATCTCTTATGACTTTCGAGCTCCTCCTGAAGTCGGTGATTTAAAAAAAAAAATCAGTGATTCCAAACTCTCGATTTTCATAGGAAATTAACCATAGGAAGATGCTATTGATGATTTTCTTATGTCCACAGCCTCAAGGCCAACTTGAGAAAGATAAAGAATGTGCCCACAGATTTGCCATTAGGTCCTTATCAAGTGATTCCCAGATGACTGTATTGGTTATCTGTGGTTTATGACAACACTAATACATTCAAAGTAGATTTCCATTGTACTATAAAAGTATGTGTAACCTTATAGTTTGTGACTTGACACAGAATACTTACAGAGGATCGTTCTCCTTTAGCTTCCCTTTTTCTGTACCCTCAACGAACTTCCGTGAAAGAAGAACCCTGGCATAATTATGGCCCATCCTGATTGGTACAGATCTGTGCATGAATCATCAGAAAATGACTGATTTCCCTATATAGCAATGGTGCTTAAAACTCAGAAAGTGTGAAATGAAAAACTTAATGTTCTCCTAACAGTGCAATTTAGAATAATGTCAATATACCACATGCCATTTTTTCCCAAACTTTACACTTAAAAAATAAAAGCAAATCAAAATGGTACGTCCCCATCATGTGAGACATTTAGGATGCAGTTTTCCTCTCTTCCAACTCATCTCTCAATTGTGGAGGGCAATGAGCAAAGGAAGCTGCTCCATTAAATGTCAACCCTATAATTCACACTCAATGGGCAGGCAAACAGCCCTTTTCACAGGCCTGAAATGAATGGATGGAGCAGCACTATAAATACCGAGCTTGCTTATTAAAAACAAAAAAGAAAAAAAATGATAAAAAGAAAGAAAATCCACAAGAGACTCTCCCCCAGCTTCTAAGAACTAGCCTTGTGGAGTCTCACTCTGAAATAGGTGAGAACAAGGGCTTTCCCTGGAGAGATGTTTAAAGTGAGAGGGTGTATCTAGTCAGAAAGACTTCTCTTGAAGATTCTATCCTTTGTAACTAGCCCTGATGAAAGGCAAGGAGATAGAAGAGGTGTGTGGTTCAAATTGGGGTCTACAGGAAGTCACCTACATACAAACGAGTTCTAAGAGTGTGTTCAAAAGTCCAATTTGTTCGTAGGAAGTCCAACAAAGTCAGCCTAGGTACCCAGCTAACACGATCGGCTATACAGTACGGTACTAAATGGTTTTACAAAATTTTTCACACAAATAATACATACATAAAAACAAACAAACAAAAATAAACATTTTCATTCTTACAGTATCTTGAAAAGTACAGTACAACAGCCAGCACCCCAGGGCTGGCACTTACATTCACATCTCTGAAAGTTTGCAATTTGAAGGTTTGTATTTGGATGGAGGGGACTTCCTGTACTGAGCACTCTGCTCTCAGCAGGACCAGCACCTGCCACGTGAAAGAGAAAAGGGTGGTACGTATACCTTTTGTCTCACTGTCCTCTTAAAACCATGTTCATGTCTTAATCTCCCTAATAAACTGCATACTGTCCCTTCTTTCCCAGGAAAACAGATAACCCCCAGTCCTTTCTTTATACTTTTTCATTTATTACTCTGTTCACTCATTTATAACTGAAAGACTGTTTATTTAATATGAAAGTATTTACTGAGAGCTCTGTCAGTTTCTATGCCGGCAGAGACGACAGAAGTTCTCTGTTGGCAAATCCTATCCTATGTCATCTCTCTCAGAAATCTGCTATAGAATCTGGATTCATCTGTCTTAAAACTTCCACAGACCTTGTAATCTTAAATGTCAACATCCAAACCCAACTCCAACTGAGATCCTATAGGGCCCTTTAACGGGAACGGTGTCTTATCCTAGGAATTACTGATGAAGTAACTATGAGTACAGAGGCATGGCCATTACTGGCCCATATGCCTCACTTGAAATAAGGTCATTTTTCACTCTAACATATATTTGAGCTAGAGGAAAGAAAACAGGTGAGATTAGGGGCTAAGTGCTCAAAATTAAACTAACGTGTTCCTAAATTCTGGATGATATCTCTCCTCCCTTTCGAGTTTGACTTTTCTTATTGATATGTACTCTGCATCTCTATTATTAATCATTGTAATAAAAGCCCACCTACAATCTGTCCTGTGATTAGATTATATAAATATATTTATCACCGCTCTGCCAAAATATTAAAAAGAGTGGCATGTTTACATGTGCTTTCTTTGATGCACACCCTTAACCAAACCTGAAAGAAAATGTATATTAATTTTTTAATCTAATTTTCCTCTCCCATCTGGCTCCCACACTTTGCAGGAGCAATAGGAGCTCAGTCACTAGAAAGAAAATTTATTATTCTTTTTGCTGAAAACAAAAAAAGAGGGAAAGTGTTTAGCCACTGTTCACACCTCTTCAATTGATCTTTCCAAGTCTTCCTAGTTTCTGAAGGGTGGAAATGATGGGTCCCCTGGGTTCACTGCTGTTCAGTCAAGACCATGAGCAATTTACCTAAATTTACCTAAACCATAACCCATTTGTTGCATAATACATTTTATGGCATTTTAGCAGTAGACTGTCTGCAAAGCTTAGAGGTGGAACACACGATATGATAATGAAATAGTGGTGCCATTTGGAAATGTGAAGTGCTAAGTAAATACACAGCACAGCTTTATTATTGTCGCCTCATTCTATTTAGGTGTGAAGAATACGCACTTTAATTTCTTCCTCAGTCTACTTAGAGGATTGATTTTTTTCAAGAGTTCTTGGTTTATACCAGTGCCCAAATGTAACTTTTAAAAGGCTCCATTTTCACTTTAGTTTAAAACTGTTGTTTGGAGCAATCAGTGTAGAGTGTTGTGAGCCATATGACTAACTCTTGCCAATTTTTCCAAAGGGAAGATAGTCTCTAAGCTAAGGATATGGAGTTAATGTGAAGAATTAATAAACTTCCATTTCATGGTTCCAGGTGGTCCATTAGAATGGCAAACACTCTTAGTAACCCCCAAATACCATCTGTTGCAACACCACATAGAGAAACAGTGCTTTAGGATTTTCTTGATGAGAACCAAGAGACCAACAGGAGTGGCACAAATCCATGGTGTCCAATGTAATTTCTGCACGTCTCCAAGTGGCACTGCCCGTCAACTGCTCTGTGCATGTCAAGAACTCAGTGGAGCTATGGAAACTGTGTCTCTGGGCCGGGGAAGTGGGAAAGTGAGCAGACGAATCATAAAGAAACTCCAGCCTCTGGAGTCTGTTTTTTTTTTTTCAAACAGGGAGGGTTAACTGCAGTCACACCAGTGGCGTCTAATCAGTGAGTCTATATATGTGTCACCATCTACCTAAAAGCTTTCCTATTTCTACTGGCTCTTAATAATAATATTTGCAAAAAAGAATGAGGAGCTATCTAGTGTAGAATTTGGCATCTATTCATTTACAGCTGAACAAATGAAAACTCAAATAGATGACCTCTTCAACTGAGTGAATTCCCAGAGGGTTGTAATATTTGCTACAATTGAAACGGGAAGGGGAAGAAGAGGTTCTGAATTTAAGCACTCTTCTTGACTATAGGTGGATGGTCATTTTGGTTTAAGACAGTCTTGGACCCAGTGGTCAAAATTGTCCTAAGAAATAATTGGGATAGCAGAAAATAAAACAATCTCCTGTGAGATGCCAACCAAAATAGGATTTGAAAATATAGCTCATGGATTAATTTTCTTCCCTCTTCTCATGATGATAAAACTTGAGTAAGAGCTAGGGAATAAAAGCCCTATGCAATCCTATGTGCAGAGGATATGTCCATATCTTTAGCTTTCCAGGGGCTCATTTTCAAACTGTTGCTCTGTCTCTGCTCCGTGGCTGTCCCACAACCTTTTCACTATTTCTGCCCCATCTGTTCCAGCCTATTTCCAGCTGCTACTCTGAGGAAAGGCCACGGTAACCGTCACCTTAGCACATAATTTATCTTGCTGTGGCCGTCTCTGGACTGCCAGTCTGCCGAGTGGCCCCAAGTGTTCTCTGTCTGTCGTGTGGCTATAAGGCAACCTGGCCCATCCATCTTGCGGGGGTTGCTGTACTGTCTCTATACGCCTCCACTCAGCTGAGCCTTTAAGGGCCTTATCTCCCATTAACATTTCTTTCCCATTTGACAATTTGACATCTCAAAGGGACAAGAACCTTTACCTTCCTAATATTTAAAACTGTGCTCGAAAGAAAAATAAGTCATGTTGACTTCATCATCAACACCTATCCAGTCACAGTACCTAGTGAAAATGTGGTCTTTGTAGAGAAAGAATTCAATTTCCAGGGACAGTAGGCAAATGTTGTCATCATTCGGCATCAGCTTTTCCATCTGTAAAATGGGAAGCTAAATAACCACCTCAGAAGATTATTCTGAAGATTAACCACAGTACCAGAAAGAACAGAGCATCTCACACTTGAACGTGCACGGAGAGAAACTGGGAATCTCGCTGCATTGGAGAGTAGATTGGAGGAGGTCCCTAGACTGCACCTGTAATGAGCTCGCTGGCGAAGCTGATGCTGCGAGCCATGGGCAACACGTTCAGGAGCAAGAATGGAGTGCTCCGTGCAGAAGTCCTGTCATACCCTGGCCCTTCAGTTCACCAAAAGTCTAGAAGGACTCATCTAACACCATGCTCACTTCTCAGGCTGTATTAGAGTGCACATTACGAGAACTACTGCTTTAAGTTAGTAAACGTGGGAATGGGCTCTGCGGAAGACTATAAAAATATTCACAAAGGGGCTTTTCTGCTGGTCCTGTGGTTGAGATTCTGCCTTCCAATGCAGGGGGTGTGCATGCAATCCCTGATCAGGGAGTTAAGATCCCACAAGCCTCAGGGCCAAAA
Organism: Ovis aries; assembly: GCF_016772045.2. Taxonomy (NCBI): domain Eukaryota; kingdom Metazoa; phylum Chordata; class Mammalia; order Artiodactyla; family Bovidae; genus Ovis; species Ovis aries. The sequence continues at coordinate 52,175,557 of NC_056076.1, read as the reverse complement.
AGCAAAACATAAAGCAGAAGCAATATTGTCACAAATTCAAAAAAGACTTGAAGAATAGCCCACATCAAAAAAAAAAAAAAAAAAGAAAGAAAAAGAAAAACAAGTTCACACATAAGACTTGTAATTTCCACCAAACCTTTCCTCCTCCCTTTAGTCCAGCTTTGCGACATTCCCGCACAGGAATTAGGAAAACTGTCACGGCATTTTCTCCCCTGGGGGTGTGTAGGGAAGAGTAAGAATGGATGTGTTAGAAGTAAGAGCTGGGTGGGTGGCATGATCCATGTGTGATGGACACCCCAGAGTTTCCAGAAAGAACTGTGGGCTGAAGAGGAAGAGAAAGGAAACTGACAAAATCCTCTTGGGGAGGATGGTTGCCATGGGTCATTCTAGCTTTGCTAAGGCCTGCCTGGTTCTTCTGTGAGTCTTTTATTGGAGGCAGAAATTTCCTGAGAACTCCCCTTGGGCGACAGCTCCCTCACTCCCACACAGAGGCTGCTGCAGGGAGGAGGCGGCAGAGCAATCGCCCCGGAGTCTGTTATGGAGCTTCCTGCCCCACCACAGGCAGCAAGAGTGGTGCTCCCCTTAGTAAACATGCCCACCGAGGCCAGGAGATATCCGACCGCGGACACGCAAGTATCCATCTCAGAAGCTGGCAGCTGAGCCAGTGGCCAGGGAGGGCAGGCCGGATGGTGGACGGCTGTCGCTGCTGATAAACACAGAGGCCGCTCGGCTCTGCAGCGGCTGAGACACAGGTTCGAGCGGGACGGGCGCCCGAGCGGGGCTGAGCAGCGACAAAAACACGGGGCTGAGCCACGAGAGCACGAGTGGGCCCATCCGCTGGGGCGGGGTGAGGAGGCTACACTTGCAGTCAGGCGGAGAGGAGACTCTAATCTCACTGCCTGCCCCGCTTGAGAACAAAGATGGCTCAGAAACAGGAAAATGCCATGTGGGGGTCCACGGGAAGGCACTGGAGGAAGACAGAGCTGTTTAACTCTCTTTCTCATACACACACACACTCACATACACGCATACATTCACACGTGTGCGCACACACACATATGCTCACACACACATGCGCACACACTCACACAGTCACACACACGCTCTTACACACACACGCTCATATACACACGCTCACACATACACTCAGACACACACACACATATGCTCACACACACACACACACATACACTCACCCTGGTAAATTGGGCTGGGAATTTCTTGGCGCAGAAAAGCAATCAGCAAGATAGCAGGGAAAACTGCTGAAGGAGAAATATTGTAAATGGCAGAGGCCTGACAGGTTAGCCAGGCAAGAAGGTGAAGAGATTAGAGACAGGATTGAAAGGGCACCAGCGTTCCTCAGGGCCTCGCGGAGCATATGATTGCACACATGGAAAGCAGCTAGCAATGCCGGAGACACAACCTCAAGCCTGCGAAGAGTTTGAGAAGACACCATCTCCTAGTCTTCACAAGGCACTGATTATGTGGGGCTGCTGCTGCTGCTGCTAAGTCGCTTCAGTCATGTCCGACTCTCTGCGACCCCATAGACGGCAGCCCACCAGGCTCCCCCGTCCCTGGGATTCTCCAGACAAGAACGCTGGAGTGGGTTGCCATTTCCTTCTCCAATGCATGCAAGTGAAAAGTGAAAGTGAAGTCGCTCAAGTTGTGCCCGACTCTTAGGGACCCCATGGACTGCAGCCTACCAGGCTCCTCCGTCCAAGGGGTTTTCCAGGCAAGAGTACTGGAGTGGGTTGCCATCGCCTTCTCCAGGATTATCTGGGGAGAAAGCTAAAAATAGAAGTAAACTGATTGATGTAGGAGGACATACATACACAGGCATAGATTTATTGGTATCAGGAATATATGCTAAGGCTCAGGGTAGAAAACTCTCTCAAAACTCAGAGGAAGGGGCTGTCATTGCAGAATCAGGGAGGTTCCCCAGAGAGAAGGGGGCTCGGAGGGGCAGGGCAGTGACCAGGTGTCTGATTCTTAGGCGGTAACAAGAAAACAGTGGACATCTCGCTCTTACTTTAAGAGAAAAATGTTTACAATACATTTAGTAAGAGGCAAATAGTAACCAAAATGTATTAGTGTGTTAGTCCCTCAGTTGTGTCCACTTGTTTGTGACCCCATGGACTGTAGCCCACCCGGCTCCTCTGTCCATGGGGTTCTCTAGGCAAGAATACTGGAGTGGGTAGCCATTCCCTTCTCTAGCGGGGTCTTCCCACCCAGGGATCAAACCCGGGTCTCCCTCATTGCAGGCAGATTCTTTACCATTTGAGCCACCAGGGAAGGCCTACCAGAATGTTACAAGGCTTCTAAAGTACTTCCCCTTTTTAAAGGGCTTCTGTCAGAAAAATTTTGAGCTCTGTTGGTTTATTAATACTGTCACATATGCACACAAGCCTAAACTGAATTGGAGAACAGATTTAATCATCTAAAATAGTTTAATGTAGCATATCGCCACTGTTTAATTGGTGTGTTTCCTCAAAACATGGTTTTGCTGGGAGTTGACCTTTATGAGTAATTGTAGCAACTTATTTCATCTATATCAAGGTTTCTCCATGTTGGGTGCTCTCGACATTTTTGGACCAGATAATTCTTAGATCGTGGGGTTGAGGGTGTGTGTGTGTTGGGGGAGCTTCCTGAGCACTGTAGGTAGTTCAGCAGCATCTCTGACCTCTACTTACTAGCATGCCCTGTTGTGACAACCAAAACTATGTCTAGGAATTGCCGGATGATCCAGGGCGGGGTGGGGGAGATTATTCTCATTTGAGAAGCAGAAGTCTAAAGTATATCTAAGTCAGGGAATTCCCTGGCTTCCCAGTGGTTAGGACATGGCGCTGCCATGGCTCTGGGCTCAATTCCTGGCCAGGGAATTAAAGATTCTACAAGCCACACAGCCAAAAAACACAGTATACCTAAGTCTAGCTATCTAGCAAGCTCAGGGTTACATAGAGAAATAAAGGATTTTATGTACTGATCAGAAGATGGATTCTATAAGCACTCAATTCCTTCTAAGGATTTTGAGATTCTCTGATTCTGAGAGAAAGTCTGCTAATCAATAATTAAAACAGCCATATTTCTCACATTTTACTAGGAACGTATGCTTTTCATCTCATTTGTATCCCACGAACCTTCAGACATGACTCCTTTAGCACCGCGGTATTCTGACGCAGGTTCAGCTGTCATGCCCAGAGATCACGGGGAACAAAACAATTGAGTCTCACCATATAACCATTTTCAAAGGCTCTATTCTAAAACATGAAAGAAATCCACTTGATTTGCTGCTGTGAAGGGGCTGACCAAGTACAAGAGTGTTAATTATTGATCAGACTTGGGAAAAGAAGTCTAGACTTACACATACAGGACAGGTTAAAAACAATCCCTTGATCGGCCACAACCATGCTACAATTTTTATAGCTTTGCTTTTTTATCAACTATCACAAAACACATTCCTAAAATGTTATAATTCATGCAGGGTTCTCTTTACAGTTTTCTGTTTGATGGATAAGCAATATTTAGTGCATCTATGAAAGAATTTCTTTACCAAACTGTGCACAGTAAGCAATGTAAAATTGAACTTGATATGCTATAAACAGCACCAAATTAGGTCAAACGCAGTTCTAGCATCCACGATCTCTAAGTCTCCATTAGCTCATCTGTTATATGGGGCTAATAATAACTTCCTCTGCCCTTTTAACCCAAATGAGATTCAAATGAGTGAATGCATATGAAATCAACATGAGCACCACAGACATGCAAGAAATTGCTACTAGATTCAAACATGATTCTGCAATTAAAACTCCTTCCCTCCTCCTTCCCAAGGGTTTCAATGAAGGCAAGAGAGCTTTATTGGAAGATATTACTGAACACTGGACTTCCCTGATGGTCCAGTGTTAAGACTCTGTCTGCCAATGGAGGGGACCTGAGTTTGATTCCTGGTCTTGAAAAATCCCACATACCATACCCCGGAGCAACTAAGCCTGCGTGCCGCAACTGCTGTCGCCCACGTGCCTACAGCCCACACTCCACAACACAAGAAGCCACCGCAACCTGAAGCCCAAGCACCACAACAAAGAGTAGCCCCTACCTGCTGCAACCAGAGAAAGCCCAGGCAGCAATGAAGACCCAGCACAGCCAAAAAAAAAAAAAAAAAAAAAGGAAAAAAACATTTTTTAATATTATTGAACACAAAGTAACTTAAATAGATTTTCTATAAATTTCTCTAGATATACATCTTTGAAGTATCTGGTTAAATAAATTTGAGATTATTAAAAAAGAGTAAAATCCTCATATTCATAAACCTCATTAACTAAGAAATGAGTGGTTCAATCAACTGCCTCACCATGAAAGGTGAAGAAATAAATTCAGAGTTGAACTATAAAGAAAGCTGAGCATAGATGAATTGATGCTGTTGAACTGTGGTGTTGGAGAAGACTCTTGAGAGTCCCTTGGACTGCAAGGAGATCCAACCAGTCCATCCTAAAGGAGATCAGTCCTGGGTGTTCATTGGAAGGACTGATGTTGAAGCTGAAACTCCAATACTTTGGCCACCTGAGGCAGAGCTGACTCATTGGAAAAGACCCTGATGCTGGGAAAGATTGAGGGCAGGAGGAGAAGGGGACGACAGAGGATGAGATGGTTGGATGGCATCACCAACTCGATGGATGTGAGTTTGAGTGAACTCCGGGAGTTGGTGATGGCGTGCTGCGGTTCATGGGGTCGCAGAGTCGGACACGACTGAGCGACTGAACTGAAATGATACGTCTACAATTCACTTCAAATCCTTTCGAGTTTTTATTTATTTGCCAAATGGCAGGACTAAAGTGCCGCTAGTGGCCAGATACTACAGAGCAGAGAGAAGGTGAAAGATGGACAGTCGGCATCTCCGTTGCCCTTTGTCAATTTCCCTCTGGCCTCTCCAGGTCAGCAGACATCGGGGCTAGTGCAACCCACAGGTGAGTTCACGCAGCGCTCCTGTCTCCTGCAGGCTTTGAAACAAATCCACTCCTAGTACTTGGTTTTGAGTATGTAGCTTTAAAAAACAGATTAATAGAGTATTTAATCATAACATCCGTAAGTGATTATTGAGCATTAAGGCTCTTTCAGAATCTGACTTGTTTTTATCTTAAGCCAATTCTCCTCACATTAAAGAACCATTTATGCAAATACAACATGAGGCAAAGGGGAGAGATAAAAAGCTGCCGAAGACCTTATGAATGACTACATTCAGCCTCAGCGATATTATTTGTTTTTCTTTAGTGAAATTATATTATCCATTGTCAAAAGAACCACTCCTTTACACTAATAGCATCAGAGGGCACTTAGGCAAAAATTAGATGTGAGAAGCAAGAGGGGTATTTCTTCATTTGGTTCCTCTTTGAGTATAAAAGGCCCATAGTGCCCATCGAATCAGAATAAGGTGAGCACATCAAAGATACTCAAAATCTGCCACTGAGCCACAGATGTCCTCACATATCAAAGGAGACCCAAGTCAGCAGGATAAAGCTCCAGCTTAGGTGGCCAGCCCTGGGCCTGTCTGCTCCTGATTGTGAGCGTGGTGCATTATTAAGAGAACAACTAGATACACGCAACACCTTGGAGATAAGCAGGGGCCAATGCAACCCAGGGAGGCAGCGACGAGGGACAGCAACAAGGAGCAGCCATGTGCTCAAAGTGCGGACAGAACCAAAAAAAAAAAAAAAAAAATGCTGTCAGGGAGAGAAGATAAAAGGGGTAAACAGTGCAACGAGGGCTGTGCTCGAGATAAAATAGGAGAAAGAGGAATCACAGAGGCAGTTCTGACATTTTCGGCGCTTGAATGAAATGCGCTTGGGTTTTGAGGATGTCAAGAGTCTGAGGGATGATTTCTCTAGCTGAGTTCCAAGGGACCATGAAGTGAGACGGATAGAGGGACAGAAAGCTATCTCTCGTTCAGCAGAATCGGGCAGTGAGGATGAAATAAATAGGGTTTGATACTTCTGTTACTCAGAGCTCACTGGTGAGATATTTCATGGGTGGTCATTCAGCGCAGTGAAGAAAGGCGTGTGTCTTGTGAAGACTGCTGTGGCTCAGAAATTTAAGATCTGTGGTCAGGATGAGAAAGTCACTCCCTCTCAGCCTACTCCCTGGAGGAGGGCTCAGCAAGGATTTCAGCTGACCTTTGAACCATCATCAATCAAGCCCCTCTAATTTTCTGAAACCACAACACAGCTGAACTGATTCAGCTGTGAGATGAAATATATATATATATATTTTTTTTAATTTAAGCACACAGAAAAAAACACAGGGTTTTCCCCCCTGGTGAATATGCTATACTTTGTTCAGTCCCAAGTGGCACTAACTGGATTCTCAACAAATATCTGTTCAGTGGAAAACTGAAAGAGAGAGATTAACCTGTTAGAGCCCCCATAAAATGTTCATCCCCTGGAAGTTCTCTCCCTCTTTCTTTTTTGGTTTCTCTTCATAGATTTTTGCCTTTGGGTCCAGAGCAGTGATACACAAACTACAATGGGCATTAAAATCTTCTGGAGGACTTCTAAGAATCCAGCTTGCCTGGATCCCACTGCCAGGATTTCTGATTTCAGATTTCATTTCCCAGCATAACTGCATGAGATTTCTGATTCAGTACGTTTGGATTGAGGTCCTGGAATTAGCATTTCTAACAAGTTCTCTGATGCCGGTAGATCAAAGTATTTTCCTAAAATGAACTTTATGCAGTACGTGTCCGTAAGTGATGGGCTGACTCCCACCATTTTTGTGCGATGAACCTAAGTCACTTACTCTCATCAAAACATATGAATAAAGAAACTGTAAGCTTTAAAGTGTTGGACAGTTCAGTTCAGTCCAGTCACTCAGTCATGTCTAACTATTTGCAAGCCCATGGACTGCAGCACGCCAGGCTTCCCTGTCCATCACCAACTCCCGGAGCTTACTCAAACTCGTGTCCATTGAGTTGGTGATGCCATCCAACCATCTCATGAGTCGGACAGTAGAGGGTACCTAAGAAACTCTGTGTGTGTGTGTGTGTGTGTGTGTGTGTGTGTGTGTGTGTGTGTGTGTGTGGGTGTGTGTGTGTGTGGGGGGGTGTGTGGGTGCACATGCTCCGTCACTCAGTTGTGTCTGACTCCTTGTGACCCCATGGACTGCTGCCTGCCAGGCTCCCCCATCCATGGAATTTTTCAGGCAGGAATATTGTAGCAGGTTGCCATTTCCTACTCCAGGGGATCTTCCCAACCCAGGGATCAAACCAGCATCTCTTGCATCTCCTGCCGAAGGTGTTCTAAAGAGGCCGATGAAAACAGTGCTGCTCTCAGCTGCGGCCTGAAACTGTCTTGGTTAAAAGATGTATTATTTGACTGTTTCCCCCATCACTAAATTCACTGCGTGAGTTCTTTCAGCATTGTTTTATTTCTTCTTGAACAACTGTGTTTCTAACTGAAAACTCCCTATTGGAAATCTTGCAACTGGGAAGCTCTATAGACTGGCTTATTTCACAGAGATTTTGCACAATTCCCCTTTGCCGTTTGCATTATGCATTAGAGATGAGAATTAATGACGAGTTTTCCTGTCATCCTCCACAGAGCCCTACCTCCCTCCCAAGGCTTCAGACCACATTCATCATCTACCAGGCTCACTGTCGGTCCAGAGCTTTCTCTTTCTCAGCAAACAGAATCACCAGTCACTTGGCTGCCTTAGACAACAACCCCGAAGTTACAATGGACTCTTCCTTCTCCCCACACCTCACATCAAACCGGCCAAAATATTTTTCACTCTACTTTTTAAAAAAATATTTTTATGTTTCAGATGCATAAATAGACTTTTTAAGGCATGGCAATTATTCTATTGAACTCTAGTTGATTTACAGTATTTTGTTAGTTTCTGCTATAACAGCAAAGTGATTCAGATATATATATATATATATATATATATACAAATGAGTTTTCACCATCAGAGTTTTTTTTTTCTTTTCATATGTTTCTCCGTTATGGTTTGTCATATGATGTTGAATATAGTTCCCTGTGCTATACAGTAGACCCTTGCTTTATCTACTTTTTTATAAAATGTTCCATCCATACATTTTTATCGCCCTCATCACTGTCACTTTAGTTCAGAAATACATCCTCACCCACAGGGACCACGGCAGAGACTCCCTGAATAATCTCCCATCATCAGTTTCTCTCCGTCTTTACTTTCCTTTCACTGAGATGTCAGTATTATGTTTCTAAAAGATGAGTTCCCATTACTTACATGCTTCAAACCTCCCTAAGACCTGGCTTCTCTTGGGGGCTCAAAAAGCTCTCCAGGCTCAGACTGGTCCCAGTTCAGACCTTTTCATGTATAACTTTTGCTCTCATATAGTTTATAAACACTTTATGCTCTACAGTGATCTCCTTTATGCTCTGAACAGGCTGCTCTCTTTCCTTCAGTATAAAAATTCTTGGACAGCTTATACACCTTTCATATTTGATAAATCCTCCCATGCCCAGCTCAAAAGCCATTCCTTCTTTCTAGCCTCTGTACCCTATTCCTTTCTTGATTTGGATGAGCATTATCCACTTTTGTTTCTACTCCATAAGCTTCTAAAGAGCAGGAACCAGGTTTTAATTATTTCTGGATTCCCCAAAGTAATATATGTTGTACCATATCTATAGCAGTGAGTGGTAATAAATGCAGCAATGAGCTGAATAGAATTAAATCAAGATTTGTCAGAATGGGGCTCTATCTGAGTGTGTGTTATCCTGCTGGAATGACAGTATTACCGAATTAGAGATTTAAAAACACAGCTACCTTGTGATTTAGATTAGACTTAGTTGATCAAAACACACCAGATGAGCCTTAGGTTGATAACGTGGATTCCAGACACATAAACAATGCAGTCAAAGAGACCAGTGGTAAATTCATTTGATCATGTGGAAAGTGTTCACATAGCTAAACAAAATAAACTAAAAAGAGAAAAAAACTCTGATGGTGAAAACTCATTAATAGGCTATGAAAACTCGAATATCCAACTTTAAGAGCACGTTAGCATCCCCAAAAGCAGCAAATGTGTCTTAAAAACTTCAAAGGGTCGTGTAAACTGGTAAAGAGAAGACCAGCTTCAAATTCACAAATACTCTGGTGTGAATCCCAGTGTTGTCAATTATCAGTTGGGTGTTTGTGAGGCTTTATTTAACCAGTCTGATTCTCAGTTTCTCTCGATTAAATGAACTGGTGTGTATAAAACTCTGAGCATAATGCCAAGTGCTTATCAGGCATTCAATAAATGAGCCTTTTATTGATGGGGCACAGGTAAGAATCAGTCACTCTTTGTGTCCTATAAATATGTATGAAAATTGTGAAAAGGCATGGCAATGTTTAGATAACAGAATGAGAGGACCAAAAAGAGAACAGGAGTTGGTGATAATGGCAGGAAGAAACTGGATAGAAGTATTCATCTATTTGCAGAATTTGCCATTCTAAATCACGAAAATTCTGCAGACCGGGTATTTCAAAGGTTATCTATTGCTTCGACTATACTAATATGTGTAGCTTTACTAACCACTGTGTTAAGTCCCCATTGTTGAATGACACGCTTTGCATCTCCAAATTTTTTCCAGGGGTTAGAGAAAATGTAGTTGGATTAATAACATACCTGCTGATTGAAGAGCAAGAGCCCTTTGTTAGTGTGTTTGTCTGCTGCTTTATTTCAGTGAAATAGAGATTTTTTAAAATTATAATTAATTATCATGGATTTCTCTGTCTCCCACAAAAAGGCTAGTACCAAGTTTATACTCTGCAATAGTTTGGTAACAATAATGCTAATGATGACAATAATAATTTACATCGGGAAACAGCTCAATTAAATGTGCATTTGATTAAATCATCCATTAAACTCTCAAAAACAGGTGTGCAGTTTACTGTTGTTGGGCTTCAATCCTCCATTTTAAAACACATATCTTCTCTGAGTCAAGGGCATCTCCTGTTGATTCTTCCTGAGTCCATTCTTTCAATGTATATTGTAAAGTTGAATTTTCCTCCAAATCATGATAAACACACCTGTGGTTATTTTCACTTTGCCAACAAAGGTCCATACGGTCAAAACTATGGTTTTCTCAGTAGTCATGTACAGATTGTGAGAGTTGGATCATAAAGAACGGTGAGCACCGAAGTGATGCTTCCAAACTGTAGTGTTGGAAAATACTCTTGAGAGTCCCATGGAATGCAAAGAGATCAAACCAGTAAATCCTAAGGAAACTAACCCTGAATATTCATTGGAAGGACTGATGCAAAAACTACAGCTCCAATACTCTGGCCACCTGATGCAAAGAGCCGACTCACTGGAAAAGACTCTGATGCAGAGAAAGATTGAAGGAAGGAGGAGAAGGGGGCAACAGAGAATGAGATGGGTGGATGGCACCATTAAATCAGTGGACATGAGTCTGAGCAAACTCTGGGAAATCCTGAAAGACAAGGAAGCCTGGCATGCTGCAGTCCATGGGGTCACAAAGAGTCGGACATGACGTAATGACTGAGTAATGATGATAAGCACCTTTGTTATATTTTCAGCTAATCTTACTATGGCGCGAAAACAGAAATGTATTTTTTTCTGCTTTTCCTGCACTAACTACTGACACTTTCTCTGAAATCATCACACAAAACAGTCAAAGAATATGTCTGCAGAAATTAGTTGAATTAAACCCAGTTCTGCTCACCATGCAGCCATGAAGCAGGACACCATTGGATATTTGCAGAGAAAGAAATTAGCTGATAAATATGCAGCGAAGCAATTTTGGTAGATGTAGAACAAAGAGGAAGAGGATGTGGGGAGAAAGGATGAAAGAGAAATGCAAGCAGATTTTTACAAGAGAGTGATACAGGACCCTAGTATTCAAAATGCCTGGCCAAGAGGAATGGAGACCTGGGCAAAGTAGCCCAGACAACTGGGTCCTCGAGACATGACTTGGATGAACAAGAGCTGGTTTGGTGGAGCCTTTGCCTCCAGGTTCAAATATCAGATAGGAATAATGCTACTTTGTGTGAGATAATACTTTGAGTGCTACAGGAGATGTGAAAAAAAAATGGTAATTTCTAGGAGGGATAAATGGCACTGAGCTATGAAAGGATGAAGAAAAACAGAGTTGTGATCGTGTTGTGATATAAGCAGCTGACTATGAGAACTAATGAGTAAGCGTAAATACGGTTCCTCACAAGAGGAACCAGGCCTAGGTCAGGGGATCTCAGAACCCAAGTGTATTTCTCTTCAAAATCTGCAGCCACACATCCTCTGGCTGCCCGTGAAGCGTTGCTGAGGACTGAGACTCAGGGCCTCCACCAGGTAAAGCCAACATTTTACTTTTGTAATTGATTGAATCTGAACTTTACCTTTCTTTCTTCCTCCCGCCTAACTTCTCTCTCTCCCCTTCCATCCACCTCCCTCTTTGCCTCCCTCCTTCTCTCCCTTCCTCGGCTTCTTCCTCTCTCTTCCCCTCTTTCTCCAGCTTTCCTTTCCTTTCCTTTCCTCCCTCCCTCCTTCCACCCCCTCTTGCTGTTTCCTTTTCCCTCCCTCTCTTTCTTTCTTTCTCTAAAAAACTAATGTCCTCAGCAATGAACAGAAAGTAAATAGGGAGAAACAACCCTGGACACAGCATACAAGAAAGGGATATACTGACCTCAAGGGGCTCGAGCCGATCTGAGCTCTCATTCTGCTTCTGTCGCTAGGTATCTGTGTGACCTTGGACAAATCACTGCAGCTCCTTTAGCTTTAATTGCCTCTTAATTAGAATGAGGAGGTGAAATTTTTAGATCAACTCTAATTGCTCTTGCAGTTGTTAAGTACTTAGTGAAAGGGTAAGAACTTAGATCTGGATTATAGCACCAACTGCAGTATTAACCTACGATATGACCTTGGACATATTTCTTGTACTTTCTGAACCCATTCTTGTACTTTCTGAACCCAGTTTCCCTAATCCTTAGAATGTGACTAAAAATAGCATCTACATCATATGATTGCTGTCAAGATTAAGTGAAATGACTCATGTCAAGAATTGAAAATGGTACCTGGCATATTGTAAGTGCTCAGTAAACCTCAATTAATATTTCTAACCCTAATGGCCTCTTTTGTTGCTATGGTCTGGGCTAGTTCTTCATATACAAATTCAGTTTCTCTAAAAGTGGAGAAGTAATGCTATTTTCCAAAAGTCATTTAAAAATATAAAATAGCACAAGAACCAAGCTATTTACAGATCTCCCACCTATTCACATGTTGGTAATACAGACCTTCTAAAGAGACTAAATGAAACAGATCATCAAAGATTTCCTTTTCAGAATAATCAGTGGATGTTAGACATTATCCAGTTTATTAAACAGATGTTTGCCTTGTGGATTTTTGTTGATGGTTGCTGGTGTGGTTATTGATTTATTTGGAAAGCTATTTACTTTCCTTTGGAGATTTATCTCCTGGAAAACAGACTCCTTCTTCGTCAGAAAAACTGATCCTTTTGCTGCTCATCAGTCCTCACTTCAGTCTAAAAAGGCTCTCTGCACCTATTGGGCCCTTCAGCCATGACCTGTGTCTAAGTTTACAAATGGGGAAAGGAAGATTGTCAAAGACCTCAACTGGGATGCAGATGTCACTCAAGCTGTCAAGTTGAAGTAAGTGAAAAAAGTAAGTGAAAAAAAACTCCTGGCAGTAGAGCAAGCTTTAGAAAGAAGCTGGGTTCTCTCTTCTCTGTTCTCCTTTCAGGAAAAGAGTGAGGTTTGCATGATGGGCTGGAGAACATGGCTTCTTACCAACACCGTGGAATGTAAATGCTATGGTCAAGATAACACAAGCTGTTCTGGGAAAGCTTGTGTGCTTCACGTGTGCTTTAAAACCACACTTTAAATTCAAATCTTAGTCCCAGATCTCTCAAGTGAATCTGAGAAATAGAACTAGTGCTTCTGTGTGAGTATTAAACCATTTAATAAAAGAGCTCCACTAAGATAATAAATATGAGATCTTTAGCCCAATACCTACGGTAACAGTTGATATTGGGGGGAAAGGAAACTCCACGGTGATGGAGAACACTGAACTTTAATTACTACACTGTATGTGTCCAGGCCACAAATATTTATTAAACTGCAAGGAGATCAAACAAGTCATCTTAAAGGAAATCAACCCTGAATATTCGCTGGAAGTACACATGCTGAAGCTGGAGCCCCAATATTTTGGCCACCTCATGCAAAGAGCTGACTCATTGGAAAAGACCCTGATGCTGGGAAAGATTGAGGGCAGGAGGAGAAGGGGACAACAGAGCATGAGATGGCTGGATGGCATTACCGACTGGATGGACATGAGTTTGAGCAAACTCTGGGAGATGGTGAGGGACAGGGAGGCCTGGCGTGCTGCAGTCCATGGGGTTGCAAAGAGTCGGACATGACTGGCTAAGAACAAGAACCCACTGAACTCTCACATCCTGAACCCTACAGAAAGTAAGGACAAGAAGCAAGTCTTGGAGGAGAAAGGGTCCTCTAAGACAAGAAGAAAATTCTTGTCATTCATAGCAGTACAGAGGGTTATTTTTAACTCAAATGTATTACTGTCTTCATAAAGTTATCTTATTTTTATAGGTTAAAAAAGAAAGTCTCAATTTAAGTATGCTCAAGAAACGTGTTTCAGTCCCAAAATACATTTCATTTTAACTTCCTGCTGTGCGCTATGCTTTTTTCCCTTTAAAAGCAGCTCTTGCTCATCAATGCTATAAACTACAACAGCTGAAGACAGGTTTCAGAGGTTTGATTTGAAAGCAATCCATGGAACATATGTATGAACAGAAACTAATTGTCATTTTTTCAATCTAGCATTTCTTCCCTCATTCCCTCTGTCCACAGACAAAATGGATTTCTTCTCTTTTTTTTTCCTTATTTCAAAAATATGAAACAGAAAGAGCCCTGCAAACTTCATCTGAGCCGTTTTATCTCTGTGTTCACACACTGTGGATTTAAAGGTCTGGATGGATGCACTCTCTATACAAGGCAGGAGGAGCCAGGCATACATACAAGGCATAGAGCGTGTCCAAATGCTCTGTGACTCAGGGCGCAGATCTACCCGTATTCCTTCCTGTCTGTCAGAGTCCAGGCTTAACCCCCATCACCCTATGAGAAGTCCCCAGGTACCCCAGTCTGAAGACATCTCTCCATCTGATGAGTTTCAGCATTGCTGTGCACACAGCCTTGATGCCCTGTAAAGGCAATCTGGGCACGTTTTTACCCTTTATCGTGAAGGATTGTTAACCACCTACAGGCAGGATTGTATCATGTATCCCCCTCACCTACACTTTGCACATAGGATTTCATACAGAGTTGGCATGTGGTCTGTATCACATATATATTTCCTAATGGAACAAGTGAAGGAATCCAGGTGACCTAAAGAAGGGAGTTATAGAATCAAGATAAACTTTTACTTTTCTGACTCAGTTTGTTAATAAATTAATGTCAGTAGGAAGCTCACCCTTTTCGCTCAACTCTGTCTCACCTAATCCACAAACGTAAGGCCCTATGACCCCCTGGGAAGCACTCCTGACAGTGGCTAAGAAGAGGACTAGAAAGCACTCTGGTCTGGAACTGGCTGTTGACTGACTGCCCTCAAGCTCCTGTCTCCTGTATCTGCTCACTGCCCTGGATTCCTCTGTGTCCTCCTCACATATTCCACCCTACGGGATATCCGCACTGCTCTAGGCATTAACTCACCCCTCTGCCTCTCTCTCTCCTGCCCAGGCCCCAGCTGTTCTCCTCCGCTTGCACACAGGACTTGTATGGATTATGCGTCTGGTAAGAAGCTCTGTGCCATCCTATGCGGGCAATCTGACCAGAACACTCATTTCAGGCTGAACATCTGTCGCCACCGCAGGACTATTCACAGCCTTCCCAAGTGAAGTGTGAAGAAGAAGTCAGAGAGCAAAGGGGACAGTCGCCACTCTGGGTCATTTCTGGACATCAAAACCAACATAACCAAGGAGACAGCTCTGATGTATTGTCAAGGAGAGAAGTTCCAACAACTGGCAGACTATCTCTACATAATAGGACCTTATCACAAGGCTCTGCATCATTTCTTCATCTTTTAGAGAAAAATACATTAAGATATTGCCAGCCATCATGCTGTGACCTTTTCTTTTTCTTTCTCGGATTAGCCAATCCATCACTTAGTTAGACCTCAAGGAGATGATAGCAAATATTTGTTTGTCATTTGGGCCAGTCCATTCATTCAGTCAGTCAGTCTCGCTCAGTTTTGTTTATTTCTTACTTCCTTTTCACCTTGCAAAGAAAAATGAAGATGGAAATAAGTGTGTCATAAACACATTGATGAAGGTTTTTCTATTTTGCTGTTTTCCAAAGTTTTTTATAATTAAAAAAAAAAAGTTGTGATAAGACAAATTTGTTAAGATTTGGTGGGGAGAAGATATTTCGGAATGGTCTGGGACACTCGGCCTTACCATGGACGGCAGAGTCTCATGGGACACCCTTGGGTCCCTGGACAATCAGGGGTTAGTGTGAGGTCAAGACAAGAAGTTGGTGGGAGGAGAACATGGGGCAGGTGAGAGTCGAAGAAAGGAGCACTGCAAGGTTGAACAGAAAACCTGATCACTCTGTTGATCTCCCTCTCCTGTTCTTGGCAAACACATGCGGTCATCAATCCGGGGGATTCATCAAGAATGCTGCTTCTGCCAGAACTACTCGGTAACTCTTCAAGGCAAATTCAATAAAGCCCCAACTGCCAAGACCCACTGATTCCTTTCCCTCTGTCAAGGTTGTTCCAGAGACACTCTGTGGATGCCACATGCTCTGTGGCAAGAAAGACACCAGCCTTCAAGACAAAACACAGAAGCCTTACAAGGCTGCGCCAGATGCAGCAACCCTGTGGCTGGTAGTTGGGCCAGGATTGCAAGACAGGGAACTATGGCCCTGGGACTCTGCGAACCTCCCCTGCTCTCACTTGCAGGGAGAGAACCTCCAAAGAAAGAGAAACAAGAGTCACTCTTCAGGGTTTGTTATAAACAGGAAGGAAACCCGCCCCACACCTCCCGCACTCTCCTTAGCCACCCATGCACATCCCCAACAGGACAACCGCTCATGTCAGCCCGTTTTCCGACTTTGTGCATCTAGGCACTTGGAATACTCTACTACACTGTTCCTCAGGGGAATGTCTGCTTTCTCCCTTTCTCTCTAACAGGGGATCAGCTTCAGCATTTAAATTGAAAAAAAAAGCAAAAAAACAAAAACCAAAACAAACCTGGGGTAGCTCACAAGAACATGGAATTTACAACACACAAAGAGGACTGTTTGAATAACTATTACATTTTTTTCCTCTTAGATCACATCATAGCACTAACATCAGAGGCCTCTCCCTTGGCCTGTAGACAGTCACTGATTAAAATGATGAAAACACAACTTGGCAAGGGTAGCAACATCAGGATCCTGAGCTCTGGGCTTGCAAGTCTGCAGCCCTGACTATGAATTGATCTCAATCAGAGTCTTTAAGCACATCATCCTTATTCTGCTCAAACCAGACTTCAACCCCTCCCTCCTTCCCCCAACCTTCTTCAAACCTCATTTGTATCCACTTTGTCTTGGCATGCTGAGCCTCACCTTTAGGGAATCACTGATACTTTGCTTTTCAAATGCAGGCAAGGATAACACTGACATAGTGAAACATATTCACCAAATATTAGCCCTGAGTATGGGATAAATTACAAATATTGAGTACTAAGAGCTAAACGGTTTTCAAGTTACATTTAATCCTTACAGCAACGTTGGAAAATAGCTCTTCTTAGCCCCATTTTCCAAATAAGCAAATGGGGATTCAGATGGTTGTCAAAGGGCATACAAATAGGAAATTGCTAGAGTGAGATTCCAACTTCAAAGTTCATGGCATTCTCCATTAAGCCACGGGAACTTTCCCGAAGCATCTTCATTTTCTCCCATCAAGAATGCTCTTACTTCTTCCCTGAATAAAATCCTTCACATCTTTCAAGCTGTGCTCTGACCGCTTCAAGCTCAAATTCATCTTGGTTTCTCCCGAATTCCTACTGAAGCACTTCCTGGTCCAATCATTTTCTTATGTCCTATCTCTGACCCTCTCTGGGTCATTGATTATCACGCATTCATCTGATGATCTATAAATGAGAGATTCAAACTTGGGGAGCCCTTAAGATTCACCCAGGGCGGTGGTCCAACATTTCAAGGTACACGGCCAGACCTGGAGGTGGGCACTCTTAACAAGCAGTTGGTATTCTAATGCAGTGGGACCATGGACCATACTTTAAGAAATGCCCATCTAGATCCTAAGCTGTTTAAGAATAAGGATGCTATTGCCTGCCTGGCACTGTTATCTGTAAAAAGCCCACACCCTGTGGCAAGCCCAGCCTGGGTGCCCTGAAGAGTAACATCCCAGTCCGCCTTGCCTCTGCGGACTCGGTTTCCTTGATCACGTGCCGGTTCTGGGCCTTGATCGGTGCTCTGTTCCTCGTGATTCCCACCCCCAAACCGTGCTGCCTGATCTAGTTGCCAGCTTCCTCCTGATGCTTTGGCTCAGCCTCCTGTCCTCACTAACTGGACCCAAACCAGGATCTGCCTCCTCTTTCAGGCATCATCACTCCTTTTGGAAATGGCCTCCCAGATAACTGTCCATAATGCTTCTCCTTGTTCTACTCAGCTGAACAAACCTTTGCTCTTTGTAAGCCAAGTGAGGTGCCACCCAGCCTGCTCCAGACCCAGAGACAGGACGTTGTACTGGTGTAATCATCTCTACCGTTTCTGCCTGCAGCATGCATTCCAGGATTTATTGTTTTATTCATTTTATTTATGAGAGCTAAAGACTCCCATGGAGAAGGCAATGGCACCCCACTCCAGTACTCTTGCTTGGAAAATCCCATGGATGGAGGAGCCTGGTGGGCTGCAGTCCATGGGGTCGCTAAGAGTCAGACACGACTGAGTGACTTCACTTTCACTTTTCACTTTCATGCATTGGAGAAGGAAATGGCAACCTACTCCAGTGTTCTTGCCTGGAGAATGGGGGAGCCTGGTGGGCTGCTGTCTATGGGGTCGCGCAGAGTCGGACACGACTGAAGTGACTTAGCAGTAGCAGCAGTATCAATGACTCCCACAAGGTACAAATGGAGAAAAACTACTTTCTCAGGAGACAGGGGCCTTTTCGTACTTTCTAAGTAACGAATGGCAGACAAATTTAGGGTTTTTCTCTTCATTTTGTAGGGTTATGATTGTTAATTCGAGGAGTACTCAATAAATAAAATAAGTGAAGTAGAGTTGGACAAGCATGCTCAGCTGCTGACCATTTGTTTGTTTTTAAACAATCTGGGACAAGTGGACAAAAGAACAGCATCTAACCTTTTGGGCTTGTTCATAATTTCCACTGAGTCCTGCCCCAAGGCCATCAAAGCAGAGCCCAGAATTAAGGTCACCTCCAACACTGATTGACCTCCTCTGTACCCACTGCCAACTCCCCACCACCACCCATCATCACCAACAGGCTTCCTGACTCCAAATGAGGCAAAGATGCCAACTCCGGTAGTCACCCCACCGTGCCCTAACCAATCATCTAATGCCAACCTTCCAGCAGGAATGTGCTTTGTCTTGAAGGTATAAAAACTGGCTACTTAACCAGTGAAAACTGTCAACTCCTGGACGTCGGCCCGCTGCACTCACAGTGCCCACAGTATCTCTGCTCTTTGTTCCTAATAAACTCACTCCCTTCCGAAATGCTCTGAGTCTGGAAATTCTCTTCCAACTGGTACTCAACCTGCCTCAACAATTTCCTTCATCAGTTTCCTGGGGTCCTGTAAAATCCGGAAAGGAAGAGCTGAGGTTAGACGATGCAGACAAGGATGCTTCTTTTCACGCCAGGTTCTCCATTTCAGAGAGCTGACCCCACTCCGCTGGTGCAATTCTATCTCCCAAGGTGGCCGGAGGATACAAGGTCCCTAAACACTTTTCTCTTGAAGTTCTCAGTCCTCTGTCCCTCTGTGTTCCCTCAAGTTCATGCACTCACCGGTGCTCCTTGCGCTGAATTACCATTTCCAAGGACATCCCTGCCTCTAGATCACAAACTCTGTGATGGCCAGGAGCCTGCCACCTTCACCTTGGCACACCCCATGATGCCGGCACTGTGTCCTGCATATAGTACATGCCCCATACTTGTGTGTGTGTCAAATGGAAATTAGCATCAGTTTGCTGATCATCTTCTCCCTTGAAGCCCAGAACACATCACAGTAGATGGATGCTTTCCAGAGTATCTCACCACTCCTAAAATCAGAGGCAGTGTGCCACGCTGAAATCCAACTTCCTCAAGCCATCACATATTATAATTGGGAACAGCCAGGCACCTTATGCTGCTTTACGCCAGATTTTTTTTTTCATAAATTTGAAAAAATTTATGAAAAGGTTACGAAGGGTCCAGATGGCTTGTTACAGGGCTGAAAACAACCTGACACACCATCGAATGTATAAAAATATGCCATTTTTAAACTTGGACAATGATGATGGAAAAACCACAGCAATCCTGGCAAAGCTAGACAAAGCATTCGGGGAAGCCCTTGTCAGTCTTTTAGCATATGTAGAATGGAGATGCACAGATTTTATTTCTCTCCCCGCACTTCTGAAACTGCATTTGTAATTCACTGCTTAGAACTAACAAAAAGACTAATTTCTTGGTATATAATCCTCAGCAATCACAGAAACATGCCAACTAGTTTCCCGTCTCTTGCAGCCCAAGATTTTGTTAGAGAGAAGCATAAACCAATTAAATGTCAGGAACAATTAACTTCTGCATTTTTCACGCAACACAGAAAGAGAAAATTTTATAGTGCTCCTATAATTAAAGTTAATAAAAATGAATACAGAATTCCCCAAAGATCTTTAAGTCATGCAGGTTCCTGTGGCCACAACATACAAATTATTCTCCACCTTGGGGGAGGCTTATGGTTTCATTGGAAATGCCAGGGATGAATGAGTCTGTTCTTGTTTTTCACAGCTACCTATGCAGTTCATTCATTGCTCTGTTCTCCCACTAAAGATAATGGGAGGAGAATTCTGCTGGACTTGGAAGACAGAGACAGGCTGACCCACCTGCTCTGGCCATTTGAGAGCCAGGAAGGCGAAGAGAATTCTGTGCTCACAGACCAGCAAGCCAATGAAATGGGGAATAAAAAAGGCTAAAAGCAAGGGAATGCTTTGAGTCAAGGAAAAGAAAAGTTCTATTAAAGTCTCATTTCAAATCCATTTCAAGTCAGGGGAAAGGATTGAAAATGGAGGAAATTGTATCTTCAAGTATCTAACAGATGAAAGGTATGTGATAAACACAAGTGGCTATTTTTAAGCACAGAGATACACGTGTATGTAAAGACAAATTGTTCTATTTGAGGAGCATTTTCCTACCAAACACTATGCATGTCTGTACATAAATATACAGCACATTTTATATGATTGTAATGTAACAGAGTGATGTTCTAAAGAGAAAAGACACTGAAACTCACAAACACGTTCCCCAGGATTGCATCAAAACCAGATGCTACAAGTGTTAAAGCTATGCCTCTAATCTACATTAGTAAATTATACAGGAGCATGTTTTTTTTTGTTTGTTTCCTTTGAGGCAAATTAAGTACAAACCCCAAACAGATCTACTACAGTCTAAATTCTGTTAGAATAAACAAACAAAAATAATGTTTGATACATATATAAAAGAACTATCAGAATAGAGGGTCAGTAATGGCATCCCACTCCAGTACTCTTGCCTGGAAAATCCCATGGATGGAGGAGCCTGGTGGGCTGCAGTCCATGGGGTCGCTAAGAGTCGGACATGACTGAGCGACTTCACTTTCACTTTTTGCTTTCATGCATTGGAGAAGAAAATGGCAACCCACTCCAGTATTCTTGCCTGGAGAATCCCAGGGACGGACGGGGGAGCCTGGCGGGCTGCCATGTATGGGGCCGCACAGAGTCAGATACGACTGAAGTGACTTAGCAGCAGCAGAAATCTAAAATAATTACCCATATGCTAATATCAAAAAATAGTTTCTATTGTTATTTGATAAAAATAAATCTCTCTACTCATCTTTACAATCAGAACAGATGATAAATAGAAAGAGAAAGAAAAACCAAAGTAATTTTATAGAATGTAATAATATTATGCATGCTATTTATATCAGTTAATGTCAATCATTTAGGCATGGCTACAAAAAACAAAAAAGATTCAGCTTGCACTAAAATAATTGTTGGCTTTTTTTTTTTTAATATAAAGAGTCGGGCTAGAAATAACTTCTTACAACTATGAGGTTTGCATACTTTTTAAAGAGTAAGCTCTTTAGTGAATGGTTTTCAGTTCTCTGTCCAGTTCCCTTACTCTATCATCTGGGTAATGTAGATACACCATTCTAAAGCAGAGAAACAAAGGCAATGATCTTTCATGAAAAAGAAATTATGAAACCTTAAACAAACTCAACTTTCCTGCCAAGACCTACTGAAGGCAAAGGAGATGGTAAGTGTCAAATAACACAAGGTAGGTAAAATCAATCTATTACAGAGCTCACTCAAAAAGTATAATAAGTTTAATCATCTATGCATAAATACGTTGCAACAATGCCATCCTCTTTTGTTAAACTTGGATGGTTCAGGTCTTCTAAAATTATATTTGACAAGTTGTATTCTAGGGCACATTGGGGACATGAAGTTATTACTTATGGAATGCAAAAGAATAAAAAGATTCTGCTGAAGAAACATAATGGTAACAGTTATAGAGAATATTTTCAGTCAACAAAGTCTATCAAAGGAGTATGAAAAGTTTAGGAGGGAGCCAGAAAGCTGGAGATGCCATCAGAATGAGAAAGCCAACAAATTTAAATTTTGAAACATGAAGTACTCAGGGGTGAAAACCTTGGGGCACTGAGCTTGGTTCTGTTAGGATATGTAAAAATGACTCCCTGATACATTACTTAAAACCTACTGCTGTGACTGGTTCTGAAATAAAATTTATTTCTGAAAATGATCTTAGAAAGATGGCTTTTCATCAAATTTCAGTTGCATATTTGCAAATACGTATGCCTCTATAAATATACACATTTATATGTGTGTATATACAATAATAGAAGTTCCTTGTATCTCATCCAAATATTTCAACATTTATCAGAGCATATATTGCCTCTTTAAAAAAAAAAAGTCTTCCTTGTATAGTGCTTGATTCTTGAGGTCAAGGACTATGTACCTACTATTCCCTGTTTCAAAGGATGAACTGCTCTTGATAGGCATGTAATGAATGACTGCTAAATAAATTAGTATATATATATATATCAATACACACACCTACATAAACACAGTCATAACACACATAACACAGACACACCCCATACGTACTTAGACACATACAAGTATAATTATATACGTTTATATGCTTACTTAGGTATACGTAAGTGCCACTATACAATATATTGGAGTATAAGTGCCATTATAGTAAAAGTGCTTGAGGTGCACAGAAAAGGAAATACTTCAAGGGAGAAGTGGTATTTGAGTTGACTCTTGAAAAACAAGTAAGCCTTCAACAGGTGGAGGTGGAGAGGAAATTACAAGCTAAGAGGACACCCTGAGCTGAGGCTGAATGCATGACTATTTAGGGGTTGATGCAGCTACAGAGTAAGTGTTCAATTGTGAATGGTTAGTCAACTGGATTGGACAAATAGGCTCAATGTTCTAAGCATTTTTCATCTCTGAATCCATTTAGTTTCATGAAATTCCTATCAAGTAGGTAGGCTAGTATCTCTATGTGATAGATGGAGACACAGGTGCCCAGAAGGTTGCCTGTGGTCATTTAGCCAACATGTGGAGAAAGCTGGATTCAGCATGAGGCAGTCAGATGCCTGATGCACAATATTAAGTACTTTCACATTCATCATCAATGGTAGAAAGAAGATTCCCATAGCTACTGAACATGGTCAGAGGCGGCCTTTAGTCAGCAGGCAGACCCCTCCTTGAATGACTTCTTACTAAGGAAAAATGTCTAAAGGCCTTGGTAACATCTTCCCATTAACAAGAATGGGGAAGTAGGCAAGGTTCTACTCTTGGGTCCAGAGAGTCCTGGTTGTCCCCGGTATTGAGAGTTTCAGAGTAATTTGCTTTTATTTAATGCAGGGTCTAACATCCTCTATCCATGCCAGAGCTGGACCAAGACATCTTCAACATAGGACCAATAACTCAAAATTAAAGAAGGGGTAGCTTTATGGAGGGGCTTCCCTGGGGGCTCAGTGGTAAAGATTCCACCTGCAATGCAGATGCTGGAGATGTGTGTTAGATGCCTGGGTCATGAAGACCCCCTGCAGAAGGAAATGGCAACCCACTGCAGTATTCTTGCCTGGGAAATCCCATAGACAGAGGAGCCTGGCAGGCTACAGTCCATGGGACTCCAAAAGAGTCAGACATGACTTAGTGACTATACAACAATAATAGCGTTATGCAGACCTCCTGAGGGGTACCATGTTCTTTCACAATCCTGGCACAGAGAGACAGTAAAATTGAATGAAAGTGGGAATTCATTCCAAAGAGATCCACAGGAATTCCCTTAAAGCAATCCTGATTATATCTTTGAACACTGCATGCAAATTGGAATTGGAATAGCTTCACAAAATTTCCTTATAAAGGAAATTTAATGCTCAGAATATAAAGGAAAATTGTAAGTAGGTAAGCATGGGAAGGGTCATATAGAAATCCCAAAATAAACAGGCTTTATACTTTTAGAAAACTAGCACTAGTCAAAATACAATTTAAATAGGTGCAGGGGGCTTGAAGCATAGTTAGATTAAAGCTGAGACATTTTCTGAAAGCTGCCTACAAGAAAACGGTATGGCATTCTCTATCCAACTCCACAACTGCTCTATCATCCTATATCGTACATTGAATTCTACCCTGTTCAGCTTTGATCTTGCTTATCTGCCTTATTTGTAACTGCAGAATACGAAGAATACAATTCTCTTTCGTGTATATACATTTTGATCGCTCAAGTCAACCGTCTAGCATTATGAGCTTATTGAAGTCCAGGATGAATAATGTCCTAAAGAGTAGAAGCACAGACTTTTGAACAGGATGGATAGGCTTTCCTCTAAGCTGTTCTACTCCAATCTCTGGGCCTTCAAGGAAGGTAACTTCCAGCCTCTTTGAGTCTATTTCACAGTTAGCGAGGAATAGGAATGACAGAAACTACCCTTCAAGGTGGCTCTTGTGACTGCAATGTTGAAGGCTTTACTTATGCGGAAAAAGCCTCAAACTTTCAATAGCATTTTCATTTTTAGTTGACTTTATTATGAAGAGAACATTTAGGTTCATAGCAAAATTGAGTGAAGGGCACATGTGTTTCTCATATTTCTCTTCTCCCCACTCATAATATCTTCCTTCATTATCACCATTCCCCACAACAGTGGCATACTGATAAACCTATACTGAAACATCATTGTCACCTAAAGTCCATAGTTTACCTTAGGGTTCACTCTCAGGGTTGTGCATTCTCTGGGTCTGAACAAATTTATAATGATATGTTGCTATTGCTGTCCAGTTGCTAAGTCATGTCCAACTCTTCATGACCCCGTGGACTGCAGCCTGCCAGCTCCCCTGTCCATGGGATTTCCCAGGCAAGGATACTGGAGTGGGTTGTCATTTCCTTCTCCAGAAGCTCTTCCTGGACCAGGGGTCAAAGCTGCATCTCCTGTACATGCAGGCAGTTTGTTTACCACTGAGCCAGCAGGGAAGCCCCAGAATGACAAGTACCTACCATTAGAGTACCATATAGAGTAGTTTCACTGCCTTAAAAATCTTCTGTGCTCGGTCTTTTCATCCCTACCCCCAGCTCCTGGCAATCATTAATGCTTTTACTGTCTCCAGTTTTATCTTTTCCAGACTGTAACACAGTTGGACTCACAGGGTATGTAGCATTTTTAGACTGGCTTCTTTCACTTAGTCATATGCATTTAAGTTTCCTCCATGCCTTCATGGACTGACAGCTCATTTCTTTTTAGTGCTGAATAACACTCTGTTGCCTAGATGAACCAGCTTATTTATCTATACTGCTGACATTCATGTTTATTTCTTCCAGTGTTTGGTAACTACTGTATTTTTTGAGGGAAAATAGATTTTGAAAGGACGTCTTCAGGTAGCCCACATCTTGATGTCTTTACAAGGCAAAGATGCGGTGTTACAGAACTGGGCTTTTTGACTAACTGAGATGTCCTGGTAACTCTTCTATAACACCTAACACAGAGACAGTCATCAGATGGTACCCTTAAAAGGACGACAGTATCTAGAGACTCAGAGTCTTATTTCTGAGTCACTGAATCATCTAAGCTACTCTTACTGAATTTCTGTTTCATTTTCTCCAACTATACAATGAGGATAACGGTGCCTGCCCTTCCAACCTGACAATGTCCTATTGATAATCAGAAACAGTATTCATAATTACTCACATTTGAATTGTTTGTTAGCCTTTTGTATGTATTATAAGACTCCCTGCCTTCATATGACTGTGAAAAAGGCTCTCTATCTAGTAACTATTAGTCAAAACACTGCTAAATATCTTATGAATTAGATTTCTCTTTGTTCCCACATGTCACTGTTCAATCTCTGAAGGATTTGTAAAGGTCACCCAGCACACGAGTGACATTGTTGGGACATGAACCCAAGCTGATAACTCTAAATCCAATGTGCTTCCAACCATGGCAGGCGGCCTTTCAAAGAGGAATAATAAATGTGGAAGTGTTAGATTGAACTATATGAAATTCCAGTTTTGCAAGTCAAGGAAACAACAGCTGTATATCAGTTTCATACAATTCCAATTGATATTTTACAAATATGTAAAGGTCTATACATACACAAGTTATTGTGATAACTTAGCATTATCTGTAGACCACTCTTATTCACAATAGAATCATTTCCCTTGAATAGTCTCACCACATAAAACTACATGCATTATTGCTTGCCAATGTGTGTGTTTTCTCTTCTATAGCTATATTCTATAGGTGAGGCAGTGCAAGGCAAATGAAATGTACAACACGTTCCAACAGCCCAGGAAATGTGTGAACTGCTATTTCAAATCGACTGTTTCTTTCTGGCACCCTTTCCTGAAATAATGAACCAAAACATTTCTCTCCATAATAAGTAATGCTTTGTGCCAATGAGAACTCAGAATTGTCTTTGGGGCTAGATCCCAAGACATTCATTTAACCTTAATGAACAAAGATGAGCTGTTTAGATCTCTCTCATAAAGTTGACAAGAGCATTAGAACACAACCCAATGAAAACAAATAAGAGTCCTCAAACTCCCCAAAATAACTGTGTCTACCCTTTGAAGGTTGGATGGCATCACCGACTCAATGGACATGAGTTTGGGCAAACTCCGGGAGTTGGTGATGGACAGGGAGGCCTGGCGTGCTGCGGATCATCGGGTCACAAAGAGTCGGACACGCCTGAGCGACTGAACTGAACTGAACCCTTTAAAGAGAACTTGGACATTTCAAATGGAAAGAGCTCCTTACAGAACATTTTACAAACTTAGTACAAAATGAAAAACAGTTTGGGGAATAAAGAGAAATCCAATTCTTGATACAATGATCAGTTAGGCTGCTCCTTGGATTTGGATATGGATTAAGGATTTGGATATGAAACTGTATTTTTACTAGAATCACATGACATAGTAAATCCAGAGTTTTCTGGAAGCTGTGGATGACTGATGCTTCAGAAGATATATTAAACAACAAATTACACCTCCAAACAACATCACTGTACAGTCAACTTTTTTAGCCAAACTGAGTGTCTGAGAACCTGGGAGTAATTATATATAAATTAATTTGCAGGCTCCAGTTGTTTCACTGCCCATACTTGAAATTCTCATTGCTGAGAGGGGCTCATAAAAAGACATCTCATATTTCTAGTATAAAATTCAAAATTTAAATTCATAATTCTTTATGCAGCCTGATTTCTGCAATTGTTTTTAGAGATGCTCCCTAAGAAAAGTCAAAACCTAATTTCTCTTTTAAAGACTTTTACCATGGTAAAAATTTTTAAAAATACAAATTAAAGTATCTTCTAACTACTCATCAATATAAACTGACATTGAACCTAATCTCAGATGTTTTTTAAAATGTCTAAATTGTTGGCACACAGACCTTCCAAACTATATGCATGATATATTTGTATATTATTTATAATGTCATATGTGGTTTGTGACTGAGTAATATATAATAAATCCTAAGTGGTTTATTTACTTTTTATAAGCCTTGGAGACAAACAATATATTTTTGTAAGACAGAAGTTTTATTAACATTTATTTCTCCCCCAAAACAGAGATTTACAAGGATATACAACATTTGCCTAAATGAGTCTGTTGGATTTAAATCTTAACCACACTGAGAGTAGGCAAATCCAGAAGCTAGAGTTGAACAGAATAAGGCAAGAGACAAAACAGACTAAAATGATTTTCTTTTAATTTGTCTTATTGCTTTCCAGCTATGACCTCCACAGAAATGTAGGCCCTAGTAAATTTGATATAAAAGATCTGAAGAGAGAAGCTGGAAAGAGAATACACTACTAGATTAGAAATTAAGAAATATCTTTTCTAGAAATGTGTATTTTTCACTTTGGAGAGGATTTTGAAATGCTTGCCTTCATACCTAACCATTCATTCATTTAATCATTCATTCTCTCCACAAGCTGTGTACTGATTATGTATTGTATAAATAAATGGTAGAAGATGAGAGAACAGAAGAAAAAAAGGAGATTCAGTCCTGAGGAGGTCTTTGTTCAATCTAACTGAAAGAGAATATACAAATTTGAAACCACTGAAGAACATTTCTCCTTTAATAAGATCTTACGAATGAGGACATGAATGCTTGGAGACACTCAGAAAATCAACATCAAGGAAGTAATCGGAGTATGACCAGCTTCTTGGTGCATTTGACTTGAGTCTTAAAGACAAAGATTCCTCTTTGATCTGGACAACGACTAACATACCTGTCGCTCACTTATCTCTTCTCAGGTTCATATCATGCCATCTCACTCTCATTCTTTATTTTGCTATGTTTCCAGTAGAACTATCCCATGTTTACCCCAGGAAACCTCTTAATTTTCAAAGTTAAGGTATAAAGCTTCTCTCGACTCTTGTCCATAAAAAAAATCGACTGCAGGAAAGGATCAGACAGGTCAGTCCCAACCCCAATTAATGGCAGCAATAATAAACCACCACCTTCAGGAGCAGCACTTATAATACCAGAAGTTCCTAAAAGAAAAAATAAATAAAACTATGGCGAGTGATATTCAGGTAAAACCGCAATAATCAAGGTTAGCAATCTAGTAGGAGAAATCAAGAAAAAATACAACATGGTGATTTTTCAAGGACTGAGGTGATTCTCAATGAAGATATCCATTTCAAAGCAAGAGGAAATTTTTGCAAAAAGTGCAACCACACACAGAATCACCAAGTAGTTCATTAAATAAAATAATAATAATAATGGTTAGACTGTTTTAAATTGCAATGAATCTACCTAGGTAGACTTGTACACCAGGCCACTGTCAGTAATGGTCTCAAACTGTAAAACATTTTTAAAATTTTGATCTAAGTTTACAAGATACCATATGACGTTTATAAACATACAAGTTATAAAGGAGACAACGAGTGAAAAACTGCAGGGCTATCTACCACCTCTATCATGCTTACATATTTATTTCCATCAGAAGGACACAGAGAATGTAACACTTCAGTGCAAGCTAGGTACAAATCTGCAGACCATCAGCTAGCTATACTGTGCTTAGCAGCACTGAGGAAAGTTGACAACTGCAATCTGGACAGCAGGCTGTAAAGCAGGAATCTTTTTTTAAAAAAAAACAATTTAAGGGTCAGGGAGAGTCACTCTGCTTTTTATCTTTGCACTATGGCAAGAGTAATAGAAAGACACAGGTTTTCTGCATATGCACTAGAAAGAGTCTTTTCCAATTTCACAGTTAAGCAAATATGATCTCAAAATGTTTAGCATTACCAAAGCATGTTCACTTTGGGTGGAGGGAGGGATGTGGTCAAGACACATCACTTAAACTCTCATGTCCTGTCTCATGTTAAGTGTCTAATCCGCCCTGTTCCCTGAGGATGGCTGTTTCTCACAGTACCAGCCCATCCTCTGCAACACAACAGTCAGCCTGGCCCACGGAAGGATGAGTTGCCTAATGATGTCTGTGTGTTTTCAATTTATTAACACTCTACATGATAAACATAGTCATCGCCTTCCTTAATACATGATAAATGATGTCCTCAGATCACAGGGAAATAAGCTGGCATCATATTTTTTTCCCTGATAAGTTCATGCATCATTGTACTTCTGTCTTTAAGGATCTCACCCCAGCCTTCAAAATCAGGGAGAATCTTCTATCTACTCAGAGGACCTGGCCTGTTAGAAAACACTTCTGTTCTTAAAGAAAATGGCTATTTGCAGCCCATGAAATACATTGTAAATCACAGTGAGGGTCAATGCTTACTAATTGTCCATGACTAAAGGACCACATAATGTCTAGTGACACACGGAATTCCAAATAATGCCTCAGCTCTCCGTGCACGCCACAGTCATCAAATATACATTAAAGGAGGCCTGTTTCTAAGGGCACAAACATGGACATCAAGTGTTGTCAAGGAGGCTCTTCTCAAGTGTGAACTATGTTACTGAGTTAGCAGTAAATGCATTATTTAGGGGACGGTTATGTTTTCAATATCACAAAAAAACACAAAGGCCTTGCTTTCTCCCTCCCTCCTTAGCTGGTCTTTCCCAGAGAATTCTGTTTCATTTGCTTCTCATTAGTCTTCTCAAGTCTAGTGAATAATTATGAAGAATGTAGGGGGAAATGAGGCGAGTTGGGAAGAATAAATAAGATCCTGTCTCCTCTGGAAAAAGTGCCCCATGTATACTGATCAATTTAAGAGAGATGTTTAAAGTATACCCCAAAAAAGGGTGAATTAGAACATAAATGAGATGATACTCAACACTCTTGAATGTGATCCTAGACCCTCCAGAAGCTCCAGGGTGGGCTGCCCTCCGAATGATAGAAACAGTGAAAAACTCGAAACAACTGGAATGAAGGGAAAAAGCATCAGGCCTGGGCAGCTTTCCCTTGGCTCTGCCTGCTTCAGACGGAGACAGTTACCCAGGATGCATAGCGGTATCCCAAGTAATGGCCACATGTGATCAAATGTGTCTGTTTCCTTCACCAAATCCTTCCATTTGATGACACCGTCTGATGTCACGTTCTCTGAACAAGATATGCACCATCAGTGCAGCCTGTAACCAGTAACTGAGCTTCTATGTCCACTCAGGCACACTTGGACACTGACTGTACTGTTTTCATCATAATCCTATAGCATAATTAATTAGTACTTCTTTCAACCACCTGGAAGACAAGAAGCACTCTGTAAGCATTCTGGATTAATATTCATTAGTTTTTCTCCTACAAGAAGCCCCAAGTTTTCTGTGCTCTCCCTATTATCACAAAGTTTTTTCTTGTAAACTCTTTATAAACATGAACTAATTAATAGAGATCCTAGTCTGTAAGTATCATATATAAAGGAATGTGAAAAAAAAGGATAGGGAAACTAGTCTCATTAGTTACACATCTTAAATGTAAAAGACGAGGGGAAAAAATCAGCTTATTTTATAAAAGAAAGACAGAGTATAAAGAAAAAACCTTTTAGTAGGAAGATTTGAGACTGGAGCTAGTTCTTAAAAGAGGAGGTGGAATAATAATTCCTTGAAATTTTCAAGTCACAGCTTGATGTGTACTTCTCTGGGGTGCTTAAAGAGAGAAGAGAAAGTTCAACAAAGAAAACAAATACAATGGGGAAAATCAATTGGCAGATGGCGCTTCAGGAGCTGGTAAATGTCTATGCATAACTCGCTCAAATGCATTCTAGCCTATAAAATGGAATATTCTGATCACCCAAAACCAACCAGGCCAGACACACAGCTCCAAATTTCCCTAAAATGTTCAGAAGGTAAGTTATCACCCATTCCTTCCTCCAAGGTAAACTCTGCCCTATACCATTAATGTCAATTAGTTAGTTAATACCAAAGAACAAAACTGCAAAGTTAAAAGGGTTTCTAAATACCCAGTCTGGTGTGTCCAGATGCCCTGAACTGGATGGGCAACCCTTGACAAGGAAGGCATTTGCATTCCAGAGACAGCTGCAAGTCAACCATTTTAAGCCAAATTTTATGTCCTATAATTATTGTGTTACAAAAATTTCCTGCCTGAAAAGAGATTTCACTCTATAAATGAAACAAAATTGATCAGGAAAATGACTGAAAAGGAAACAACTTTATGCTTTCATAGAGTTGGCAAAATAATGTATGACAGAAAAGCTGTATCCTCTTTTGGAAGCTCTTCAGCCTGGACCAGTTTTGTTAAGCCTTCTTAAAGCTGAATATAGTAAAGTTTTACTTGAAGAACTCTTACACTTTTCCTGGTACACAGGCATAATTCACTGCTCTAGGACTTCTAGAGTAGCATTCAGAATTGATGCCTCAAATTATCACTACCAAGTCATGTGCATTAATGGACCTGAAAAAATTCTTTACAAGACAAATGCAGAGTTAGGGGCCATTTTCACTAATTCATTCTCTAAAGACAGCTAGAGATGAAGTGAGCTAAGTCAGGGATTCCCAGAAATCTTTAAGTTACAGGTTGGTGGGCACTTCCTTAGAACACCAGAATGGCTTTCTACATCAGTAGACTTGACTTGATGAAGGTCATCTTTGTTCAGAGCCTTTAAGTCGTCATACTGTGAAGTTTACCCCATCTTTATTCTGGAGATAGCAAAAGCAAGGGGATTTAGGTTGAAATGTAACTAGTTGGGCAATTTTGTGGGGAAGTTTGATTCTGCCATGTCCTATGCCATGTAAATTCATGAATATGGTCAGAATAATAGTACACCCTTTGAGAAGGTATATTGATAATATTCTAATTATCTTTCCTAATCTCAATAACCCTTTCTTATGAGTCCTAAGAGCCACCAGAATTTACCCAATTTTGAGTTGCATTGTATTATTTACTTTGACCAACAAGCTTATGACACATTATTAATTTTTGACTGACCAGATTCTATTTTTCCCCTGAAACATAACTCTATTCATAAGTTACTTTGTTTAGGAATTTTTAATGTTCTAGAGAAGTTATGCACATTTCTCAGCGTCTGCCAACACCATTGATTTCAAGATCACTATTTTTAGCATCTTATAGTTTTACATTTTTTATTCTTTGCTCCCTTACTAATTGGAACCAGGATTGACATTCAGTTCAGTTCAGTCACTCAGTCATGTCCGACTCTTTGCGACCTCCTGAATCGCAGCACGCCAGGCCTCCCTGTCCATCACCAACTCCCAGACTTCACTCAGACTCATGTCCATCGAGTCGGTGATGCCATCCAGCTATCTCATCCTCTGTCGTACCCTTCTCCTCCTGCCCCCAATCCCTCCCAGCATCCGAGTCTTTTCCAATGAGTCAACTCTTCGCATGAGATGGCCAAAGTGCTGGAGTTTCAGCTGTAGCATCAGTCCTTCCAAAGAAATCCCAGGGCTCATCTCCTTCAGAATGGACTGGTTGGATCTCCTTGCAGTCCAAGGGACTTTCAAGAGTCTTCTGCAACACCACAGTTCAAAAGCCTCAATTCTTCAGTGTTCAGCTTTCTTCACAGTCCAACTCTTATATCCATGCATGACCACAGGAAAAACCATAGCCTTGACTAGACGGACCTTAGTTGGCAAAGTAATGTCTCTGCTTTTGAATACACTGTCTAGGATTGATGTTACTTGCTCTCTATTCAGGTCGAAAAGCATCAAAACAAAAGCAGGCATTTGGGTTTGAGATTAACTTCACACATTTGAGCTGATCCCTGAACTGCTCTTGATAGGATACTTTCAAATATATTTCCATTACAGTATGAAAATGTGATCAGACTAAAGTCTATAGCAAGGCATTTGGCATGGTTGTACATATTTATTATCCATTCATTTGTCCAACAAGTATTTACTTATTTATTGGCTTTTAGGCTAGATGTCTATTCACACATTTATTTAATAAATAAATTCACACATTCATTCCACAAAGATGCAGTGAGCTAGTCAATTATGAGCTAGATAAACTGTTCTACAAAATGCTAGATATTAATACAAATGGCACATTCTTCAACCTTAAGGAACTCAGAGTCTAATGAGACAACATATAGTGTTTCCTTCTTCAGGGGATCTTCCCAACCCAGGGCTCAAACTCAGGTCTCCTGCATTGTAGACAGACGCTTTACCGTCTGATATATATATATATTTGCCCTATACATATATATAACAGTCTATATAGTTATATAGGGCTTTCTGGTGGCTCAGTGGTAAAGATTCTACCTGCAGTACAGGAGACCGCCTACAATGAAAGAGACGTGGATTTGACCCCTGCGTCAGGAAGATCTGCTGAGACGGAAATGACAATCTACTCCAGTATTTTTGTCTGGGAAATCCCATGGACAGAGGAGCCTGGTGGGCTACAGTCCATAGGGTCACAAAGAGGTGGACATGACTTAGTAACTAAGGCACCACTACCATAAATAAATAAATAAATATATATATATATATATATATATATATATAAAATTGCCACATAATTGCCTATTTAATTATATATATATAATTTCCATATTTAATTGCCTATAATTGCTTGAAAGCGAAAAAATAGTATGATTAGTGTAATCATATAAAGCGATTACGAGAATACAGGAAAGTGAGAACGGATATCTCTGTTTCTAGATGTTTAGGAAGGCTACTCAGAGGGTCTGACATTTGAGGTGGGCCCTGAAGATGAAGCAAAGATTCAACCGACAAGAAGAGCCAGGTTTAACTCTCAAAAATAGAAAACCACGCTTTGAGAATGATGAGTGGACCCTATAGGATGCGGTCTGATGAAGAAGCGGAAAGGGAGGCAGAAAATTATGTGGGGCTTCATGATGATAGGTCTGCCCACCTCCTAGTCTCCCAAAAGAAAATTGCATAAACATGTTGCATAAGATCAGACATACTTTGTGTAGACATAAAGATAATAAATGTGCATTTAGAGTCTATTGTTTATAAAGCAACGTGCAAGCCCAGTGGAAAAACAAAGACTTACGAGGCACTGTCTATGTCACTCTCAATTGATGCCCTGCTGTGACTGTAAGTTACTGTTTTATGGTATTTGTGTGGAAGGAAATATGTGTACAGCTTGGCTCTACCACTAGATCGTAAATTTCTGAAAAGTCTGAATACAAGACCATATATTTTGCTTCTTTGTATTCTTCCAGCATCAATTGTGGTGCCTTTTACATAGTAGATGCAGGATAATTACATTCTGAAAGAAAAGACGAATGAGTCAGTTTGCCATCTAATTGAGGTGGCATTATTCACACATATAAGAAGCTAAATAACAACACACAGGACATCACACAGCAGAAGGTAATGGAGGGCCAAACATATGTTTGAGATAGTAAAACCTGAGAGTTCACAATGGACCCTGAAGTGTTAGTTGCTCAGTCATGTTTGACTCTTTGCAACCCCATGGACTATAGCCTGCCAGGGTCCTCTGTTCATGGGATTCTCCAGGCAAGAATACTGGAGTGTGTAGCCATTCCCTTCTCCAGTGGATCTTTCCAACCCAGGAATGGAACCCAGGTCTCCTGCACTACAGGCAGAGTCTTCACTGTCTGAGACACCAATAGTTTTAGAGAGAAGTAAACTTTTATTTGAAGAATAAGTCAGATTTTCAAAGGAGAAAAAAATATCAGCAGATATAAGTAGCTCAAGTTGTCAGGATGAAAACTTTCAAATACAGGGTTCATCTAAGACTGCTTAAAAGCTTTGCTAAGAGAAAGTGGGTAATGGGTCTAAGGTTGTAATCTTCCCCACTGACAAAACTAAATCAATTAGCTCTGTTATATTCACTTGCCTGTGTTTGTACCCCGAAAGTTAAACGCCTTACATGACGCCAATGAACCTATGGATGAAACAGAGACAGACTCAGAGAAAGACTCACATGGAGAAAAGATCTGTGGTTAGTAAGGGGGACAGAGGGCGGGAGAGGGGTGGATTGGGAGTTTGGGACTAGCAGATGCAAACTATTGTATACAGAGGATGGATAAACAACAAAGGCATACTGTATAGAACAGAGAACTATATTCAATATCCTATAAGAAATCATAGTAGAAAATAAATCAAAAAGAATGTGTGTGTGCATACAAAACACACGTGCACACACACACACACACACACACATAACTGAATCACTTTACCATATAGCTGAAATTAACACAACACTGTAAATCAACTATAATTCAATAAAAAAATAAACAACAAAAAGCAATACTACTCTACAAACCATGCTGTTCTTGAGAAAGGAAGCCAGATGAGAAGCTGTTGATGAGTACTTACAGCCCAGTCCTATTACTGAAAAGCAAACAAACCACCCAATCAAAATACACGGCTGCCCTATCCACTGTTTCCATAATAAAGTATCATTTTTCGTATTTTTAGAAGATGAATAGAAGGCCCATGGCCAGCATTATCATTTATATCCAGAGTTACCCAGAATTAATAGACATTTTGTAACTAAAGCAAATACAGACAGGGAGACTTAATTGGAACAAAAATATGACTTGCAAAGGTGGAGAGTCCACACCACTGGCAGGCTCTCACAGCAATAGGCACTGTTATTAACCTGCCAGCCACCCTGCGTGAAGGGCCAATGAATCAGACATACAGCTACGGCCATGTAGGCAGCACCAGAAACAGCCAAGTCAGACTTCCAAAGAAATTACTGTACGTCTGGGTAGGCCTCTAAAGGCAATTCTTCATCACAGGAAGTAAGTAGATAAAATAAAAGGCCAACAGAAACAACAGATTGCTACCCTTCACACGTGATGGGTCCCTATGCACCAAAGCTGTGAAGGCACCCAGGAGCAATGGACAGACACTCCCTCAGCCCAGCTGGAGTCATTCATGAAGTCAGGTGCTCTCTTCATGTAAGGGTCTGTGCTCGAGGCAAGAATTCACCTGTTGATGTGCTTGCGCTTAGCTGCTCAGTCCTGTCTGACTCTTTGTGACCCTTTTCGACTCGCTGGCTCACCTGGTTTTTGATGCTTTCGAACTGTGATGTTGGAGAAGATTCTTCAAAGTCCCTTGGACTGCAAGGAGATCTAACCAGTCCATCCTAAAGGAGATCAGTCCTGAATGTTCACTGGAAGGACTGATGTTGAAGCTCAGACTCCAATACTTTGGCCACCTGATGCGAAGAGCTGACTCATTTGAAAAGATCCTGATGCTGGGGAAGATTGAAGGCAGGAGGAGAAGGGGATGGCAGAGGATGAGTTGGTTGGATGGCATCACTGTCTCAATGGACATGAGTTTGAGCAAGCTCTGGGAGATACTGAAGGACAGGGAAGCCTGGCGTACTCCAGTCCATAACGTCACAAAGAGTCAGACACAATTGAGTAACTGAACAACAACCACCTATCCATGGGATTTTTTCAGGCAAGAATATTGGAGTAGGTAGCCATTTCCTTCTCCAGGGGATCTTCCTGACCCAGGGATCAAACCCATGTCTCCTGCATCACAAGATTTTTTACCCACTAAGCCACTGGGAAGGCCTGCCTGTAGATGAGAAATGGAAACTGCCACTGCAGCAGTGCAGGTAGATGCTGTAAGTCAATGATGCTCAAATTGTAGTATCCAAAATAGCAGCATCAGATCCCCTGGGAAACTTCGAAATGCAAATTCTTGGGGCCTCAGACCAACTGAATCAAAAACACTGGAAGTGGGGCTGAGGAATCTGTGTTTTGTAAACTCCCCAGGTAATTCTACTGCAAGCTCAAACTTAAGAATCACTGTAATAAGCATAAGGAAAGGAAAAGAATATATGCAATTTATAATCCATTGTGGTCAGGGTCATCCACTGAGAGGTGGCCAGGATGAGGAAAGTACTGAATCCTTTTCTCTAAAGGAAAACACTCTTCGTACATCGACTTATTAATTCATTCAACCTGGCAAGCATTCACTGAATACCCACGACCTGCTTGCTATTATTCCAGGCATTGGCCAAGGAAAAAATAACAAAATGCAGCCCTCTCTTTAAGGATTATAAAGTCTAGTGAGGCAATAACTAGCCTTTTGCTCTGCATCCCTTCTGCATGCCAGGCATTTATATAATATGTTTTTAGTTACTGTTCATTAAATTGAGATGACCCATAAGTTACAAAACAATTCCTTGGTTCAACTTATTGATTTTAAATGAAAATTCACCAGTGTTTGTCATTCATTACAATACACTATCTTATTTTATTGAAACTTCTCCATAATGAAATAAAAAGGCAACTGCTCTGTTGATTAAATATTTATCCCGAAGGGAGTTGTAAAAAGCTTTTTCTGAAAAATGGATAAAGATGCTGATACCATCTCAGGACATTTTTCAGGTGGCTCAGGTCAACTTCCAAAAACTATACTGTTTCTGAGTTAACTGCTAGGCTTCCTCTATAAAGAGGTTTAGAGCAAATAGTTGGCAGACCCAAATGCTGAGATAAACTTCAGTCAGGAGAATTGGGAGAGGTCAATGGTTGAATTTTTTCTGATTTGCTTTTTTCTTTGAACACTTAGGACATGCACCCTTGATATGTGAACTTGCTCTATATCTTTTCAGGGGATGGTGGCGGGTTTATCTAAGGCTATTTATTTTATTACTTTATGGCAAATAGATGGGGAAACAATGGAAACAATGAGAGACTTTATTTTCTTGGGCTCCAAAATCACTGCAGATGGTGATAGCAGCCATGAAATTAAGACACTTGCTCCTTGAAAGAAAATCTATAATCAACCTACACAGCATATTAAAAAGCAGAGACATTACTTTGCCAACAAAGGTCCATCTAGTCAGAGCTATGGTTTTTCCAGTAGTCATGTAAGGATGTGAGAGCTGGACTATAAAGAAAGTTGAGCGCTGAAGAACTGATGCTTTTGAACTGTGGAGAAGACTCTTGAGAGTCCCTTGGACTGCAAAGAGATCAAATTAGTCAATCCTAAAGGAAATCAGTCCTGAATATTCATTGGAAGGACTGAAGGTAAAGCTGAAACTCCAATACTTTGGTCACCTGATGTGAAGAACTGACTCACTGGAAAAGACCCTAATGCTGGGTAAGATAGAAGGTGGGGGGAGAAGGGGAGGACAGAGGATGAAATGGTTGGATGGCATTACCATCTCAATGGACGTTGAGTTTGAGCAAGCTCCGGGAGTTGGAGATGGACAGGGAAGCCTGGCATGCTGCAATCCGTGGAATCACAGAGAGTTGCGCACAACTGACCGACTGAACTGAAATGATTGAAGCTCATGGGCTTTTCTGGTGGCTCAATGTAAAGAACCTGCATGCCAAAGCAGGTTACTCAGGTTTGATCCCTGGGTTGGGGAGCTCCCCTGGAGAAGGAAATGGCAACCCACTCCAGTATTCTTGCCTGGGAAATCCCATGGACAGAGGAGCCCAATGGGCTACAGGCCATGGGGTTGCAAAAGAGTCGGGCACAGCTTAGCAACTAAACAACAATGACAGTGAGGTTCACAATCAGTCACATGTTATTGCCCCAAACACAAGGACATAGCTAAACCAGGCAGCGTGTAGACCAGGGCAGCGTTAATTTTCTTTCCTGCTTTAAAGGTCATAAAGTAGGAGACCTTAGAAAAGATGTCCAGTTTGCCTGGCATCATACAATCCACCAGTTTCTGGTGCTTGCACCTGAAGTGGTAACATTCCTGGGCCTACTAAAGGGACACGCCCTCTCCTTAGAACATGGGGAAAGCTGGCCTCATAGTCCGTACGTGATTAGACGTCACCTGCCAATACATACCACCACTAGGAATGTACAATCTACTATGCCATCCATCTGGTGTGGCCCATCCAGGGATTTTTCCTGACCTCATAAGTCTGCGGAACAAACATTACAAACGTGAGCTATTTTGTGTGAGAGAACAACGAGCTCTGGGCTGTAGAAGAGTCAGCAGTAAAGAGAAAAGCAGATACCCAGGTAGAGTCAGTGGAAATGACAGGCCAGGAGGAGCTGTGACCCAGCAAAGATGGCATGTCCCGAATGTGGGGGAGAGACTTTAGTTCAGGCTTGCCAGAATAACAGGAAGGGAGATCCTAGGCCCAGAATGGGACAGGCTTACACTGCTCAGTAAATTACCCCAAGAAGTCTCAGCTCGCCCGGCTCCTCCACTGTACTTTGTCTCTCCTCTATCAGCTTAGAAATAGCTAGGAGAGTACATGCCCTTGTAACGAAGCCACTCCATTTGGCGAATGCTCTCATGATGCTTTTCTGGCCTGAGTATCTGCGGCTTTCCTGAAGGGCCCCTGGGATACATGTTCTTCACCCTGAAGCAGCACAAAAGTCTCATTCCTCTGCTGATACCAGCAAAAGCTCACAGCCCATGAAACCAGGCGAATCTGAAGTCCATACACCCAGCAACGCTGCAGGCAAAGCCTTGGTCCTCTCTTTCTGACTCAAACAGCCCGCGGTTATCTGAGCGAGCAGCTTTGTGACCATAATTGCTGGGTGGATAATAGCACCATTGTCTTCAGACACAATGAATGCCCCTTTCCTAGCCAATAGTACATTTCTATCTAAACATCAAAATATTCTGTTTTGGTTTGGATTTTCCTGTGTTCCCCCAGAACCTGCCTGCTTTTAATTGTGGTGTTAGACCTCTGAAAGCTTGAGTTGGCAACCTCAGCAAACGGAAAACAAACAACGGATTGTTATCTATTTAACCGCATCAGTAGCTTTGGCTCACACTGTTGATGGATGCTATAGGGTGCTGTCTTTCCCGCTCCTGTTTCCCCATTTATTTGATTCCCGATGACTAGGCCGCAGGCTCTGCGTCTGGGAATTGGAAGGGAGGATGGTCTCTTTCTCAAAGCGAGTTGCCAATCTGTCAGATGCCCTTGCAGCTCAAAGGTTTTCATTAAGTATTTTTCAGACAAACCTTCACTTGCAACAGCTCATTGTGGCTGCTCTCTCATGTCACTTGGTCCAGCCTAAACCTTAGGTTCAAAACCTGTACTATTAAGGCCCCTGAAGTTTCCCTGAAAACTAGTCTTTGCCAGGAAACAGGGTCAATGTGACTTAGCTAGCACAGGTGTTCATCATTAGATGAAGGCCTGGGAAGCTGCAGGAAATAATTCCTAAAGGCCTGGCTTCCAAAAGCCAGCTGCCCATTGACTCTGGGCTTTTTTAAAAAAATATTGGAAGTGATAAGTAGAATGATTCCAAATCTGTTGCAAATAATATCTGAATAAGGGAAAGCTAAAGGCTAGTGTTGTTTTTTCTAAAATATTTATTTACTTGGCTGGGCTGAGTCTTAGTTGAGGCACACAGGATCTTCAGCAGCATGCAGGATCTTTAGTTGCAACATGCGGGATCTAGTTCCTTGACCAGAGATTGAACCCAGGCACCCTGCATTGGGAGCGTGGAGTCTTAGCCCCTGTACCACCAGGGAAATCCCAAGGCTGCTGCTGCTGCTGCTGCTGCTAAGTTGCTTCAGTTGTGTCCAACTGTGTGCGACCCCATGGACTGCAGCCCATCAGGCTCCTCTGTCCTTGGGATTTTCCAGGCAAGAGTGCTGGAGTGGGGTGCCATTGACTTCTCTAGCCCCAAGGCTAGTGTTGTTAAACACATCTGTAGAAAGATGAAGTCCAGATTGCCTGGATGCAGGAGTAGAAATCTATCAGATCTAAGTCTTTCTGATAATTGGGCTTAGAGAGGAGCTTTCCAAGCTGCATCTGTTGTTTTTAACTCACAGTCTTATAAAAGATGCTGGATTCAGCCAATGAGGATAAATGAAATACCTACTACGAAATAAACCGCAAACCTAGGGGCACGTGGCACAAAATAAGCATGATATAGATTGAGAAGTACTCTATGGATTGAGTTAAAATGCATGTTTAGGGAAACAGCATGAAGGTGTGTACATAATGGAACCTGAGTCCAAAAGGGACTTTAAAGATAATCTAGTCCAGGAACTCCCAATTCTGGATGCACCTTAGAACCTAGGTGACTGGTCTTTGGTTGGGGGTCTAAGTAACCAGAACAATGATTTTCTGCAACTTTCATACACTTCAGAATTTGGGGGGACCATATTGAAACATAGATTTCTGGGCCTCAGCCCCAAAGATTCCAGTTCAGCATGGCCCACACATTTGCAATTGTGAGATGCTCCCTGGCGATGCTGATCCATGTGGTCAGGACGCCACAGTCCTGGCCCACAGCTGGTTCAGTGATTATCAAACTTCCCGGTGCGTGGAAATGAAAGTCATACACAGCTTAAGAAATGGATTCCTGGGCTCCACCTCCAAAGTTACTGATTCAAGAAATCGCATTGTAACAAATTTCCAGGTGGACCCACAGTCTCAGAAACCACTGATTTGTATCAGGTGGAGATGGCGAGGTGCCTTTTAGAACCATCTGAAGTGTTTCTTCAAACTACATCTGCACTCAACTTTCTTTGTGGTCCAGGTTAAGGATTACTGATAGAGCAAATCTCTATTACAAATAGGCCTTTCATCCTTCTCACTTAATAGATAAGAACATTGAGGCTTACAGTAGAACCGCAACCGTGATGCAAAGATGTTGGTAAGAGAGCTATGGTCAGTGCCTGCCACACGTCCCAACTCGACGCAGAAGCTCTGACAAGAGTTCTGAGGATGAGGAGAGGGAGAAGACTTTGAAAAGGAGGCTGATATTATCACTTCTCAGTTCTGCCTTAGACTGGTCCTGACTTTACCATGGAGAAATGCATGAAAGGCAAACAGCTTCCATCACAAATAGCATTACAATCACTGTAAGACTGCAAGAAAAGCCTAAAAGGAAGATAGTCTGATTTTCTTCCCCCCAGATATTTATGCCTGAAGCAGATGCTACTGATACTGCAAAGTTTGATTCCAGCCCTACAGAAGACTAGAAAGTAAAAGTCAACTTTGTGGGTTTTCCATCTTGTAATTTTTTATCTTTATAAACATAAATGAATATCATTACACTATTTGAGTAAATGGAACATATCAAATAAACGTACCTCCAACAAGTGTGGCACTGTGTCACAGACAGGGGTATCAACAGGTGTACTGTAAAAAGCTGCCCCCTGCACAATAAAATTCTCAAATCCCTGATGCGAATAAGGAACAATGGCATATTACAGAGTCAGCTGTCTACTAGAACTAAGCTTTTCTTCTTCTCCCATCAGTTTTACTGAGGGTAAAGTGAATGCGTATTACACACACACTCCCTGTATACTACTTATAGTCACTATCTGTGACTATAAGTTATTAAACTTGACTATAATGCTTCCATCAGAATTCATGTGCAGCCATCCTGTTAATAGCATCAACACGTGGAGACACAGCATCCAAGCTTCCTAATTGGTTGAGTTACTTTTTTTAACGTGATAGTGACTCACGCAACTGTCACCCTGACAGCACAGATGTAGTAGTTTCTGGTATTAGGCTGAATGATACTGTATTTCAGATTATTAAATCACATACCAAGAACCCCAAGACAATTACTCTACTTCATACCATCAGCCATCTAATTCATCTTCTACCAGCCACTTACCTAGAGTTTCAGGTTGATTCTGAGGCATAATTAATAGACCAAGAATGTCCTTATTCACACGTAACTGAACGAGCATGTGTCCTCCAACAGGCAGGCAATCTGTATACCTCATAAAGCAGATTGGATTTTGACTTATTGGTGTTTATGCCAAGAACTCAGGGAGTTGAATGGTTGACACATAGCACCATGTCGGCAGCTTTCAAGCT
The DNA here is from genome assembly GCF_016772045.2 of Ovis aries. Taxonomy (NCBI): domain Eukaryota; kingdom Metazoa; phylum Chordata; class Mammalia; order Artiodactyla; family Bovidae; genus Ovis; species Ovis aries. The sequence continues at coordinate 52,132,656 of NC_056076.1, read as the reverse complement.
GATACACAGATTTGTGTCTGACATTAGCTGTCCCAGGGGAGCAGTCCCCAACACTTTCCCCAGTCATACATCTGTAAGTCACTTTTCAAAAATATGGTGTCAAAGCACCATGGCTGCATGGGAGCATGAGCAGACTGTTTCTAGTCATGCCACCCCCAACAGATCAGTGAGAAACCCACATAGAGCTGAGCTGCTTAATCATGATAGTAATATATCACCATACGGTACCCATTGAAGTTTGAGAAGTGTCTTCTGCAAATAACCCCAATATTTTACCGTCCTCTGAGGTGGAAGTTGCTCAGTCGCATCTGACTCTTTGCAACCCCCTGGACTCTACTGTCCATGGAATTCTCCAGGCCAGAATACTGGAGTGGGTAGCCCTTCCCTTATCCAGGGGGTCTTCCCAACCCAGGGATCAAACCCAGGTCTCCTGCAATGCTGCTGGATTCTTTACCAGCTGAGCCACAAGGGAAGCCCAAGAATACTGGAGTGGGTAGTCTATCCGTTCTCCAGGGGATCTTCCTGACCCAGGAATGGAACCTGGGTCTCCTGCCTTGCGGGTGGATTCTTCACCAGCTGAGCCACAAGGGAAGCCCAAGAATATTGGAGTGGGTAGCCTATCCCTTCTCCAGGGGATCTTCCTGACCCAGGAATGGAACCTGGGTCTCCTGCCTTGCGGGTGGATTCTTCACCAGCTGAGCCACAAGGGAAGCCCAAGAATATTGGAGTGGGTAGCCTATCCCTTCTCCAGGGGATCTTCCTACCCAGGAATCGAACCCGGGTCCCCTACATTGCGGGTGGATTCTTTACCAGCTGAGCCATCAGGGAAGCTGTCCTCTAGTCCTTTCAAATTGGGACAATATTTGACTCTAAGAGTCACTGTGAATGGCCAGGTGATAATAATTGAGAAACAATGGTCAAAGCAGGACAAAAATGTCACTGTCTACCATTTCAGAAGGAAAAGCAATTCTGAGTTCCTGATCCCTGTTGAGTTGCTTATTGTCAACTGAAAACCTCCTGCCTCTAGTCAAACAGCTTTTTCAACTTATCTTTCAATATGTTCAACCTCTATTTTTAAGTTAAAAGATGCACAGTCAGCAGTGGGAGGCAAATAGATGTAGATCTGTCTTTATTGCCTATTTGTGTGTTTGTTGGCTTCCCTTCAAAATAAATATAACCTGATTTTAGAAAGTGAGATCCATCACAGTGAAGAACATTGGAGGGTCTTTATAAATGTCCTTCCCTGGTGGCTCAGATGCTAAAGAATATGCCTGCAATGCAGGAGGACCCAGGCTCAATCCCTAGGTCAGGAAGATCCCCGGGAGAAGGGAATGGCAACCCACTCCAGTATCCTTGCCTAGAGAATTCCATGGACAGAGGAGCCTGGTGGGCTACAGTCCATGGGCTCTCAAAGAGTCGGACATGCCTGGGCAACAAACACTTTCAGTTTTCACTTTCTATAAACCTCCAGCAATTGGCTGTGTGGCACAGAAGAAAATTTTCTGGAAGTGAGGTCGAGTTCCAAGCTGATTCTGCCCCTCATCAACTACAGAAACTTGGGTGTGTCAATTAATATCTCCAAGCTTTTGTTCTGTCATCTGCAATAGGAAAATGAGATGACTTTAAAGCATGGTTTGAATATAGAATAACAACATCAATGTATGTGGAAGACTGAGAGCTCAAATATAAGTCTGTGTGTGTGCATGTGTGTGTGTGTGAGACAAGTTGTTTTAATTTTATAACAGGCTGAAAAGCAATCAGGTGGTAACACTTCTGTCAGAGGAGGAGACAAACTTCCAGAACACAGGCCATATAAATTCTAATTGCTAGGACGTCGAGTGTTCACTGTGTGTGAGACACTGCAGTCTGCTGAGAGAAGGATAATAATGAAGGCAACTTGACAGTTTCTGACCTCGGCGAGTCAGGAAAAAGAGACAGACACAGAATAACTAATATTTTGCCTAATGTGACAAGTCGTGATGACTCTCAGGCACTCAGCAGCGGCTGAGCGATGCTGCTTTTCTTCCATCAGCCTCAGAGGGCATGAGTCCTCCACATAGTGAGGACCAGATGCTGAGCTGGGATCCTGCAGGGGATGAAGATGCGATGGCACGAAGGACAGAAACCAATCCGTTTGCCAGCAAAAGCCAGTGATGACTGGGAAATCTTATCTGCAAATTTTGAGTAAACAATTTGCAAACCTCTTGCTTTTAAAATCCCTTGTGGGGGGGAAATAGTTCCCAGGACTGCCACTAAATTGGAGTGCCTACAGGCAGGGGTGGCCTCTGTCAGGCTCCCACGGGCCTACCCTGTCGCACCTGCTCCTCCCTTGCCCCCCCACCCCCCACAGTGCTCATCAGAAAAACGACAGAAGCAGCGTGAGAAGTTAGGGGATGTCTCCCAGCAGGTAGAGTTTTAGAAATAGATCCACCTACCTCCAGAGTGACCTGCAGTCACTGTTCAATTACCAGGAAACTGGGAAGGAACAGAAATAAACTCAGGGAAGAAAAGTCGACTGCAAAGCCAACTTGGAAATCTGACATAGGAACCTCACAGAGAGTAGAACGCTTCTGCCTCTTAAAGACAGGGTTGCTGCCTGGGCTTTCTGGTTCTGGCGAGAAAAAGACAGAAGTTTTGGAAGCCTCCAGGAACCAAGTCCCATCTCTGCCATTTGCTAGGGCTATGACTTCGGGCATGTTGTAATTTGAGGCTCAGCCTCTCCACGTGAAAAACTGACATAATGTCCTTGTTTGGACTGGAAGCAATAGGTGTGAAACAGTTTTCACAGAGCTTAGCACTTAATAAATGCTCAATGAAACGTAGTTAATTTTGTTATTCATTGAACTAATCCACAATTACCACTAATTAGACACACACTGTACACAACACTCTCATAAAAGGCAGAGAGTACGTGTCCTTGTGGGCTTCCCAGGTGGCATTAGTGATAAAGAATCCACCTGCCAACGCAGGAGACACAAGAGAGGCCGGTTTGATTCCTGGGTTGGGAAGAGCCCCTGGAGTAGGAAACGGCAACTCACTCCAGTATTCTCACCTGGAAAATTCTAGGGACAGAGGAGCCTGGCAGGCTATGGAGAGTCAAACACGACTGAGGGGTGAAGCATGCACACGTGTGTGCAGGCATGTATACACACACACGCCCACACACACTCCTATTCTTGTGAAATAGACCAAATGGTTGGGACGAGGCACACAAGACCCTCAAGATTTAGAGATTCAACAAGAAAATTTATTTTGACTTACTATTTAGGTTCTGCCAAATTACTCTGTTCCCTAGTAGCAAATTAAACTCCCACAATATCAGCAATTTCTTTCACAAGTCGCTCATTTTCTTACTGAAATCCACATTGTCTCTTTCCATGGCAATTTAGTCTGTTATCACATAAGGTGTTTCAGTATTTCATTGGTCCTCAGCCTCGTCATCATTCACATGTTAGGCCAAATACATCTTTGTCCTTTGCTCTGTAGGATACATTTCTACCCCTGTAGGAGGTGGCAGCACCCCTAGCCTCTAGCCGTGGGATCACAGTGGCATAGGGTTGTTAGATTTAGCAAATAAAAATACATACTAACCAGTTAAATTTCAGATAAACAGCAAACGATATTTCTCATGTAATTTTGGGTTGTATTAAAAATCACTCATTTTTGTAACAACAGCATCCTGCATTTTCCTGGCAACTCCACAATAAAACCTTACAAACTGTGGCAACCAAAGTATCTCTAGACGTGACCAAGTGCCCCCCTGGGGGGTGCAAAACTGCCTTCTGGTTATGAACCACTGCACAAATGGACTCAACTCAACATGATAAAATGGAAACACAGAGGGACCCTTCAGGTGGGCTGCCCAGTGTGCACACAGTCAGGGATGGGGTAGTCCTCGAAGAAGAGAGGAATCAAGGTGGAGCCAAAAGCTCTCTTCTATACCCTCAGAGCAGAGAACGTGCAACTAACACCCAGGAAATAACACAGCTTGGGAGAGAGGGCTGGCCTCCTTCCCAAATGACGTCTGGCTACAGGTAACTATTAGCCTTGCTGAATTTCCACTATGTAGAAACATTCCTGCCCAAGTGCTTTTGGATTTGTATCCCATAGCAGCACTGACTCTTTCCTATGGATCACACGTTGAAGAACACAGAGCTGAAGATGTTTGGAAAACTTGTTCTCAAAAATACGCTCATCCACTACCTAGTTTTAGGCATGCTTTAGAAGGCTGCTGAAAGCAGAGCATAAGCTCCTTGAAGGAAAAAGGCCCAGAGGATAGATCCTCCCTTTCTTCTCCAGTTCACCTTGCAGGACGCTGACAGAATCTTGACAGCCCAGATGAATGCTTCGTTGAGATGCTCTTACCAAAAGGGCAGTTTCCATAGACTCTGAAGGTACTGGGAATGGTCACGCAACAAAAAGCATGGAATTCAGTGACAAAAAAGACACCACTTGTAAGAGAAAATGCTTCCAAGGCTGAAGTTCCATTTCCTACCAGGAAACAATAATTTGACAGAACCAAAACAATGAGTCAAAAATCAACTTTCTTGTGAGATCACAGAATCTTGAGAACTGTGTGCCAACACCCTGGTGGATGGATGGGAGACTGCGAGGCAACCTACTGCTGGGAAGATGGACAGCACATTTCTAGAATTTTAGAGTTAGAAATCCCCTCTCCCAAAGTCCACTTTCAAGATATGGAAAGCTGTCTTCTCCAGATGCCCTAATTAGCTAAAAAATAAAAATAAGAACTGGAAGTGATGGAACAAGTTGATGACAGAGGGGCCTCCAAAGTCCCCTTAGTCCACAGATATGGATGTTAATATAGATTTCCATACCTAATGAAGCTGGGAGGCCCATATATACACACTGAACTCTACACAATGTCAGGGACAGCCTCTCATACAAACTCTAATTGCCACCTGAAGAATATTCACCAGGGCTGCCAAAGATTGGATCTGGGCTGCAGACCATGATCAGCATTGGGGAATTAATGAAGGCATTCATTTTATACTTTGCAAACCTACATATCAGTTAATTTATTATCAACACACACTATTTTCATATGTAAAGAAAAATATAAAGAGAGAGTCCTTTTGGACTGAACCTGCTAGGATCCTATCTACTGCTAAAGAATGTTCAAGAGAGGCAGGTATAGAGTGACCTCCAAGAACAAGGCCAGAACATAATGGCTTTGCCTTCCATCCACTAAAAAGGTCCTAAGGCAGCTTCTGCCCCTTGGTGTTGCCACTACTGATGATAGTTGTGTTCACACACATAGCAAGGCATTCCGGAAGGAGATTTTATCAGCTTTGACATATGTGAAAACTGAGATGCACCCTTGCTGTGCTAGAAGAGGCTAGGGAATGTGATCACCTGGAACCCCTTTGTGGTCTCCTGGAACTCCCCAAACGTGTCTGCCTCTCTTCACATGATATTCATTCATCCCCTGTCCTGATTTTCATGATTTCATCTGCAGTTTCGTAACATCAAACTTACCCTAGAAGGATGATGGGCAGGGTCGTGTCTGCTACAAAACATTAAATCAACATTTAGGATACTAAACAGACAGCAAAAGAACAATTATCAGTACTTCTTGAGGTGTAAGAATGTTTCTTTCATATGTCTATTTCAATTGAAAGGGCTATTTAAAATTATGGGCTAGACAGTTTCAGCAAAATTTGATATAATTTGCTACTGATGAAACAGAACAACCTACCTCTGGCCCCAGTTACTCCTCATTTTCTGCTTCATTCTGTTCAAGGGGGTAAACTATGTTTTTTTAAAATATAAATATATATATATAATTGAAGTATAATATATACATATATGAAGTATTGAAATACATATATTATTGAAGATTTACAGTGTTTCAGGTGTACAGCATGTTAATTCAGTTATATAAATACACATGTATTATTTTTAAATTATTTTCCATGATAGGTTTATTATAAGATATTGACTATAGTTCTCTATGCTATACAGTAAACCTTTGTTGCTTGCTGCATATCTATTTTTAATTAGATCTAGCATTCCATTCACACTAAGTAAGGAGTTAAACTATGTCTTTTTAATTAGCCATAAGAATGCCGTCAAAATCCAGGGCCATTGCCCAAGTGGTGCACGTGAAAGGTACTAGGCAGGAAGTTAGTTTCAGTGGGGATACTACACTTGCAGGGAAAGGTGGGCTTTGACAGGTGGTTGCCCTGCCATGTGGTGACAGACGTGCAACGTGCACAAGCCAAGTGTGCGTTCTGGATGCACCAGAAATTGTACCAGAGACACGAAACTGGGCACCGAGGAACTAATGCCAACAATTTCCCCCTAGTGTTTAAAACCAAGACTTGCCTGTCCTGCCAAGTAGTATGTAGCTGACTTTCCCTCTGCCTCAACCATCTCAAACCAGATCTCCCAACACACAACTCCAGAAATAACGCATACACTGGGGGCTTTGAAAAAAAACAAGGCTCTTCAAGCTAATTACCTTGGTTAATTAATACATCACTCCATTTCTTTCAAAACTCATTATGTTCACAAAAGGCCTATTGGACCAACAGAAGAGGAATGAAAATAAATGACCAGGGAAACATTACTCAAGGAAAAAAAAAAATCATTTGCTGATGGAAAAACTAATATGAGGATTACCAAAATCTCTAATGACATTCCCTCACAGGGTCTACATTTAAAATCATTTCTGAGGGCAAAAATGAAAGATACGTCTCTGCTAAGATCTTAGCACTGGAATTGAATACAGAACTTTTGAACATGGGAAATTTCCTGATAACTGTCACTGTTGTTCAATAATCTTTCACCTGGGAGGTGATAGTCTAAAATAGTTGTTTTCAGCAGACTTTGGGTATGCTGTTCTGCCACCTGGGAGATGGCCTCTGTTTTCTCATTTGTGAAAGAGTGAAATGGCATTATTCATGTTAGATGATACTGAGTTTTGACAAATTCCAGGCATTGGAAACAACCTAATATTTGTGGTGAGGATTAAACAAGAATATACATTTATATTATGGGATATATATATATATATATATATATACACACATCTATATATAGATATCTATATCAGTCTATATATACAGACATATATACCCAGATGCTTATCAGTTCAGTTCAGTTCAGTCACTCAGTCGTGTCCGACTCTTTGCAACCCCATGGACTGCAGCATGCCAGGCCTCCCTGTCCATCACCAATTCCAGAAGTTCACTCAAACTCATGTCCATCGAGTCCGTGATGCCATTGAGCCAGCTCATCCTCTGTCATCCCCTTCTCCTCCTGCCCCCAATGCCTCCCAGCATCAGAGTCTTTTCCAATGAGTCAACTCTTCGCATGAGGTGGCCGAAGTACTGGAGTTTCAGCTTTAGCATCATTCCTTCCAAAGAAATCCCAGGGCTGATCTCCTTCAGAATGGACTGGTTGGATCTCCTTGCAGTCCAAGGGACTCTCAAGAGTCTTCTCCCACACCACAGTTCAAAAGCATCAATTCTTCGGCACTCAGCTTTCTTCACAGTCCAACTCTCACATCCATACATGACTACTGGAAAAACCATAGCCTTGACTAGATGGACCTTAGTCGGCAAAGTAATGTCTCTGCTTTTGAATATACTATCTAGGTTGGTCATAACTTTTCTTCCAAGGAATAAGCGTCTTAATTTCATGGCTGTAGTCACCACCTGCAGTGATTCTGGAGCCCAAAATAATAAATTCTGTCACTGTTTCCCCATCTATTTGCCATGAAGTGATGGGACCAGATGCCATGATCTTCATTTTCTGAATGTTGAGCTTTAAGCCAACTTTTTCACTCTCCTCTTTCACTTTCATCAAGAGGCTTTTAGTTCCTCTTCACTTTCTGCCATAAGGGTGGTGTCATCTGCATATCTGAGGTGATTGATATTTCTCCCGGCAATCTTGATTCCACCTTGTGTTTCTTCCAGTCCAGTGTTTCTCATGATGTACTCTGCATAGAAGTTAAATAAGCAGGGTGACAATATACAGCCTTGACGTACTCCTTTTCCTATTTGGAACCAGTCTGTTGTTCCATGTCCAGTTCTAACTGTTGCTTCCTGACCCACATATCTATATGAGTCTATAAATGTCTATATGTATGTACATATATATACACAAATACATCTATATCTATACACCATGCTTAGCATGATCCCTGATATACAGTGTATATTCAATAAACATTCTTTCCTATTAATAAAATGGCTCTTATAGCAGTAATATTAATGTGTGAATATTATTCTATTTAAAAAAAGAGGAATATCAATGGATAAATACTTGAATCACCAAAGAACAATTATAAAAAGTCTTATGGATGGCTAGAATTACCATGACATTAAAAGATGACATTAACTTGTTTGGTGAGTAGTCAAGTTAGATTTTGGACTCAAGATTCTGAGTTCCAAGAATTTATAGGCCAGGAAAATCCTGTTAGTACTCCTACTAATCAGGCGTTATGCAGAATCACTTCATCCTCCAGTTCTTTTCAAGCCATGCGACTGTATTTTTGTGATGGAACCTTTTGCAGAAGCTGAGAATGAATGACCTGCTCTAAGAGTGCATCAGTTCAAAATGAAGACTTGCCCTTTATCTCATGTAACACCTCCTCTCCCGAGACAAGAAAACAGAAAGCCTAGCCAAGTGTATTCTTCTTTTATCTCTACATTTGTTTTTTCAGGAAAATTTAAGAGATTGGTTCTGAATCATTTACATTTCATTTTCCCTTCTTCTACACACTATCTATCATCCTAGAAGACATCTGAGCTTCTGCAAAAATCCTCTGGTTCTCAGGAACTCCAAGCTTCACTTGCGCTTAATCATTGTGCTGAAAGCGTATCCACAGACTTATTATTTGGAAAACCCATTGAGTTCTTCCTGTCGTTGTCACACTGGTAGATGTCTCTCTTTGCATGACTATGGCTTGTCTATTATCAGAAGGAAAGTCCACTCTTTTCCTTGGGGAATGCAAAAAGTCTCAGTCAAACAGAAAGGCAGGAAAGTAATTTTGAAGGCAGAGTAGATATCTGAATATATACATTTAGTTTTGTTTTACAGTTGCCTTGCATTTTGCTAATTTTCCAAATGAAATTCTGTCAGTCAATTTCTGAATCAAGCATGCCAAAAGTGGGCATGAAAGAAGTCGTAACTCTAAAAACAGACCTATGCAGTCATTTCTGAACATTCAACCTCCTCCCGCCCTGCCTCCACCTCCTCCTTCCTTTCCATCATCAGTGACCTTAAGAAGAGCTTTTGTGATCTTCATTTATGTGAGAGCTTTGCATAATTTTTAACTACTCTTGGAAATACCTCTAGACTCTTCCTCTATACCACAGGATATACAAATGGCATAAATAAAAATAAACAGCTAGCCAGAAAAGTAAAAAATCTATTTGACACCAATGTGGTAAAAATAATACCCTTAAAGTATAAAAATAAGTGCTATCTAATAAACCTAAGTAAAATTCAATGAGATAAACAATAAGATACAAATAGAAAAAGATAGGCAAAGTGTATAACATGATTCACAGAAGTACAGTTGTCTAATAAACATATAAAATATACAATGAATATAAAAGCATTAATATCTATAATAATAAAAGACATGGGAACGCATATACACCCGTGCTGGATCAATGGAGGGGGGTTCATGTTTGGGAATGCATGTAAGAATTAAAGATTTTAAAATTTAAAAAATAAAAACTAAAATTAAAAAAAAAAAAAAAAAGACATGGGAACGCATATACACCCATGCTGGATTCATGTCAATGTATGGCAAAACCTATACAGTATTATAAAGTAAAATAAAGTAAAAATAAAAAAAATAAAAATAAATAAAAAAATAAAAACATGATAAAATTCCTGACCAGACTGTTTTAGATAATACCCACTGCTGGATGGTGAAACAGCACTTGTATAAACTCAGAATAAACAGTGAATGGCTGCTCGATTTCTGGAGAACCTTTCACAGGTATCTACAATGAGCTTCTAATATTCATTCTTTTAACTCACAAATTTTATCTATTCGGAGGAATGAATCATTGCTCCGAATAGATAAATAAGAATAAAGAACTGGGAACACACCATGTAAACCTAGGGAAATGACTAAAATTATGATACAGCTCTATGATGATAGTATATTCTAGGAAAATTTAAATTCAATTTGTGGAGAATCTTATTTAAAGATGAGACTCTTCTGATAGAGTCATGAGTGACAAACATTCAAAATGAGTGAAAATTAAAGGTCAAGAAGTCAAAGTGCCTGATTTCCAACTCTAGACTTGCCCCCTTCATGGGTACCTAAATAGAGCATGTTATATAAAAACAGAACCTTATCCCTGCCTCCTCTTCAGTTTACTCTCTCTCTCGTGTTCTCCATCTTCATTAAGTCACCATCAATCTACCCACAGACCTAAGACAGAATTCTGTACGCCATCTTCAATATCTTAATGTCTATCATCTCCCAGGTCAACTTGGTCACTGATGGCTATCTCCAAAACAGCTGGCTAATTTGTCACCATTACCATTTTAACACCGGAATTCTGGTTTACATCTAAAAATTTCCTAACCTAAATACTTGAAATAGTCCTCAAACCTCAAACCGTCTCTCTCACTCCAGTTTTATCTCAGTGAAATCTGTTCTATAAATTTGACCAGAATGTTCTCTCTAAAATGGAAATCTTGATTATGGCACTTTCCTGCTTAAGGCTTTTTAAAAGTTTTCTGTCACTTAAAAGATTAAGTTCAGAATGTGTATAACTTGGTAACTAAGGCTTTTGATATTTTGTCACTTATCTACTGCTTCAGCCTCATCCCCTAAACGCCAATCGTTTTTCTCTATTTTCTACAATTTATATGATTAATTTACATTGTTAGATTTATTACTTTAAGAGGAAAGAAGAAATATATATCCTTATGAAATCCTTCCTGCCCTCTTCCCAGGAAGGGTTAAAAAATCCTGCTCCCTTTCCCTCTGGGTCTTTTAAACGGTAGACTGTGATCTTTTAGAGGGTCATAAAATCAATTTATTGGTTCATAGCATGAATTTTAAGTATAAGAGCAACAGAGATAGAACAGAAAATTTCATTCATTGCATGGAGCTAGGGTAAATATTTCTTTTTTCAACTTTTGCTTCAGTTATATGTGGGTCACAGGCAATGGAAGTTTGAAAGTCACTGCACTATTCTGAGCTTCTCAGTATTTTATAAGTAATTTTATTATAGCATATAGATCATTGTGTCTGTTGTTTATCTCTTTCACCTACTGGCTGTGTGGCCTAAAAAGCAAAAAAGTATCTCCTACTCCTTTTTATATCTCTGAATATGAATCTATGGGAAAATATGCTAAACACAGAGAGCCACTCAGCGCACGTTAGATGAAAAGTGTGTGAGCAGGCTGCATGCGGATCTGTTGGTTTGGGTGTTAGTGAGTCAACCCTAGATCCTCCCCCACAGGTCTGTGGTTCTGGAAGGGTCTAAAACATAGCATTATTTGTCTCCCCTAAAACCTGACCTCAAAGTGTGGACAGGGGAGACAGCTTTACTACTGCAGGGCTTTAGAATAAATTCTCATTTGTTTCTCAACTCCATCCTCAGATTCTTCCTGCAGAGTTCTACAGGTATAATTCTGCAAAGTTTAAACATTTTGTTTGGAAACATCCCATAACAGGAAAATAAATAGTAAGCAGGAGACCAGAGAATGAGCTGGCTAGGGCAGAAGAGACGAGAAACAAGAAACGGCAGCCTGGGCAGAGCAGACCCTGAAGCCAGAGCAAAGGGAAGTGGGGGTCTGCCGATCCTGACCCAAGTTGCACCTTAATGCGGGTCTGAAGCCCCGTCAGTGATGGGACAGAGTGTGAAGTCGGCCGTATCATCACAGCAAGGGCAGGGCTGGAGTACAAATGCACTGAGGACCTAAGGCAGGCAGAGGAGGCCCAGCTCATTGGTCGTGCTCTTCCATGCTGCTTAAGCTCCTGCTCTGCAATTTGAACCACTCTGATCTTGAATTTATACCCTGTGCTCAGTGAAATAATCATACTTGGCTGCCCAAAGACTTTGTCTTTCAATACAGTGCATTACTTAGTCAGGTTTCATTTCAGCATAACAAGATTCTACCCTTAGATCCTGAAATATCATTCTCTCTACAATGCTACACACCGCCTCCTTGGTTACCTGCCCCTTAAGCAAATTCAAATTGTTTAAAACAAAACTTTCTCATTTACTGTAGTTTCAAAGTTCTGCCTTCAAGAAGCAATTTATGCACTTCCTGGGTAGTACAGTGGCTGAGAATCTGCCTGCTAATGCAGGGGACACGGGTCCGATCTCTGTTTCGGGAAGATTTCACGTGCCACGGAGCAACTATTTCCATGTGCCACAACTACTGAGCCCGCTTGCTGCAGTTACTGAAGCCCATGCACTCTAGAGTCTGTGCTGCACAACAGGAGAGGCCTCTGCTCTGCGAAGCTTGAACACGACAACGAGAGAACAGCCCCTGCTCACTGCAACTAGAAAAAGTCCGTGTGCAGCAATGAAGACCCAGCTCACCAAAAATAAATAAATATCTTTAAAAAAATTCTTGGAGTAAAAGAAGCAATTTATAATTTCACAGTGATATCATCGCAGTTCAAACATGATCTTATTTTCTTGTCTTAATGAAGCCCTTTAACATGAATTCAGCAACACTAATTATTCCACTTAAAAATAATGAGTGGCCCCCCTTTCCTCCTTGTTTAATTAATACCTTGTATTTGAGATGCTAGCAAAGGTTACAATGCCAAGTTGTTCTTCATGATTTTAAATTGATCTAAATATGTTCCCTAATAACAGGTATATAAGTTTGAACAGCCCTGGTATGTCTGAAAAGCACTGATATTATTTTATCCAAGCTGAAAGAGACTCAAGGAGAAATCTTCCATTTTTTCTCTGCAGCAGACTCCCAATGATACAACAGCTAGGCAAGAAAGAACAAGTAGAAACAATTCATATGCTGCATGTGAGAAGCTACATGTATCACAGACTCACACAACTTTAGATCTAGAATGGATCTGATAAACTGCTTCCATTTTACTGTTTCAACATTTTCATTTTATAGGGAAAGAAACCAAGGCCCAAGGAAAGTCTGCAGAATTCCTAGATTTGTTTAAGATATTCTATGAAACAGATGTAAAACCTATGATTATAAGCCAGTTTTCTTCTACTGACTTCAAGTGTCCATCTACAATAACCATTGTTGGCTGGAAATTGTAAAATGTGGAATAGAGGGAATTGTGTTTTTAGTGGGTTCTTACAATCGAGCAGTTTTTTATTTGCTAATTACTTATGTGCTGGTTACCGTAAGATACAATTTAAAGATACATTTTTCCCAGGAGGAGCTAGTGGTAAAGAACGCATTTGCCAATGCAGGAGACATGAGATGCAGGTTCAATCCCTGGGTTGGGAAGATCCCCTGGAGGAGAGCATGGCAACCCACTCCAGTATTCTTGCCTGGAGAATCCCATGGACAGAGGAGCCTGGTGGGCTCCATTTGGTCCATAGGGTTGCAAAGAGCTGGACATCACTGAAGTGACAGTATGCACACACAGTTTAAACAGGCCACTTGGTTAAATTAGCAAGATGATATAATAGGAACTGTCAAACATGAAATATAATTAATTGCATCAGTTGAGTTCAGTTGATCAGTCATGTCTGACTCTTTGTGACACCATGGACTGTAGCACACTGGGCTTCCCTGTCAATCACCAACTCCCAGAGCTTGCTCAAACTCATATCATTGAGTCAGTGATGCCATCCAAACCATATCATCATTTTTCATCCCCTTCTCCTCCTGTCTTCAATCTTTCCTACCATTAGGGTCTTTTGTAAGGAGTCAATTTTTCACATCAGGTGGCCAAAGTATTCTGGTTTCAGCATCAGTCCTTCCAATGAATATTCAGGACTGATTTCCTTTAGGATTGACTGGTTTGATCTCCTTGCAATCCAAGGGACTCTCAAGCATCTTCTCCAACACCGCAGATCAAAAGCATCAATTCTTTGGTGCTCAACTTTCTTTAGAGCACAGCAAAAAGTAACTTTATATTCTCCTACAAATTTGATAGATGGTTTCTGAACAACACTTCATTTATCTCAGAGTAGAAACTTTATTCATAGAGGACTTCATATCATCACAAAATTCAAGGCCCTCAAGAAGGTCTCAAGCCCAAGGTTACCAGACAGAGATTCAGCTCCTTGGAGTGAGCTCCAAGATGAAGGAGCAGATTTCTAAGCTGTTTCAGACTTTTATACACATTTCCATTCCCCTTCTTCAAGGTTAGTCAAGAAGTCTAAAAGGAGATGAGAGTTCCCAAGGAGACTCATTTTGCTGTGCTCTTCAAAATGTTGATCTCAGCCTATCTCCCCAACCTATACCCAATTTCCTTTTCTATTTGAACAGAAGGAGTCTAAGGGTATGCTATTGCCAAACATGGTACAGATCCCCTGCATGGATTTCATAGCCAACTGCAGTCCACAGATCTAGGATGGAGATGCTGTTATTATTCACATTTCATGGAAAGGAATGGTGAAGTCCATCCTCTGTCCTGGCTTGTGGCTCAGAACCACATCTGACTCGTGTCCTGAAACGTTGCTCCTCACTACAGCATGTTCCTTCAGAGATTCTAACAGTACCCAAGCCTACACCACCCCATCTGCCACACTCACCCCCAAACACACACGCAGAGAAGGCCTCTGGCCATGGAAGAGCTCAAAGCTTAAGAGACTCTCAAGTATTTGGGTCTCACAAGAATGCACAGAAGTCCCAAATCTAAAGTGAACTCTGCCACTGGCAATGGAATCCAAAGGCCATTATTGCTAAGAATGGCTTCCCTGGTGGCTTAGATAGTAAAGAATTTGCTTATAATGCAGGAGACCCGGGTTCAATCCCTGGGTTGGGAAGATCCCCTGAAGAAGGAAATGACAACCCACTCCAGTACTCTTGCCTGGGAAATCCTATGGACAGAGGAGCCCAGCGGGCTACAATCTATGGGGTGGTGAAGAGTCGGACACGACTGAGAGACTAACACTGCTACTGTTGCTAATAATAATTAGAGCTGAAAACAGTCATAGCAAACATGACAGCAGAGAGGAGCGTGAACAACAGAACGTTCAGTTCATTAAACAGTGCCTACTATGAACTGTTTCAATGGGCAAAAGTCCCCAGATTAAACAAAACATTACTAAGACCACACAGATAATAAGCTGTCGAGCCAGGGTTTAAAACCAGATCTTGTAGATGACAAAGCTTCAGCTCTATCTATAAGACTTTGATTACTCATTAGGAGATGAGCATTTATTCAAAACACTATTGAAAAAAAAATCTATGAATAAGAAACATTTAATAGAAACATCACATTCTCCTGGCACCCAAGAGAGGCTTGCTATACAGTATGTGATGTCAATAGTGAGACCACGTGATGCCTGCAGCAACGTTATTCCCTTTTATGACTCCAAACGAACTGCTTTGTGTGTATGCATTTTAGCTTTGCTACAAGAGTATGTGCACAGCCACCGGCGATAGGAAGCAAAATTCAGTATTCTCCTTGAAGAAGGAATGACCATTATTTAAAGAAAGACCATCTTATAACATTACTAAAGTAGTACACATATTATAAACCATCCCCTACACTCTTTTTTCTTTTCATATGGTCATCCGTTGAGTTCGATTTCTATGTTTTATAGCGTTCTCAATTTCCGACCAAATTTAGGTAACTATTTCCAAGGAGATAATTATGAACATAAATACATTCACCTTCCTCAGTGAGCATGAATAGCTTATGGATACCCTTCTGAATTCATCTGGCGACCTTAATCTATTTCTTGTTTGACATTTATTACGATATTTTGTGAAACTTGCTTCACAAAGTGTCTATATGAAACTCAATAGACTCTATGAAAATCTCCAGGTGCCAGGATTTTTGCGATAAAGCTGTGTGGAATTCCAGATAACTCGGAAAAGAAAAGGGCATGGCCACGTTGTTTGTGCTTTGTTCTATTTTTTAGCACTTTGTTTCTGCAGTTTCTACAAGAAAAAGCATGGGATTGGCAGAGATTCCTCTCTAACTATTATTTAAAGGAAGGTGAATATTACTATTACTAAATTATTGCTATCATGTAAAGGAGGGGAAATGCTTGAGTCAGGCTTCAGTGGCTTAAGGTAAAGGGTAACAATATCTAAATGGAAGCTGTTAAATTACCACTGTTGCTCTGGCTTTTTCGAGAGCTTCCTTAACCGAGAATGAACAAAACAGTAATGTGGCAGTTCATGGTCATTCCTGGAGATTCATAGGAAAAAGAACTTTAAGGGCAGGTTAACCTGTAGACGCTTCAAAAATCTCAGATCACAAGCTGATGTGGAGTTTTCTTGTCACTAAGAAAAGACAAATGAGGCGTTTCTCTAAGTGATCCATTAAAGTTCTGAATGCTCAGGATAGTAATTTTAGCTGGTTCCTCTCTTCTGGAAATAAAACATAATTTTAACTGCACAGGAACTATTCATCAGCAGCTAATTTAATTTCACATTTAGACCAATTAGAGAAAGGGGAAAAAAAAACATGAAGTTAAGCACTTGTTTATAAAATGTCCTTAACTAAAACTGCTCAAAGAGCTTTGCAATAACAGCTCTTTTCTCAGAAGGACGTTAAGCCTGAAGACAAAGGCTGTGTGTGTGTACATGGTCAGTTGCGTCCGAGTCTTGGTGACCCCACGGGCTGTAGCCCACCAGGTTCCTTTGTCCATGAGTTTTTCAAGGCAAGAATACTGGAATGGGTTGCCATTTCCTCCTCGAGGGGATCTGCCCAACCTAGGGATCGAACCCGGGTCTCTTGTGTTTCCTCCATTGGTGAATTTTCACCACTGGGAAGCCTAAACACAGAAGTTATCTTCTGCTAGTGATACTTGCAGAGGAGAACTGGAGGCAGGCTAGGCAGGGCCAGATACGGTCTTAACCATCAGTATACGCCAGGCATTGCTTTGATGGCTTTACATAGACTTCACATTCACCCTACTATTCTATCTTCCTCTCCTCAGCTTTTACACATTTGTACCTTTGTATGTAGCTTTGCTTACTAACTCATTTACTCTAATAAATATTAACTGAGCCTGTATCTGAGACATGTGCTGACTACTGAAGGGAACAGCTAGATATAGAATTCATGGAGATGGTGGATACAAAGTACCTAGACTGGTAACCACAGTAGATAAACACTAAACCATTGCTAAGGAAGTCGGTGAATGAACAAATGAAAGGAGTGGAGTGGGGGTCCCCAGCCTCCAGGATCTAATGCTTGATGACCTGAGGCATAGCTGATGCAACAATAATAGAAATAAAATGCACAATAAAGGTAATGCACTTGTCATCCTGAAACCATCTCCCCCACCCCAGTCTGTGGAGATATTGTCTTCCACGAAACTGGTCCCTGATGGCCAAACGTTGGGGACTGCTGGAGTAAAAGATGAGAAAGGGAAAGCTCCTTTGGGGAACAATCACATCAGACAAAAACACAGAGGTCATCAACAACTGTTGGGAATGTCACAGGAATGAAAGTATTTTACTTTGTTTCAAGTACAGAGTATCCCCTAGGGTAAAAGTGCTGACAGCATGCACACACACACACACACACGCGCACACACACACATGCACACACACTCAGAAATTCAAGCCCATCCTTTGTACTCTTGACTGTACAACAGAAATCTTGGGAGACAAAGGAATCAAGCCCTCCTTCCTTCTCCACTGGGATTTTAGAGAATTTGCCCATGTTGGGGCAGCTCAACATTCTTGATGAGTCAGATTGGTTTCAGTTTTTGTATTTAATGCGAGAACGTGACTTTCTACGTTTTAAAATTAGAGTTTTATGACGTATCATTGCATAGAATGCTCTTCCAATTGAGAAACAGAATGTTCCTTCTGACTGAATGATAAATCTGGGATAAGGCAGTAGATGGCAACTTGCAATCCAGAGTTATTTTATGTAAAGCACCTTATGGCAATTTACAAGTTCCATCCAAGTCATCTTCCTAGAGATGAAGAAAAAGAAACTCAAGAGGAAGAATGACTAGCCCAAGGTCATAACTAACAGCTTAACAGGCTCTAGGATCTATGTCTTCGGGACTAAAATACAGTGCTATTTCCATACTAAACAGTGCTATTTCCATACTAATAGCCATCAAAGACGGAGAAGGCAATGGCACCCCACTCCAGTACTCTTGCCTGGAAAATCCCATGGATGGAGGAGCCTGGTAGGCTGCAGTCCATGGGGTCGCTAAGTCAGACATGACTGAATGACTTCACTTTCACTTTTTGCTTTCATGCATTGGAGAAGGAAATGGCAACCCACTCCTGTGTTCTCTGCCTGGAGAATCCCAGGGACGGTGGAGCCTGATGGGCTGCCGTCTATGGGGCCGCACAGAGTCGGACATGACTAAAGTGACTTAGCAATAGCAATAGCCACCAAAGAACAAAGACACTTCAACTTTTCTGGAAAATTCTATAGCACTAACAGTCTTTACCATCTCTCTTACGGATTTAATACCTAATAGTCACCCTTACCAGAGAAGGTAATGGCACCCCACTCCAGCACTCTTGCCTGGAAAATCCCATGGACAGAGGAGCCTGGTGGGCTGCAGTCCATGGGGTCGCTAAGGGTCGGACACGACTGAGCGACTTCACTTTCACTTTTCACTTTCATACATTGGAGAAGGAAATGGCAACCCACTCCAGTGTTCTTGCCTGGAGAATCCCAGGGACAAGGGAGCCTGGTGGGCTGCCATCTATGGGGTCACATAGAGTCGGACATGACTGAAGTGACTTAACAGCAGCAGTAGCAGTCACCCTTACAAAGTTTTCTGCGGATTGGCTTTTGGCTCTGACCTGGTGTCCCCAGGAACACTTAAAGGTCACTCCTCAGAGTGTCTCAAATGCCTCACAAATCAACTTGATTTAGCCACTGGATCCTTCTGCACTTCCCTAAATTGTTCAAAAAAGGCCGGGTTAGTAGATGTCTGACCACTCCAATTCCATTTAAAACTAAGAGACAAGACTTCTACGCCCCAACTTCTCAAATTCACATTCCGAATCAGGCAGAGAATGCCAAATGAAGTTTCAGGTTTTCCACAGTTGATCCACTGCAAAATGTTACCGTTGTACTAAACACTTAGCAGCAAGCCATGCTTTGCTCTTATAGTCTTGTTCTGAGGAGTTATCTGAAATTTCATAATGCATGATAAAGATTAATTATATGATATGATTAGTAATGTCTCAAAAGAGCTAAACCAGGACTGACGTTTCATTATTTCCCTATATTATTAATAAAAAATTATGGAGCAGACTTGGTTTACTAATTCCTTTAACCTTGGACAGATTTTTAATGTGTGTGTTGTGGTTTGATGTTTCTTAAATTCCAAATCTGCCTGTACTTTACTCCCTCTCTTGACTGGCTTTGATATCCAGGTTCTTCTCATAGTAAGGAGGATCACATTGCTTATGCCACTGACATGTAATTCTTAATTTATGGAAAGCTGACGGCTGTCTAGAGCTAAATATCTCAATTTCATTTTAATCAATGTCCTAACACATACTTCTGTCCAAATTCAGTTCAGTCGCTCAGTCAGATCTGACTCTTTGCGACCCCATGGATTATAGCACACCAGGCCTCCCTGTCCATCACCAACTCCCAGAACTTGCTCAAACTCATGTCCATTGAGTCAGTGATGCCATCCAACCATCTCATCCTCTGCCATCCCCTTCTCTTCCTGCCTTCAATCTTTCCCAGGATCAGGGTCTTTTCCAATGAGTCAGTTCTTTGCATTAGGTGGTCAAAGTATTGGAGCTTCAATACCAGTCCTTCCAATGAATATTCAGGACTGATTTCCTTTAGGATTGACTGGTTTGATCTCCTTGCTTCTGTCCAAAGGCATCCACAAAGGGGATAAAGTAGAGCTAAAAGCCCCAACCTCTCCCTTCAGCCTTGTATCAGATTGTTAATTCCGGGGTGCCATGACATTTAGACAAGGACAGTGTCCCAAGAAACTGATAAATCAATATGGGATGGAAAAAGAAAAAGATTAAAACACACTAGTTTCCTGCTCTTACATTTCTTTCTCTCATACAAACCTGCCCACAGTCCACATAAAATGAGCACTTCAGGTAACAAGACACTTTATGTATTCATCATTTTAGGCCACATCAAAGCTCTGAGTCTGAGTCAAGACTCCGGAGTTCAAGACAGCCTTAGGTTCTTCAATCAAGGCAACCAATTAAGGCTAGTTGAAAGATGATGTGGTGTTATTGTCATTTTTCTGTCCTGTGTTTGTTTACACTACAGGCAAACTATTTCCTTTTCTTGGTTTCAAAACAACAAGCTGAGTTGTTCTAAAGCTGGCCCTTTACATATTCAGTTTCTCTCCTGTGTCTTGCCCCTATCATCAATAATGCCTGATTAAGGTGCAGGAGTAGATACAGCATTTATATTTATTCAAGTAAACATGCCATAGGTGTCCAGTCCATTCTAAATAGCCTTACATCCTAAATAGGATAGAAAATAAACTGAACATGATCTCTGTTCTTGAGGAGCTTCTGGGGGTTTAAAGGAAAGAGTTCAACAATTTTTAGCTTGTAATATGAAAAAGGAAGACAATCCCAATAACAAATATCTTCACTAGAAACCAAAAATCCATTTGAACATGGGTTCTCACTCTCCCTGAGTTCTATCCCGTAAGCTCTACAAGTTTCTAATGAATGATCCAAATTAGGAAATGTGCCTCATCGATCCCAGGTGTTTGGTTCCTAATTGCAAAGCCTGTCACCCAACTGGGTAGAGAGAAAAGAATGAGGGAAAGCGTAACCAGGGTGTTAGCATCACATAACTTGTAACAGCTAAGATTAGAGAAGGGAACTAATTGAGGGCATTATTCAGAGGATAAAATCCAATGTGGTGTGCTTCCTTAAAAAGCACAGAATAAAAGAGTGGCGAAGCAAAGTCTAATTGTTGATATACATATCACAGGAGAAGTTCATAACTGCAAAAGTAGTGCCCAAGCGCCTCACTGAGGAAGTCCACACGCTGTCTATAGTCATCTGTGTTTCCAAGCCAGGCTATTGTTGGTAAGACACAGCTGGAAAAAAAAACCAAAAAACAAAAAACAACCTGCTGATCTATAGGCTGTTTGTGAAAGCCCCCTCAAAAGTAGAATAGCACAGAAAATAGGATCCTTGAGACCCACATCACACACTCTCATATTTATTTTAGATGTCACACAATTGCTAGTTCACTGCAGCAGCTGACTTTTTGTGACAGGTTATACTCAGCAGGGGGTGGGAAAGGGTAACTTGCAGGTTTTGAAAAAAGAAAAATTCTTGGCCCCAAAGCTGCCTGAATCCACCTTCTGATTCCTGGATTCCTATATCTTCTCCCATGAATTTCTTCCTCTGGCTGGGTTTCCATTTTTTTAAATCTCTCTCCCTCTCTCTCTCTCTCTCTCTCTCTCTCTCTCTCTCTCTGTGAATAGGGAACCTCCACTGCTGCAGAGCTAGGTCACTGATTATAAGCCACAGGTGTACTGTCAACACAATCAAACTCAGTGTGCGAACAGAGGTTCCTACGTCCCTAACTCCATGATGGTGTCAAGCACAAGGTTTAAGGAAAATGGGCTGCATTTTCCATGCAAACACATTGTTTCCGATGGCTGTTTCTTCTTTTGTCATCTCAGCCCTTTGTCATTCCATCCTCTAAGTGATCCCAGCGCTGCCACGAACAACAGAAATTAAATGCAGTGCATGTTCAGCCGCCACACTGCTCTCCGGGTTCTGTATTGTCAAAGCACTTTGATGTCTAAACCAAGGGATGAGTACTGGGGATAGGAAGGGGGTGGATGAAATAAGCATATTCATATTAATGTGCACCTGTATTCATAACTAAATCATGCAAATATACTCAGGTTAATAAATGCCCAAAAGTTCTGCTGCATGCAAACCTGTATATACCTAAGCATACATTCAGGCTCACTACCTAAGAATAAACTATATGCAACGCCATATAATCAGCTGCTAATCAATATGTCTAAGCTCAGTGTGTAGTGACTGCTATCAACTCTGAAGCTCCAAAGGATATTCAGCCATCCCTCAGCACACAGAGAGAGCCTTGAGAAATGGTGAACGCCATACATCTCTGTACTCTCCCAAAGAGAAGCGGGACAAGGAAAAGGGGTCAGTTAGAAAGCCATCTTCCCTGGCCTGCTGAACAATGTCTAGAATTTAAGAACGTGAAACAGCCAGCAACAGAAACCATTAGCAATTAAGGAGTACTCTTCTTCCTCAAAGCACTTAGCATCCATCAACCAACAACATTTCTCACTTAAAAGAAAAAAAAATTAGAGTACATTTTAAGAGATATCCCAGGCTCTTCCTCAAAAACAGATTTCACAAAACAGATTTTTGGAGTATTTAATAAAAGCCACACAATGTAAGTCGCGCTTTTTGAATACCTTTGATCTAGAGGCAGCAGCACTATTCTTACTTTGGCATTTTGCCGATTCTACTCATTCATTCTTTTATTCATACAAGCAAATATGTACAAGCTACTTAGCACTGGGCCTTGTGCTAAACACTGGGGACATAAGACATTAACAAGTTAAAATGCCAGTTTCAAGACATGATGGATGAAAGACATGTCAGATGAAATATCTCTAAGTCATCAAAGACATGGTCCTTCCAACACTGCCGATGTTTTCTCAAGGAACCTAGTGAGATGGCATTTGGGGAGAAGGTGGCCAACCATCTGATGAAGACTTCTGTTGGTAATGGAGTTCACGTTTGAGGTAAAATGTTCCATTGACTTCTGAACTCCTCTTTCTAAAAAACTCTGGAGGACATTTTATATTCCATTATCTCTGTCTGATACTGCCGCTTCACACAGCAGTTTCTAAGAGAAAAATCCAACTATAGAACACTACTTAGAAAAACCTAAGCTGAAGAATAACAGCCCATTTGCAAAGCAAACAAAACAGAGCTAAACAAAGAACAGCAGAAGCAGGGATCACACGGAATCAGAAAGCACTTGACATCCTTTCAGAATTCTCATGCTTTTCGGAGAAGGAACCGTCCCCATTGGAATCAAAAGATTCATTCTAAATAGGGCAAAGACCTTCCATCTCAGTTTTCCATGCCAAGAAATTGCGTGAATTGCCTTTGTAACCTTAAGGGAAAAACTTGTCATTCTCAACTTCAATGATGACAAACCAACAGTCAGAAATACATTTAAAACTGGGTCTTGAACCAGATCCTTTGCACCAGGACAGTTTTGCAACCCATAGACTGTAGCCTGCCAGGCTCCTCTGTCCATGGGATTTTCCAGGCAAGAATACTGGAGTGGGTAGCCATTCCCTTTTCCAGGGGATCTTCCCAACCAAGGGATCGAGTCTAGGTCTCCTGAACTGGAGGCAGATTCTTTACTATCTGAGTCACCAAGAAAGTCCATCAACAATGACAACAATAATTAACTTGCATCTGAATGACAATGTTCATTTGTCTGGGCACTTTCCAAATACTATTTTGCCTGCCTCTCTTGTCCACCTTTCAATATGAGCAGAACTAGCAGTGTCATCTTTTTGTAGGTTACAATGTCGGCAATACAATGTAGAAGTCTGGGGAAGCATCTGGATTCTGAATCCGACTACAGCTTTTCTTTTCCTCCAACTTCCAAAGAATAAACAGGTGGAAATAGTAGAGAAAGACCCTCCTCACTTTACAAGTGGTCTAATTCTTTTTAATTTTTTTATTGGATTATAGTTGATTTACAGTCTTGTGTTAGTTTCAGTTGAACAGCTAAGTGATTCAGTTATACGTATATCCATTCTCTTTCAAACTCTTTTACTTTATAGGTTGTTACAGAATATTGGGTGGAGAACACGGTGTGGAGGGATAAATTAGGACGTTGGGGTTAATTCCTTTTTTTTTCCAATCAAAGTATGGCTGACTTACAACATTATATTTGTTTTAGATGTACAACACAGTGGTTAGATATTCTTCAGCAACCCAATCCACCACATCCGAAACAGTGGAAAGAAGTTATTTGCCAACACTGGCCAGAGGCCACATGTAAGTCTCAGAGACTCTATTAGATAATATAGCACTCTCTCAGTCAACATTTCCTGCAAAATGACACACAGAGAACTAAAGACAGACAGACTAAAACTGTCCCTTTTTCTCAGGGTGGAGAGCACAGAAGGAAGGGCTTCGAGATCAAAAGGCAGCTTGTCTTCTTTCCCTCTATCCATATGTCCCAATGGCCTCCAGGCCCCAAAACTATGACTAACCCACTCGAAACGGAGCGTAATAAAACATGGGCCCTATAGTATAAAAGGCATGTCCACATAGAACAGAACAATAGGGACAAACAATTCAAGACACATAATTTTAGAAACAAAATAGATTGTACCTCATGACTACTCCTTCAAGGTATATATTTTTATATATCATTTATATATGATACACAACATATTTATGGGATTCCCAGGTGGCTGAGTGGTAAAGACTTCGCCTGCCAATGCAGGAGATGAAGATCCAATCCCTGAGCTGGGAAGATCCCTGGAGGAGGAAACGGCAACCCATTCCAGTATTCTTGCCTAGAAAAATCCCACAGACAGAGGAACCTGGCAGGCAACAGTCCATGGAGTTGCAAAGAGTTGGACACGACTGAGGGACTGAGCATGCATGCACATAGAACATATTTAAATAAAATATATTTATAATTATATATATATATGTATTATGTACATATATTTTAAACTAGCCACAGGGGGTGCAGCATCATAAGTTGTAATAGATTCCTTTTCTCTGCCTCCAGTCAGGAGCAGATTAAACTCAAAAAGCAGGGTCTTTCAGAGTAAAAATGGTCTGGGAACCGCAAAGTTACCCGAACTGCCACAGCCCATTCACTTATTAGCAAGTTCACAGATGTCCACCATCTGGATGGTAACAATCTCTCCAAAGGAAAGGGAGGCAGGAACAAAGCCTGTCTGATCAACACCTCTGTGGCTCCGAGCAGCAGGGAGGGCCTCCTCACAGGGCTTAGGGCTTTAGAGCCCACATTACACCGTCACACACAGCTCTTCTGCGGACAGCCAACATCAGTTCTTTCCTTCAGTGCAAACTTCTCACCGGTTTGGATTCAGAGGGCCTCAAATTCGCCATACTTGATCCATGGTCACTAGAGAGGGCTCCTGTGAGCCAGGAGAAGCAGCCGGACCTAGGCTCCGGATTTGCGAAGCCAGCCCAAGACTGAGCCAGCACCGTGGGTATGGAGCCAGGAAAAAAAGCAGATTGGCTCTGCTCAGAAGCAACGAGTAAATAACAGGACCACACGGTGACAGGGATACAGGATATGCCTCCAGAGGGGATGAGATGAGAGATATCTCCCAGGTACCCCTCGAGAAGGAGAACCCATTACCTAATCATTAATAGCAATATGGTAACAAAAAGTTTAAGAGGTGGAAAAACCGCAAGTCAAATGCAGATTAATCATAGGTCAAAATCTCTCCCTTCTGCCCCCACACAGCCACAAATTATGAACACTACACAGGGTGTGATAATGTACAAAACGTAAGCCATGCAAAGGTTTGTAAGTAGCTCTATTCTAAGCAGAGCTGTTCAATGAAGTGATACCTTAAGTTCCACATTATTGCCTGAGACTGAGAGATCGAGAGCCCTGAAGATCGGTCAGCACCACAGGCTAAATCAGGATTATTTCAGCAAATAATGCTTTACTACAACAAAGTCATACTCTTTGCTTATAATTCTGTGCCCCTTTCACCCCTTTGTGTATGCTAGGAAGGGAAAAACCAAAATCTATGAGCAAAGAATGGGAAAGGAGATTTTAGATCAAGAGTAAAATAGAACTTTCCAGAATAGTTAATGATCTAAAGGTGAAGGGAGAGGAATAATAAGCCATGGGCCCATGTCATTTGAGATACCAAGGAGAAAGCTGGAAAATATTTAAGAGGGATTTTTTTTCCCCTTGGCCAGGATAAACTAGTTGACTTTAAAGTTCCCACTCAACTCTTACAAATCTTGAAACTGTGTTCACAATAGATCGTTAAATACTTTAAAAGCTATACAAGTATATATGAGATTATTCATTTACTCTTCATACATATATAAAATACCAAAATGCCTACAGTAAGTCTCTGAGTCATGCGATAATGAGTGATTTATATTTTGTCCCATTCATCTTTTTTAAAGCTTTATTCACTGAATACTGTTTCATTGGCAAAAGAGATAAAAATAATAAGTGTTTTTAAAAGCCATTATAGACATCACTGTGTGTAATGTAGCTTACTCTATGAACACCCCTAAGGTCACAAGATCAGTCAAGACTGTGTCCACAGAACAAAGGTAATTAAGTCGAAGGATGCATAGTATCAAAAAATTAACCAAAAACACAGCTGAGACTCAGCCCTCCAACTGGCCTCATCTGCTGTCAGAGCTGAAGCTCTCACTGACATCCATGCGCCAGCCATTCAGGGAATACCAACCTATGTGGGTGTCACAATTTCGAGGAGCCCAGTGTTACTGCAAGGTCAGCATACAGGGAGCCATGCTGGGCAGTCTAGCTGGCAGGCTGGAGGGTACTAAGGTGACCTAGGGGCTGGTGAAGGTTCATCTGGGTTTCCAAAGTGATTGGGGAAAAAGCTAATCCTAGTATCTTAGAAGCAAGACTTTCTGGGAATTGACTAGCCAATCAGAACAGAGGGGACAGGACATTTTGGAAGGTCCTGGGCAGTAAATATTTACCAGTGAAAAAATGTTCTAATTTTTAGAAATCTGAACACCCATATTGGTACCTGCTGGCTGAACACTAAATAATTTAAAGTGAAGTGAAGTATAAAGTGAAGTCGCTCAGTCATGTCCGACTCTTTGAGACCCCATGGACTGTAACCGATCAGGCTCCTCTGTCCATGGGATTTTCCAGGCAATAGCACTGGAGTGGATTGCCATTTCCTTCTCCAGCAGATCTTCCCGACCCAGGGATCGAACCCAGGTCTCCCGCATTGTAGACAGACACTTTACTGTCTGAGCCACCAGGGAAGTTATTTAAATAATTTGTTTATTCCACTGGTAGAACCTAATCTTCCTTCTTTTGCCCCATGGCTTTCTTCAAGGGCTACCACATCCTTTGCTCTAGAATTTCCTTTGAATTGCATCTTTGGCTGCCAAATATTCCTGGTGATATATTATTCTGAGTCAAAGAAGACACCGCTTGAATGGTCAAGGGAGTTTTTGTATCTAAAAAAAAAAAAAAAAAAAAAAAAAGCCAAGAATCTTTCAAGGAAGGAAAATGTGCTGTATTCTTTATGAGCTGTGCCATCTAAGAGAAAGGAGAAATGAGGGACTCTGAAGGGTGCCCTTGTGAACCTGATTGCCACTTCTATGTTCTCATCTCAAAATATAGGAGGCCTAGAAATAGAAACAGAAGCAATCGATTACATAATTCCATTAATCAGTCTGAGCAGAACCTGGTCTGAATGCAGACTTTAGGATGAGCTCTGAGTCTCCTATTGGACCATAAACCAGCAAATGAAATCCCAGAGAAGCATCCAAAAAGGAACCTAGGCAAATCAATGCTCCTTTTTAACATAGGGAGCTAAGCAGACAAAGAA
This sequence comes from Ovis aries, assembly GCF_016772045.2. Taxonomy (NCBI): domain Eukaryota; kingdom Metazoa; phylum Chordata; class Mammalia; order Artiodactyla; family Bovidae; genus Ovis; species Ovis aries. The sequence continues at coordinate 52,104,961 of NC_056076.1, read as the reverse complement.
AAGTTTGGTTAGATTCTATTTCTACTTCCCAACGTGGCCACACCAGGGATCACAAGGGAAGACTCAGCTTTTCTCCCACAAATTTTGAAAAAAATTATGAAATTCCATTTTCCTTTTAGGTTCTAATACTCTTAGGTTGTGGGGTCAACATGTACCCAAAACAGAAATTCAACCATAGATTGTTAGATGGTTAGAGGAAATAGGAAGACTGAGGACTAAAATTACTGTGAAGTTTAAATGTCCTCTCCCTCACCCCCATCTGAGGAATCTATGAAAGCTTACTCAGTGTAAATTGGAACCTTCTACCAGTGCCCTTAATACTATTTTTAATGAGATAACCAGCCAATGCTTTAAATGAGGGTGTACAGAGATATGATATGTGAGATCTTGGCACAAATTCAAGAAAGAAATTAACCATTGATCAAGGTCAATGACTTGCCAGCTCCTGCTAGGAGAGATGACCACCAAATGTGGATCCACAGAAATCGGAAGTGATTGGATAAATGGAGTTAACACAACTAATCACCATCATTCACCCATTCTCAGGAATGGCCAGGCTTTTACAAATAGGGTGACCATCCCTGGAAAAAGTTACTCAGAGGCTGGGTCTAATGGTCCCAGCTTTTGAGATGCCACTTGACCTTTCCATCCTGAAAGTGATTTGCTTCAGCCAGGAGAAGGCTTTCAAAATCAAAATGTCATACACAGCCAAGGGCATGTTTCTTCATTCAATCAGGAGTTTAATTACATTGTTCATGGAAAGAAAGCAGTGCTGTCACAGAACAGTCACACCACACATCACAAGCTTAGAGGAATTCAAGGCCTGCAACTTCTAGAAGGTGGACAAGTCCATGAAAAATACCCCAAAATGCATTATTTATAGGAAGCTCAGCTTTGATTCATTAAAAAGAAAATTCAGTGCCTTTGAGTTTTACTCCTTGATATTTATCATCTTTACAGGGCAAGTCAGTGAGATGACAGAAGGTGAGATATAATTTCCCCTCCTCCCCAATATGTCCCCAACAAACCAGAGATAAAATTTTGTTAACCTCATGTTGCCCATAGATTTCACTACAGGAAAAAGCTTCAAGACCACTTGAAAAGTAGATATCCAAGTGCCAACTGAAAACCACATTTCTCAAGCTGTGGATGATCTATCCTTCAAAGTCACTGCATTTATAATGCCCCAGATAACATTTGTACTAATCTAATCCATTTAAATGCTGGATTAGTGATGGTAACTTAGTGAACGAAAAAGGAACAGGAGTTTGGATACACAGAATATGTTGTTGAAGTTCAATTTAATGAAGTAAGATTTCTTTCTAACATCTCTCAACCTACTTCTCATCATCTCTCACCATCAAGTTATTCAGATTGGATGTTTTCAGTTTAATTCTGATTGGTCCCTGGAATGCTAATTTTCAACAAGACAAAGATGAGGCACCATGGAAGAGGCCAATGACTGCCTATGTGTTAAGAAATCTGATATTTGAAGATCTATTTGATACAAATTAGAGACACTGAAGATTTAATGGTACCAGGACCATGAGGAGAAATAAGAAGGAAACTAGCCCTGCCTTTGCTTTCCTGCCTGCTGAGAGCTGATGGAATCTTCGGCATAATACAGTTTATTGTGAAGTTATCACAGCAGAAAAGTCCAACCTCCCTTTACTTCCATGTACATTCCCAGGGCTTCCCAGGTGGCACCAGCGGTAAAGACATGCTTGCCAATGCAAGCATAAGAGAGGCAGGTTCAACCCTGAGGTCGGGAAGATCCCCTGGAAGAGGGCGTGGCAACCCACTCCAGTATTCTTGCCTGGAGAATCCCATGGACAGAGGAGCCTGGGGGACAGCAGTCCAAAGGGTTGCAAAGACTTGGACAGGAATGAAGCAACTTAGTGCACATACACACACACACACACACACACACACACACACACACACTCCCAGGGAAGAACATCAGTCACTCATGCTTTCTTCACTATTACATCATCATTATCATAATTAAGCACTAACTGAGAGAATACAGAAAAAAATATTCGTCTTTTTCCTTATGCAGCTAATGGTCTCACTGCAGAGAGCCGTTGTATACATTAGCAGACTAACACCAAGCTGCCCATGATTAGTAAAAAAAATAAAAAATAAAAAAATGAACAGGGGAATAGGAAGCAAAATTCTTCAAGGCATGGGGGCTTGAGTGCATTGGAACTTTAGAGGAGTAAGCGGGAAACTTGTGGGGTGACGTCAGTGGAGAGGCTGGAAGCAAGGCAGACTTCAGACAATTTTTCTGAACTTGACACTGATTAATGAGTACAACACTCAGTACCACTTTGTGCAGATTTGGAAGTCACGTGAAAGAGCCACAGTGGCACTGGCTGTTTCTCGAACAACAATGCTAATTCATGAGCAATCACGGATCTTAGAGTATGGTAGCAATCTGAGTAGGGTAGATGCCAGAATTAGAACTTCTAGAACCCTGACTAGCACACACGTCACCAGGGTGGGTTTTGTGAAAACGTAGATTCTGAATCAGCACGTCTGGGATGAAGGCTGAGTTTCTGCATTTCTAACAAGCTCCTATGTGATGCCGATACTGTGGGCCAACAGGCCACACTCTGAGAAGAAGGGTATTAGAGGATAGTTGGGCACTTCCGAGGCCTTGGAGGTCATTATTTCCCTCTGTGCAAAAAGAAGACAGCCACAACTGGTCAAGAGCTAAGTCTGTTGGAAGGTGCTCTGTTTGTGGAGATCATTTTCATCTGAATCATGTCTCTCATTCTCTGAATGAAAACGTAAATGTTTGAGGGCTTGTTTCGTTGTTGTTTGCAGATTTACCTACTTACCTATATTTCAACATTTTAACAGAGCTCAATATTTTAATGTGTGGCAAAAAGAAACATAACTTTCCTCAAGTTGCATGGTAATTGTGTGGCAGGTAGAAAAAGAAAACTAAAAGACCAAGCAAAATGAATGAACAGTGGTTTATTCCAAAAGGATGGAATTATGAGGAAGTTTCCTCTTTCTGATTCAAATATTCCCACAATAGCTGAATTTTCACAATAAGCATAGATGTCTTTTTAGGCAGAAATTATAATAAGGATAAGGATATAAATACCCATAAAATTTTGCAAGGGCCAGGCTGTCATCTCTACACGGCTGTCAGCACTGTCATGCAATTAGCAATACTTTGTGTCGCTGTAACCTTACATGAGATAAATTAGGCAACTGTGTATATTATTCACCACTTGTAAGAAACAGAACAAAATCAATCAGTTTTAAATTTTCAACTTTAGGATTAGTTTATTTTCACTCTGCATTTCATAGATGAATCCACTTACCCATATCTAATCATGAGTGAAAATAATGCATTCTTCCTAGCAATTCCAAATGGATGCTTTTCTTCCTAGCCACAGCAAAATAATAAAATGGTTCAGGAACTGAACATTTGTATCCAATTTTGCTTTTGGCTTAGTTAAGCAAAATCATCATTCCCAAATAAAGGCTTTCAGTGTTTTTCAAACAAGTTTCCTTGCTGACAAGGCTCTTTTTCATAACATCATATAATGGTCCCCGTTTTGTTTTTTTTTTAATGATGCACCATCTCTTTAACAGAAAATTGGGTTATTGATTAATTGATTATATGCTGCTCACAAATGCCAACTTAAGCACAAGTAAGGAGACACTATTGAATGTTCATAATTCAAAGGCTGCAAGACCACGCTACATGGTTGCATTATTACCATCTCCTATTTTAATGAAGACATAGCACAGCACTTTGTTGGCCTAATTTATACGATATATCAAAACTATGTGAAATGCCCTTACACTACAATGGGAGAGAAATTGCAACACATGTGAAAATCAGAGCTTAGCCCAGTTCTTAAGGTAGGGCATTAGCATTCAAAAGCTGTACTTGGAATGTTAGTCTTTTATAAAGGTGGCAGTGGATTTCTTTTCAGAGGAAATTAAAGTGCATGAAGCTGTCTAATAACTTGTTAGTGAAAACTGTGACATTTGAAAACGATTAACAGAAAATTGAGTTTTTATTTAGATACTCAATAATCTAGAAGAGTCTAAATAATAAATGGCTCATAGGAAAATACCATGCATTTGGAGAGGAGAAATTAGTATTTTAAAAATAATAACAAAGTGATAGTAACATCTACTATTTATCTGGGATTCCCAGGTGACTCAATGGTAAATAAACACGTGCCAGTGTAGGAGATGCAGGAGACACGGGTTCGATCCTAAGGTCTAGAAGAGCCCTTTGAGGAGGAAATGGCAGCCCACTTCAGTATTCTTGCCTAGGAAATCCCAGACAGAGGAGCCTGGTGGGCTGTAGTCTGTGGGGTTGTAAAGAGTCGGACACGACTGCGTGACTGAGTATGCAGGCACTATTTATCTAAAATCACAGCTTGAATTCAAGAATTCATGTTTCACAGCCAGGACGTTAATCATAGGTCTGCAATTTACTGCCATGGAGCCATAAGAAAATTAGCTAAGACCATGGCATTTCACTTTTTCCACCTGTAAAGGGGCATACTATTAGGTCCTCTCTCATTATTTTACTGCGAGAGTAAATAAGTTGATATAGGAATACACAACAGTTAGGGCTGAATGTGGCTGCAAGGGATGGAAACCCCATTACAATGATTTCAAACCAAATAGATCCTACTGCATAGCACAGGGAACTATATTTAATACCCTATAATAAAGCATAATGGAAAAAGAATCTGAAAAAGAATATACACACATAAATATGATGTATATATGGCGCTCTCTCTCTCTCTCTCTCTCTCTCTCTATATATATATATATATATAATTGAATCACTTTGCTGTTTAGCAGAATTAAGACAATGGGTTTGATCCCTGGGTCAGGAAGATCCCATGGAGAAGGAAATGGAAACCTACTCCAGTATTCTTGCCTGGGAAATCTCATGGACATAGGAATCTGGTGGCCTACAGACCAGGGAATCACAGGAAGAGGTGGACATGACTGAGTGACTGAACAACAATAAATAAATGAAAAATATTTCAATAAATTAAAAAAAAAAACCAAGGAGCAGTACTTTTTCTTACATTAACAGGAAATCTTAAAAGGAGCAAGTCCCAAGAAGGCATTGCTGCTCAAGAAAGTCATCGTGAAATCAAGTTTCTTCTCCTTTCCTTCTCATTGTCTGTTACAGGTGAAGTAATGCACAATGCCTATGACTTGAGGCCTCAATGCCACTTTCTAGAAAGAAAGGAGAAAGCAACAAAGAGGAAGATGTTGGTTCTGAGGTCAGGAGAGCAAACTTTCTCTGAAATTCCAAGAAGTCTCTTCATTTTACACCAGTCCCCCCGAACTATGTCACATATACATTCCTAGCTGCAAGGGAGTCGGAGCAACAGTATTTTAGCTGGCATACCACTGATCAGAATGAAAATTATCCCTTTAATAAATAAGCAAACAAGTGAGTAATAAATATTTCATGCACAACACCTGTCATATCACTTTAAACCACAGAGTCTCATAAGACTGGCAGTCATTATTATTCTACATTTTTGCACTTTATACATGCCTCAGCCTCACTGAGACTATCCATGGTATAATCATCTGAAAGTGCAGACATTTTTTTGGAGTAGCTCACTTATAGCAGAGATTTAAATACCACTCAAAGAAGTTCCACTGGTGTCCTGGAGACAGAAAGGCTAAACCTACAGGGAGATAAGACGTGGGACCTCTGTCCCCAAATCAGCCCTTCAACTCAACCTGAATCATATGTACAGAAAGTTACATTAGAAGAATTGTTGTCTGGAATGGTTTTGTGAAACAAAAGATTCAAGCAGTTTGATCAAGTTTAACAGAGAACAGGAGACTATAGAGATACTCTGACACCACACATGACACTCAGAAAGGCTCCGGAGCTCAGAGGGCTTTACACACAGCACAGCAGCCACTGGAGAGAGGAGGCAGGATGCCCGGCAAGAGACGGGAAACACAGCAAGACACGGAGAAGTCCAGCAGGCGCACCAGACTGTCAGATGCACGGTGGTGCACAGAAGGCTGACTCACTGATGACTCTCCTCCCAGTGTACTTCTAAAAATACAGTGCATTAGGCAGAAGGCCTGTTTTACAGAGTGGTGAGCATCAGTTACAGTGAGGTGTGATCTAGATTATGTATGCTTACTTAATCCAGACTCACATAATACTAGTATAGACTTGCTGCTGCTGCTGTGTCGTTTTATTCGTGTCCGATTCTGTGGGACCCCATAGATGGCAGCCCACCAGGCTCCCCCATCCCTGGGATTCTCCAGGCAAGAACACTGGAGTGGGTTGCCATTTCCTTCTCCAATGCATGAAAGTGGAAAGTGAAAAGTGAAAGTGAAGAGACTCAGTCGTGTCCAACTCTTCGTGACCCCATGGACTGCAGCCTACCAGGCTCCTCTGTCCATGGGATCTTCCAGGAAAGAGTACTGGAGTGGGTTGCCATTGCCTTCTCCAACAGACTTGCTAGTAACCTTTTACTTAGTGCATGTCATGGAATATGGTGAATAATTTACATGCATTTTCTCAAATACTATCATAAACACTCTCCAAATTAGGTGGTATTCTCTGACTTTACAGTTGAGGAAACTAAAGCACAGGCAGGTGGGGTATCTTTTCCCATTTAGAAAGTTCTAGTACACCAGACTCAAAATCACACCCTGAGCCCAAAGACTGGCTCAGTAAATAGAGAGCTACCATGGTTAATTTTTAAAGAGAAGGTACAGCAAAATACAGTAGCTTTCAAAGTTCTGTGTGCATTAGTATCACCTGGAATGTGTGATAAGAATGCTATTTTCCAGTCTCACCTGTCTGTTCAGGACTCTAATTCAGATGGTGCCATGTAGAGCCTAGTGATTTGCATTTCAAAATATGCACAAAACTGTAGGGATAATAAGGGTTATAGAAGCATCACCTATAATCTCAGAATAACCACAGTAGAATGAAACTATCATCTTTGTTTCAGAGGAAGACATGAGTACTGGGATTAAGTACTCTGCTGGGTATTCCACTTTGACACAATAGGATTCTTTTTAAAGCAAATCTTAGAACTGCTTTAGATTTACAGAAAAATTGTGAAGATAGTACAGAAAGTTGCTACATATCCCATACCAAGCTTCCCTTATCAGAAGTAACATATTGAGTTGGCCAAAAAGTTCATTCAGGGTTTTCCGAACGATGTTACAGAAGAACTCAAATGAACTTTTTTGCCAACCCAGTATTATATGGCACATTTACTAAAATGAATGAGTCGCTACTGATGTATTATTATTAACCAGAGTTGAGACATCATTTAGATTTCTTCAGTTTTTACCTAAACTCCTTTTTCTGTTCCAAGATCCCACAAAGGACAGAATATTACATTTTATCATCAGGTCTCCATACCCTTGTCTTGGCCCCAACAGTTCCTTAGATTGCCCTTATTTTAATGATCCTGATAGTTTGAGGAGGACTGGTCTAGCATGCTGCAGAATTTTCCTCAACTGGGGTCTGTCTAACCGTGTTTATACTGGGTTTGGGAAAGCAAGCGCATGGAAGTGAAGAGTCGTTGTCAACACATCTTCCAGGGAAACACATTCTTACCGTGGTTTGTCATTGGCGATGATGACCCTGATCGCCTGTTAAGTCCCCCCTTTAAAGTTGCTTTCCCCTTCCCCCTTGCATCCTACGATCTTTGAAAGGAAGTCACTGTGCACAGCTTACACTGCAAAGAACAGAGATTGCAACGTTACTCTGAGGGTGGGTTATCTATATATAAAGTATTCAGAACTCTTCTGCATAAGAGATCTGTCTCCTCTTGTTCATGTATTTATTTAGTAATTTATTTATAGTCATATAGACCCATGGATTGGAGAAGGAAATGGCAACCCATTCCAGTATTCTTGCCTAGAGAATCCCAGGGATGGGGAAGCCCAGTAGGCTGCTGTCTATGGGGTCGCACAGAGTCGGACACGACTGAAGCGACTTAGCAGCAGTAGCAGCAGACCCATGGATATGTACTTTACATTTTGACTTATAATTCAAAACTACTCAATTTATTGTGTTATTCAAATTGTTCCAGTGTTGGACATTGATCGCCTTCCATTAGCTCTTGGGTCCCTTTGACATTCTCCATCAACAGACGTTTTTCATTTTCTCTTTTTTTTTTTTTTTTTAAAAAAAAGAAAGAACTTTCTGGCACTATAAAAAGCTCCAGGCTTATCCTACATATTTCCAGCCTAAGTCTTAGAATCAGTCATTTCTCCAAGGAACACTTATTTCTTTTGTTGGAAAACGCTATTAGAAACTCACGTTTGTACACTAGATGTCATTTTTTAAGTACGGGTACTTTTGGACAACAAAACCAGAGGGATGCCCTTGTGTTTTTGTTTCATTTTGTTAGTATTTGGCCCTTGCTTTTAAAAGGTGTCAGATATAACTACTGAGTAAATGGATTAAAAGTCAGAAAATGTGGATTTATTTTTTACAGAACGAGTAAGGACTAAATGATCTTAAACAAGTAATGGACCTCCAATCTTCATATAACCTCATCCACAAAACTTGGAAGAAGGATTAGCTCTTTTGTCCAAATTTTAGATGTATGAGGAGAGGAATTTAGATAATATAAATTTGGAAAATATAAAATATCAGACAAACATACAGCAACATCATCATCACTATTCATCAATTATTAACTATCATAACCTTACATAACTGAGTATTTTGGAAGAAAGAACAGAGAAAGAGCTATTAAAGCTGAAAATTCTGTGCTGGGATATATGCCCTTTGGCTGTAAAATGTACAGAAAATCTTTTATGGGCTAGCTAACACCCTTCATACATTATTAATAAAGGATTTTGGCATCCTGGACCAAAGTTTTCTATGTGTTTTGAAGCTCTCCTGAAAAGAGGAAGATGGAAACATTAATTTCCAGCACAGATTTATTCCAGCAATGCAGGTGCCTAAATTAGCTTCCTCAGCTACTAGATCTCAGAGTTCAAAATGTGGTGCATGATGGCATCTCTGGGGCAATCTGTCTTTCTGAGACCTCCCTAAAATGATCAGGAAAAGGTTTGCAGATGAGACCTCTTCATTCTGCATTATCTGTGCTGCCGAGGCTACTTCTTAGGGGACCTTGCCATTCCTCTCTCCCTTTTCTCCTTGGCTCCCCCAGATCTGCTTGGGAAGAGGCTAGAGAACAGGGAAGCCACTGCTGGAGATGGGACGTGGTGGCCGTGGTCGGCGTAGACGACTCTTGGCAGTGAAGTGTTTACCATCTGTCCTCTTGTCTTCCAGAGCCTGGACATGGAGAGAAATGTCCACACAGGAAAATTCTCTCTCCCCAAACATCCTCCCCACCAGACTCAATCCCTCCCTATTCATGAAGCCTTTCTGACAGCATTTCCCTCACTTCCTCTTCTCTATCTGCGCTTCTCACTCATTTGGTTCTTAATAATACATCATCTTATAGCTCTGGTTGGCTTGTTTTTTTCATATATCAACTGCCTAGGTTTTATTTCCCCAAGTGTTTTATTAACTCTATGATAACAGCAGAAGCATGTATGATGCTTTTTACATCTAACTTAAGGGTCAGCAAATACAATAACTGAAATGTGATCTCAATAAACATTTGTTGAATGAAAAGATAGAAACAGAAGCAGCTTAGTGCTTATCATGTACCAAGGACTGCCATAATGCCTTAATGTAATTCTTCTTGTTTCATTAACCCATTCAGATGTGGTTTTCTCAGATTTAGGGATGAGGACCCAGGGAATCACAATGAGGGTCACAAAGTTAAATCACAACAGAGTCAAGATTTAATTCTATGTGTGCATAAATGCTTCGTGACACTCATTCTTAAATTCATGGTTTGAGAGCTCAGTTAACGTCTCTGAAACTCCGTATCATCATTAGGACAAGGAGTCAGTTGCCTCAAACAACCGCTGAGGTCGTTTCCTGCTTGACTGATGGCACTGCAGTGCACGGAGGACTGACCTTTCTGTCCTGCATGCCCTTCTTGGATCCATCATCTTGTCTTGGCTTCCACTGACTTCTACAAAAATAGCATTTTAATTCTTTGACTCATCCCAGTCCTCAGGAATACTTCTCCTAAGGAAAACACAGAGTCTATCCCTGAGATTATTATGTAGGAAGTAATTATACACCTATTTTATCTTATACCATTTTCATACCTGTGAATTGATGAATGCCCTAGATGCATTAGTAACAAGGCTTAAAGAAACAGCAAATTCTATAGACTTCACACATTTGCATTTTAGTATTTACAAATGCACTCATCTCACATGCTAGTAAAGTAATGCTCAAAATTCTCCAAGCCAGGCTTCAGCAATACATGAAACATGAACTTCCAGATGTTCAAGCTGGTTTTACAAAAGGCAGAGGAACCAGAGATCAAATTGCCAACATCCGCTGAATCATGGAAAAAGCAAGAAAGTTCCAGAAAAACAACTATTTCTGCTTTATTGACTATGCCAAAGCCTTTGACTGTGTGGATCACAATAAACTGTGGAAAATTCTGAGAGAGATGGGAATACCAGACCACCTGACCTGTCTCTTGAGACACCTGTATGCAGGTCAAGAAGCAACAGTTAGAACTGGACATGGAACAACAGACTGGTTCCAAATAGGAAAAGGAGTATGTCAAGGCTGTATATTGTCACCCTGATTATTTAACTTATATGCACAGTACATCATGAGAAATGCTGGGCTGGAAGAATCACAAACTGGAATCAAGATTGCCAGGAGAAATATCAATCACCTCAGATATGCAGATGACAGCACCCTTATGGCAGAAAGTGAAGAGGAACTAAAAAGCCCCTTGATGAAAGTGAAAGAGGAGAGTGAAACAGTTGACTTAAAGCTCAACATTCAGAAAACGAAGATCATGACATCTGGTCCCATCACTTCATGGCAAATAGATGGGGAAACAGTGGAAACAGTGTCAGACTTTATTTTGGGGGGCTCCAAAATCACTGCAGATGGTGATTGCAGCCATGAAATTAAAAGATGCTTACTCCTTGGAAGGAAAGTTATGACCAACCTAGATAGCATATTCAAAAGCAGAGACATTACTTTGCCAACAAAGTCCATCTAGTCAAGGCTATGGTTTTTCCAGTGGTCATGTATGGATGCGAGAGTTGGACTGAGAAGAAAGCTGAGCGCCAAAGAATTGATGCTTTTGAACTGTGGTGTTGGAGAAGACCCTTGAGAGTCCCTTGGACTACAAGGAGATCCAACCAGTCCATCCTAAAGGAGATCAATCCTGGGTGTTCATTGAAAGGACTGATGGTGAAGCTGAAACTTCAGTACTTTGGCCACCTCACGTGAAGAGTTGACTCATTGCAAAAGACTCTGATGCTGGGAGGGATTGGGGGCAGGAGAAGAAGGGGATGACAGAGGATGAGATGGTTGGATGGCATCACCAACTCGATGGACATGAGTGAACATGAGTGTCCAATAGTGACATGGGTGAACTCCAGGAGTTGGTGATGGACAGGGAGGCCTGGCATGCTGCGATTCATGGGGTCGCAAAGAGTCGGGACAATACTGAGTGACTGAACTGAACCGATTTACAGGACTTACTTGAATTTGAACTTTTCCCAAGAGGTCTGGAATGTTGCCAGTAAAATTAGCAAGAGTGTCACATAAAGAAAAAAAAAATCAAGCAAAAAGGAGGCTAGAGGGAAAAGGAGAATAAAATAAACTTCTCTAGAAAAAGTTGAGTACTCATACAAAATGCAACATATCCTTAAGTAAACTTTGACTTGTGCATAAGAGTAACTTCAGAGTCTGCAAACTTGAGAATAACCATTACAAGGAAATCAATTAGTTAATGAGTATTTATTAAATAACCAATATGCCCCCAGCATTATATGAGGCACAATGAAACAGAAAAGTATTAGGCATGCTTCTTCAATAAATTATCCTACCACATCCAATATATCTTGATATTGAAAACAAGCTGTTTCTTACAGTTTTGGGGGCCAGGTAGTTAACAAAAAAAAATCAATTTTGAACATCAAATTTTATGATACCACAGGTTTAGAGGATACAGACTTCTATGAACCAGATACAATGGCTAAGGACCAAGTTATTTGCCAACCAGCAAATGGGCACCAACCTCTCTGTTGGAACAACCCTCTCTTATTAGGCCTTGATACCTCCGCCCAATTATTCTTCCACCTGGGTAACAGTATGTTGTCCAAAGTACCACAACATTCCTGAAAATCCATGAGAATTTTCACCATTTCCATTCCCACCCCACCTAATTTAGGGTGACCCACCACTCCAGTTTACCTGTGGCTGTCCTACTCTTCACACTCAAAGTCCTGTTTCCTGGAAAACCTCTCAGTCCCGGGCAAAGATTACCAACAGCTGGCCCCCTAAATGCTACGGTGAGAGGACCAGGCCATCAGGCTCTCCCGCAGGCCTAACCCCTCTTTATGTCCCACTCCCACTGCCTATGAGCTTGTTCTCCCTCTCCTCCTTTAACTCTTCCTTGAAGACTGATTAAATTATCTCTCTGAAGCTATAGGCTATGAAATGCATTTTTTTTTCCCCCTGAGAGGCGGTTTCACCCCTCTTTAAATAGAATTTTACTCTACAGGGGGAAAAAAAAATTAAAACAACCCAGCAGCCTTATATAACCTCTCACAAAAGCCCTACTCATTCTCTCCTGGGACCTGAAAAGGACCTAGAGCTCATGGGCAAAGCAGAACACTTCTCCCACCAGGAGGAACACGCGTGACTTTCATTCAGATGGACCGGGTCTGCACAGCGAGTCCCCACCTTCTCCTCTTGGACAGTCTGATGTGCAGCATCCCAGGTAGCGCTCCTCCTTCCGCCAGGCTGTGCAGAGCAGAAGCTTCAAAACCTTGCACTGAGCTTTCTGTCTGTGAAGCTTTACTCTTTTTCAGAAATCTCAGCTACACTCCTTCTCCCCTGCCACAGAAGCCCAGGCAAAGGAGCATTCAGTCTGTTTCATTCCCTGAAGACTGTCCGCCATCAAAAGGCAAGAGTCAGCATGCGGTTGCGGTCAGGGTCTGACTTGGAGCACGAGTGAGCTTTCAGCATCAGACCTGAGAGGGAGGCAGAGGAGGGAGGGTGGGGAAGGACCCAGGGCCCCAGGGTCCTTTTCAAGTGCCTGCCTTTTGCCTGCCTCTGAGAGATTTTAAGGCTGCAAGGGCATGGAGGGAGGAAAAACTATGGAATGAAAACCCGTAGACCCTTTTAAAATGTGCCTCCTTACTTTGACCATTGATAAGAAGGGGAAAGACAGATGGAACACCCAAAGAGCATTTTCAGAGCATTTTCAAAGGCCTTTAATCTCAAGGAAGATGAAACATGTCAAGGCCTGCAAGAAATACATTAGTCACTAAACTACACACCAGAAGACTCTTAGATGTTGGCATAGTTCGCTATTGCAAGACCAGCTCCTAAAGGTAAAGCTCTCCAAAGAGGCTTCAGGCTAAGACTAAATGAGTATGGATGGAGTCTGTTCCCACTGACTATACTTCTACAAAGAAATGGAGCCCAGGGTCACTTCTGTCCATGGGTTTTGTCTCTGGGGATAGTGTTTCTCAGTTCCCTGGGATTCTCATTCAATAAGTCTGGGTCTGGACTCACTTTCTGATTTCCTAAAAAGATCCCAGGAGATGCAAACACTGCTGGTCCTTGGACCACACTTTGAATGGCAAGGGCCTAGGACACTGGTTCTCGAACATGGCTGTACTTTGGAACAGTCTATGGAGTTTAATAACTACATGTGCTGGGCCTCATCTCAGAGATTCTAAATTAATTTGCACAGTATAGAGCTGGGTATTAATACCCAACCAAGGTGAGAATTCCTCCTCCAGAGAGAAGATTCTCTGGATAAATTATACCTGGCGCTGAATACTAACCAAGCATGCATTAGCTTCTAGGCGCTCATGCTGAGTAGAGGCTGGAATCAATGGGTCTGCAGGAAAAGGATGTGGCTAACCAAAGAGGAGTTAACGGAGGAGGTTAATTTGGATGAAGGATCCACCGGAGGATGTCATACGGTGTCAAGTTTGATCAACAGTGTACTGCGTCAGGTCTAACATAGCTGAATCTGTTAGCCTGTGAATCTAGCAAAGGCCTGGACCACGGGCCACAAAACCATGACTCACTAAACAAAGCACATGCTTTGTTTCAAAACTGCTGTTAGTCTGACATCTTATTTTATTCCTAAGTCTTTAAAATTGACTGCAACAACAAAAATGAGGAGGGTTGGAGAAGGAAATGGCAACCCACTCCAGTGTTCTTGCCTGGAGAATCCCAGGGACGGGGGAGCCTGGTGGGCTGCCATCTATGGGGTCGCACAGAATTGGACACGACTGAAGTGACTCAGCAGCAGCAGCAGCAGGCTATTCCAATATAAATCTAGCTCCTATTAGGATAATACTAAACACGGTTAGCATTTAGAGAACACTTAAGTGTCAGGCTTTGGAATGGATACGGTTTATCTAACACTTGGAGTGCATCTATCTCCAGTTAAGAGATAGGAAAGAAAAGTCAATTTTGTCTCCATCTTACAGATGGGGAACTCAAGGTCAAGCCCACTAGCTGAAAGGCGTTCCTCCCCGCAAGCTGTGCCACACCTCTCTCATCACACCACAGAGTTGTGCAACAAATGCCCTATAACTTGGAAGCAGTGGAGGAGACGTTGTGAGCTCAGTGACTTCTCAATGAGCTGTAACTTAAAGCTAAGAGAACACTCATCCTTTTTTTTTTTTTTTTTTTTAAGAAACCAGTAACAGAAAACGTATATAACAGGAACATACTGAGAAAATATCTGCAGAGATTTTTAACTGTTAGGTTTGGCTTTTTTTTTTTAATTCACCTAGCATTATCAGGCTCACATTTCAAACAAAGCCACAGGAAAAAGAAATGTCCCCACGCCAATCTTACTTGAATAGAAAAGGTGAAGCTCTGTTTCTCTTTGCTCAGCGATAGTTTTCAAAATGGAAGTAGCCTGTTGACACGCTTATTAATAATCTCTTGGATTTATCTAGCTCTTTAGAATTGTCACAGTTTTTTCTTCCCTTACAGTGTTTCCACACAACTTCAAAAGGTATTTCTAAACATATAGGATAAGCAGGTTCTTAAATTCACATCTGATAGCTAATAAGAAAATCAGGGCCAGGCTTACCCAGGTAATATGCTTAAACTTTTAAATGATTGTGCTGAGACTAGAAAAAGATCTTTGCTGTGAATTCATTTCAAGTCATTCAACCAATATTTATTAGCTACTATCTTCAAGCAGAGACATTACTTTGCTGACAAAGGTCCATATACTCAAATATATGGTTTTTCCAGTAGACATATATGGATGTGA
This sequence comes from Ovis aries, assembly GCF_016772045.2. Classification (NCBI taxonomy): domain Eukaryota; kingdom Metazoa; phylum Chordata; class Mammalia; order Artiodactyla; family Bovidae; genus Ovis; species Ovis aries. The sequence continues at coordinate 52,089,575 of NC_056076.1, read as the reverse complement.
GAGTTGGACCATAAAGAAGGCTGCACACCAAAGAATTGATGCTTTTGAACTGTGGTGTTGGAGAAGACTCTTGAGAGTCCCTTGGACTACAGGGAGATCAAGCCAGTTAATCCTAAAGGAAATTGACCCTCAATATTCACTGGAAGAACTGATGTTGAGGCTGAAGCTCCAATACTTTGGTCACCTGAAGTGAAGAACTGACTTGTTGGAAAGGACCCTGATGCTGGGAAAGATTGAGCGCAGGAGGAGAAGGGGACGACAGAGGATGAGATGGTTGGATGGCATCATTGACTCGAAGGACATGAGTTTGAGCAAGCCCTGGGAGATGATTAAGGACAGGGAAGCTTGGCATACTGCAGTCCACAGCATTGCAAAGAGCTGGACACGACTGAGCAACTGAACAACCATCTTCAAGGAAGGATCCAAGGGCATCCTACAGCCTCAGCCAAGCCATTATTGTGCTTAGCTGTCCTGGCCCTGGTTATACTCATATTTGAATTCACTATGCTTCTGCCCACTCTTAAGCAAGTGGTAGATTCCTACCCCCCTACTCTGCCCCCACTGTCCGACACAGGGTAAAGCAATTGGAAATTGATTCCCTGTGGACTGAAACTCCAAGATTAGAAAAGCAGGACAACTAAGGGAAGAGACTGAGCCCCTCCCAGACCACATATTTCTCACTCTGGAAGTCAAGAGACCTCCTAGACCACACACGCAGAGAAAGATTCCATGGAGGTCAATGGGGAGTGATGTCAAGGGATGCTCTACCCACAGATCTTTGCAGTATAACTCATCTTGGCTAAGAGGTGCATGCGCACACATGGAAGGATCCTGAGATAAACTAAACATGGAGTGTGAACCAGGCAAATCAAAATGATTGGCCAAAGGAAACCCAGAATAAATGCCCCATAAAAGTAATTCAAACTGCCACGAGGGCGTGACTCAGTGACTGTCTCTGAGCCCACTCATGTGTCTATCCACAAGTACTATACTTTCTCTTAATACTTTACTTGTTTCAGCACTTCCTGTCTTTATGGGAATTCTCTTCTGCAAAGCCAGGACCTTGACACTGCCCACTGGTCTAGTGGCCAGGATCTGGGCTTTCACTGCCCATGACCTCAATCTCTTCATGGGATGCCAAGTGCCAAGTGCCAAGCCCCACTTCAAGGTGTTGCAAGCCGAGGCCACCGAAGATCAACCACACAGCCTTGGCACTCACTCTTCTCGCCAGCATCTTCTCCCCTGCCTCTCCGCATACTCCTCTCTTTAACCAAATTCACTTATTCTCCAGGTACCAACCACAACTTTCTTAGGGAAGGCTTCTCTGATTTGCTGAGTCACTCTCCTGTAAGTCTTTCTTTCAAAGCCTTATCTTATTCAAAATGATGGATTTATTAACAGATTTAATTACTTAGTATTTCCACCCCACTCTGTTCAAAGTTCTATTACCCTCTTAGCACAATATTTGCCACACACTCAATAAATAAGGAAAGAAAGGGTCAAGGAAGTCTGGGGATGTATTTATAGCAACAGGCTGCTAGGTAAAACTCAATATCCTCATTCTTGCCAAATCTGAACTTGGTTTAAACAAGACTGACAACTATTTAAATGCCCTTCTTTGGGTTTTTGTTTCGTTTTGGTCAATCTAATGATACAAGGATGAATGAATTGGCTCTGTTGCCCCATCTGGCTAGTATTAATATATTAATGATATAATGAATAAACATGGTAGTTGAGACTTTTCAGAGTCTATCCCACTTCATTTGCATTTCTTCTTTTTTTTAATGAGTGCATCCTTCTGCCTTGTAACCTATTTAGTTATGTCTGTGCCCGTCACCCTCTCTTGTTGATAAACCCTTGGAGGGCAGAGACACATTTAACCTTTCATTTAATTATGGGTTTCTTTGTAACCTATAGTAAATGTTCAGTAAGTATTACCTTGAGCAAAATTTGTGATCTTATTTGATCTTTATAATACCCCAATGATTTTGTTAGGCAGTGAGAGTCCTGCCCGAAAAACAAGAACACAAATTTTGAGAAGCAAAATGCATGTCTATGAATGACTGTACAATAAGGTAAACACTATGCTCAATCTATATTTTCTAATACATGACTTGGAAGAGCTTACTTAGAAGAGCACATTAAATTTGGGGCCCTTGATTACCAGAATGATATAAACAAACGAGAGGGAGTTCAGGTAGAAAAATAAACATGATTAAGCTTCTGGAGGGGTATGAAGGAAGATTAAATGAATTAAATATTTATGGTCTGGTTAAGTGAGGATTCAGAGGGGAGGCAAAAATGAATTATGGCTAGAATTATCTAACACACTTCAACACAGATGACACAGAATGCCACCAAGGGACAGTAGATAGGTGGCGGGAGTCATGGGAGGAATATTTAGAACAGACCATCTAAGAGGAACTATAAAATGAAATTTTAGCAGCAAGAGCTGATATGTTGCTGCAAAGTTTCCCAAGAGAAACAGTGAACAAATCATCCCAGGAGATCTCTCAAACCAGAAGAGAAAATAACTGGAAATTGTCCTGCAGGGAACAGTGCGGCCCAAACATTAGACATGAAAAGGAAAGCTTTGCAGATTTTCTCTCTAATTTATATTCTTCTGGGATCCCATGAGGCTGAGCAGAGATGTGGGAACAATGGATTGAGGACTCGGAGCGCAGGGGGTTCGCTTAGATGTCTCAGCCCTGGCTCACATCTCTAATGAGTCAGCACGGAGCCAGCATCTCCAGAGAAGCCACTGCTAGCACATCCAAGGCTTTATTCCAACCAGGGCTTTTCATTAGTGGGTCCCGTGGGAAGGGGTGAAACAATTAGGAACCTCCCCCCAAAATTAGGAGACGCGCTTATGAGCACTGAGCAGGGATGGGTTTTGTGTGAAGCCCACAGTCATATACATAACGTGATCCTGGGTCTGTGTATCTTTCCATATTGGAAATATACCCAGGTTCAAATGGTCAGATTAGGATTTTTAACTCCTACTTGGTATCTATCATTACATCTCTGTGATTCAATCATCCTTTAATTCCATCATACTCGGGGGATTTGTAAGGTTCCTCAAATTAAGACTGGCACCCCAGGATCCAGCTTTCCTGTATGCGACACGCTGCATAGACATAATAAATAGGATAAACCAGGATACTTGTCAAGGAAACGGTTGCTCTAGGCAATCAACAATTCTACAGTGACTAAGGATCTCTCTTCCAGCTTAAAATTAGTGTTCATTCTGGAAAGTTGTTTAGGGGAAGTCTGGACTAAGGTAAGATGATATTGTATTAGACAACAACCTCTTAAAAGTTAGATGACCAACTGCATGTACACCTAAAAGCAAATGTTGCTTAGTAGGAAAAACAGAATAACTATTAATAGCATTGATGCCTCAAAGCAAACTGTTGCTCAGTTGGAAAAACAGCATCATAGAACTAGCTTGCTGAAATCACTAACGGCCAATACATTTGCCGGGAAAGAAATGTTCAACCTAATTAACAAAAAGGAAATGCAAATTAAAACCTCAAGGAGATGCTAGTTCATATCCAGCAGATGAGGGCAAATAAAACACGTGACAGTACCAGACATGGAACAAAGACAACTGTCTTATGCTCCTGGTGGGAGTTTCAATGCATGCCACTTGCCATTGTCCCTGAAAGTAAAGATGCCCTTTGTATGACTCAGCAACTTCACTGCTGTGTATGCACTCTAGACATGATGGTGACTTTGTTCCATAGTACATGTATGAAAACATTCATAGCCATATTTTTGGCAATAGCAAAATACTGACTTCCTAGAAGGTTATCAATGGTAGAGTGGATTAAGAGTGATTAATTAGCATCATGAAATATTATACAGCAGAGAAAGTGACTGAAATGTAGCAAGATACATTCTCATAGATGAATCTCAAATATTTAATGTTTAGCCAAAATGTAAATATAAGAATATATACATTACATTTATGTTACAATTGGCCAAGTACAGGCAAAGAAACATCATATGTTAAGGATTCAAACATATTTGCCAAACCAAAAAAAGAAGGCAAGGGACTAATGAACACAAAATTAAGAAAATTGTGGGTGGGTACATGGGGGTTGTTTCATTATAATTATTGTTATCATGGTCAATGTTATTATGATTAATTATACCCACCACTATATATATAGTACAGCTCATAACCCAACTATATCATACAATGTTGAAACTAGTAATATAAGTAGAATTGGTCTACTCCACACTGTCATTTAAAAAAGGAAAAGTATTTATGTTGCATAAAGAAAAATGGTATCCAAAGTGATACCAGATTTCAGAAATGCTATAGCCCATTAGTGAAAATCAATTAAATAATGAAGGACCCAGGTCTTGATTTGGAATTTCTTCTTTTACTTTAGACACAGAAGTAGTCCCCTACTTCTTAACAAATCAAAAGTAGAAAAGAGAAAAACTGCTTTGAAGAAGTCTTACAACAGCGAGAACTTCCGCCTGGTTGTGAACAAATATTAGTAGATAAAGTGGATTTTACAAATCAGAAATAAAAGCCTTAGGACAACAAAACAACAGACCATGACCATTTGATGGAAAATAAAAAGACTTCCACAATGCGGTATCTTCAGAAATCATGCCTATAATATCAGAAAATAACTGAGACACAGTTACGCCTGAGTTCTCTTAAGGACAGGTTCAATTAATTTCTACATTCTTAAAAGGCAGCTAAGAGAATGGATAAACATTTTTAAAGATTTAGAAAATTAATAAAATTGGGAAATACTGTATTTAATAAGAAACTTAAGCTACTAAGAAGACTAAGGTAGGCAACTTTAAATTAACCACTTAATTCCTTCATTCTCTTACATAAGGCCAATATAAGAACCAGAGTCATATTGGTACTGATAAGCTGTCTTATCTGGTCACGATATACTAACAAGTTGGTATTTTCATCAAACTGTATCAGGGAGATTCAGTTAATTCAGTGGCACATTTTTGCCCTAGATACACCCAAGACAAGTCTTCTGGAAAAAATCAATCTTTAAAGGATGGGCAAAAACAAAGGCAAAATCACCAAACCTCAATGCAGATCCCTGTTGAGTCCCGTGAGATTAATGACAATTGGTATAAAGGTCCTTCCTCTCTTGAAACTGTGAAATAGCTGAGTGAGCAAGAAGTCAGAGAATTTGGATGTCTGATATTTAGCTAAAGTACATCATGAAAATAATAGGTAGGTTACGTCAAGGCTGTATATTGTCACCCTGCTTATTTAACTTACATGCAGAGTATATCATGAGAAACGCTGGGCTGGAAGAAACACAAGCTGGAATCAAGATTGCTGGGAGAAATATCAATCACCTCAGATATGCAGATGACACCACCCTTATGGCAGAAAGTGAAGAGGAGCAAAAAAGCCTTTTGATGAAAGTGAAAGAGGAGAGTAAAAAAGTTGGCTTAAAGCTCAACATTCAGAAAACGAAGATCATGGCATCTGGTCCCATCATTTCATGGGAAATAGATAGGGAAACAGTGGAAACAGTGTCAGACTTTATTTTTGGGGGCTCCAAAATCACTGCAGATGGTGACTGCAGCCATGAAATTAGAAGACGCTTACTCCTTGGAAGGAAAGTTATGACCAACCTAGATAGTATATTCAAAAGCAGAGACATTACTTTGCCGACTAAGGTCCGTCTAGTCAAGGCTATGGTTTTTTCCAGTGGTCATGTATGGATGTGAGAGTTGAACTGTGAAGAAGGCTGAGCACCGAAGAACTGATGCTTTTGAACTGTGGTGTTGGAGAAGACTCTTGAGAGTCCCTTGGACTGCAAGGAGATCCAACCAGTCCATTCTGAAGGAGATCAGCCTTGGGATTTCTTTGGAAGGAATGATGCTAAAGCTGCAACTCCAGTACTTTGGCCACCTCATGCAAAGAGTTGACTCATTGGAAAAGACTCTGATGCTGGGAGGGATTGGGGGCAGGAGGAGAAGGGGACGACAGAGGATGAGATGGCTGGATGGCATCACGGACTCGATGGACGTGAGTCTGAGTGAACTCCAGGAGATGGTGATGGACAGGGAGGCCTGGCGTGCTTCGATTCATGGGGTCGCAAAGGGTTGGACACGACTGAGTGACTGAACTGAACTGAACTATAGGCACTGGGTTCACAGAATTTAGCAAATAAGAGAAATTTCCTCACTCAGGTCATATCATAAGAATAAACTTTAAAAATATGATCAATAAATATGAAATGATTTGTGTGTTTTCTAGTTGAACTTTTCCCCCAGGAAATGAAAGCTGTGAATAATATGGTTGTTTCAGACTATTTATAAAAAGAAACATGTACTAGTATAACCACTGGCAAATTAACATCAATAGTGAAAAAGAAAGAATATTCAATCATACACATTATTATGTATTTCTAAACCATACCACTGATAAGGTCAGGCATTTCTAAATAACCAAAAAAAACAAAACAGAAACAAAAAACAACTTAACAGTTGAGTTAAAGAGACCTGGTTTTGTAACCTCGGGCTAAAATTTGTCAAAGAACTTTAAAGCACAAGAGTAATTTTGATCATCAGTCAGCCAACCTGAATTTCCATGTGTTAGCACAGCTCTAAAGCATAGAAAAAGAAGGAATCAACCATCTACTGAAGGAGGAAGCAAAGTGTAGAATACTAAATGTTCCTGTAATTTATCTTCATGCTTTAATTATAAAAGTGTATAATAATTTGCATTTTATTTTTTACTATTACCCATTTGGTATACGTAACATGTCATTTTATTCCGTACATTTTTTTTTCAATTGGCCTATGGGGAAAATAATCTGGATTGCTCATCTTTTTTCTTTTTTTTTTTAAATTGTTGAGTTTAACATTTGCTTTACTTGAAGTCTTGTTTGAAAGGAAAATCTTACATGCTTTGGGGTCAATGCCATATTACTGATTGTATAATACCATTAGGAAGTGCTTTGATCTCTGAAAAGTAGTAACTTCGAAGTATATTAAAAGTTTTATTATTCCAATCAAGTAACACCCTCCTGGAAAAAAAAAAAGCATGCTGGGGTTGACAGAATCCACCCTTCTCTAGTGGTCACTTCTTCTCCTTGATGCTCCATGAGTTCTGGAATTTCAGTGATACTGGTTGAGAGGTCATGAGTTCATCTCCTATAGTAATAGTACTACTTAGCTGTCTTCAACTTTCCAGAAAAGAAACACTCGTAAAAAATGTTTAAAATTTGTTTTTAACTCAAATCCCCATGACCCTGCAAAGTGCACCCCATGACCCTGCAAAGTGCAGTATATAGCATGTTAAATGCCATGCCTATGGATCAGACCTTGGAGGCAAACAGTGAGAAAGGTTTTCCTGGATGGTGTCAAGGGAGGCAGTGTTGACTCTCCAGAGTGTAGAAATCAGAGCTGTGATTCTGTAGACAGGCTGGAGAGGAGCAGGCAGCCCACTGGCAGGCTGCAGAACAACGTGCCAGGCATCGCACACGTTGCGATTTATTTCAGAGTGTTTCAGTGAGATTTAGTGAGATCCCCAGCTACGACTCATTAAGGCACATGACAATGTGACAACTCAGGAAACTTCAATCCTCTTCTCAAGAATCATAATAAAAAAAGCAGAGAAAAAGGAAGATTCTACGGTTACATTTTATGAATTGTAACTATGCATGGCATTTATCATTCCACTTTAGGGATTATAGTTCGTTTCCAGAGCCAAGTGACTTTTTAGCTTTAGTTAATTAACCAAGTAATCCTTGGCAGGCTTACGTCATTATTCTTTTCGCTCAGGCAAAACAAAGTTTTCCCGAAATTTGTCTATATATTTCATCTGAGAGATTATCATCTGAGGTAGAGTACTCCGTCAAAAAGTGATCATTTGAGCTAGTGGCTGTGTAACAAATACAGCGAGACAAGGAAAGCTCACTCATCAATAAATATCACACTGGTTTCCAGAAGCATCTTGATGTAATTAGCACTATCTCAATTCACCCTAAAGTCATACATTTGGGGAGTAGCATGGAGAGCTAAAGTGCTCTCTTCCTTGCGTGTGTATGATTGGGTTTTAATATAAGAAAAAGCCAGAAACCACTGCATTCTCTCCTAATATAATTATTTTGGCTGGCAGAAGCCTGAGGGAAAAGCAATTCACAAGAAAAGTTTAAGGTGGCAAGTTTTCCAAAGAATAGTAAGAATATTTGCTTTCAAATGTAATCTCAGGGCCCAGTCTTCCATGGAAAGAAATACTCTCTTAATCCAGCGGTACCTGCAAACATGCCACATCACCTAAAGATAGCAAGTGTTTGGGGTGAGAAGTCAAGATATAAATTAGAGCTAGTTTCCAAAAGAGAAAAATAGTATTAGATGACTCTTCTGTGTGTAGAAAGATAGTACTGGGTGATTCCTCTGTGTGCGGCAGGAAACATTCTAGGAATAAACCACATGAGCGTGAAGAATTTCAAACTATTGGGTAAATGAAAGAAATCTGAGCCAGAGAGGAAGAAATTTTCCTCTCATAAAAGATGCTTCTGAGGATAACTAGAATGCAGAAGTTCCCTTGGAAGACACCATGTCACCCTTTCCCTCTTCAGAAACAAGTAAAACTATTCCTTTCCACCCCAAAATTCACCTCCTCAAATGTCCTGTCAAGCTTCTCACTGGCTGAGAAAATCCTACTACAGCCTGCAGATATCCCGTACTCCAGGAGAAACTTAGAGCAGGATTCATTGAGGAATTCAGAGAGGGTTAAAGCTCTTCCTCGTCACTGAAAACAGTAAGGAAATATGCTGAGAGGTTAACTTGCCCGAGAATAAATATAAGTCATACACACTGGGAAGTTATAAATCTCTTCCCAGTGCTGGGGCGGCGGGGGTGCGGGGGGGTGGTGGTGCTGGGAGGGTGCCTATCAGCAGCTCAAGCCAGCCCAGCTCTTAAGAGCATTAAAGTAAATGCACTAAGCCTAATATATTCACATATAACACATGTGGTGGCTGTTTCACATGCTTCATAACTCAGGGCAACGGCTGCTGTGTGGGAAATGGATGCTGTGACGGGCCCCTGGTGATTTACACCGCAACGCTCACAGAGGAGTGGACAGCCGAGCAGCCCAGGCACCCTCAGGTCCTGCCATGCTCCATCCAACGGCAAACCCAGATGGGAGCATGGATCTGTCCGGCTTGGGGTGGGGGAGATGAGAAAGAGGTGAGTAGGGGAGGCAGTGAGCCCCAACTTAGCATGTCTTGACAACATAAATGCAAACCGATTTTTTTTCAATAGAAAGTACCTCAAATATATGTATAAAGAATTAATTAACATATATACTTGCTATTTCATTCATTAATATCTACCACATAAAATTTTCATTTCATCTGAGATTCTAGGACTCTACTTAGTGCCCTTGCTTGGGGCTCAAGTCAAACATAAGAAGCTAGCATCTTACAAAAGTCAACTAAAAAGCCGGTAGCCTCTGCCTCCAGCATCAAGTTCCCATTCTATGTGGACACTGCTCTGGTATGCCCTTGGTTATATCCTAACAATTTCACAAAACTCTAGAGCAGCTCCGGACTTTATCCAGGAAGTGGGGAAATACCAAGTGCTATTGTGCTCTTCTCCTTAATCCTTTGTCACCCATCAACAAAGTCTTTCAGAACATCCTGCTGAATGGGAATTTCACTGCCAGTAAATAGACACTTGGCCTTATTAAGGGCACCTCCTACCGGTCCTTTCATAGAGTGAGCT